>NC_073636.1:81723214-82051428 GCF_029407905.1 Bubalus kerabau | reverse complement strand
TAACCGGCAGCACAGGCGCCGTCGCTCAGTTCATCTTTATTAAATGAGTAAAGTGGGGGAGTGGGACTTCCTGGTGGTTCAGGGGTTAAGAATCCACCTTGAATGTTCGCGTTTCACCCCTGGTGGAGGAACGCAGATCCCACATGCCCTGGAGCAACTGAAAACTCCGTGCACCATAACTGCTGAGAGTCCCTGTGCCCCAAGGAAGATCCCACGTGCCAAACAGAGATCGTGCGCGCCACAGCTAAGAACCTGACGCAGCAAGAAAAAGAGAAAAGTTGGGGAAGACAGTCAGCGTGAGAGGAACCCAGGCTAGGCAAAGTCATCACTCAAAATGCAAAGCAAGAAACAGAGAAGGGAAAGAAAGAATCTGGAATTTAAACCTATGGCCACTGAAAATGGAAAAGGAGAACTGAGGAGATCTCAGAGCGTGGTCTTGAGATGAGGGTCTCTGCAGTGTGGTTGGGGCCGGCAGCATCGGCATCCCCGGGAGCTGATCAGAAATACAGGGTCTCAGGTGCTCTCCAGACCTGCAGGCTCGGAGCACGCCTGCAGTGAGGCGCCCAGGAGATTCACGTGCACCTTCCTCCTCGCTGAGAGCTGTCACCCTGGTCCCCGCCTTTCTTCCAGAGACTTTACATTGCCAAGAGGTGCCAAACACTACTTAAATCTTGGTTAATCCTTTAAGAGGTGAGCCATCTTATGCCCGTTTCACAGATGAGGAAACTGAGGCTCTCTGGTCCCATGTCACCCACTTTGTAATTTCTACAGTAAAGTTTTAGAGTCAAGCCTTCAGAATTCCATTCCCACACTTTTAACCACAAATCTTCTTTTGCTTTGCAGGAAATAACAGGAAATAGTCTCCCTCCTATAAAAACTCCAGAAAAGGACGTGTGACATTGCCCTAAGTCACCTGCAAGGGAGGCTGGGAATCAATTTTCAACATTTTCAGTTTCTATAGTGAAAACTGGGCTCTGGTTCCCACCAGAAACCACTCGGAATAAGTGGGTTCACTATTTAATCAGTTAAAAAAAAGAAAAGGGTTCAGATGGTAAGTGATTAAGAAAAAGGGATAAACACCAACTGTAGCTGATGAGGACACAAACTCAGAACTTTCTCTGCTGCACACATGAAAGCAAGGACTCCAGCTTTTGGATCTAAATCAGTCTGCACCGGCCAAAGACTGTGTTTTCCCACTTTCCTCATTTAAATGCAAAGCTCAGCCTCTGTTAGGTGTCCTTAACTTTCCCAAAAGTGTTAGCCATTCAGTCATGTCTGACTTTGTGACCCCGGGGTCTGAGGCCCACCAGGCTCCTTTGTCCATGGGATTCTTCAGGCAACAGTACTGGAGTGGGTAGCCGTTCCCTTCTCCAGGGGATCTTCCCAACCCAGGGATCAAACCTGGGTGGCAGGTTTGACTCTGCATGGCAGGCAGAGTCTTTATCATCTGAGCCACCAGGGAAAGCCTAAGACAAAAGATTTGCCCAACCCCTATTATCCTTCCCAGGTAATGCTAGTGGTAAAGAATCTGCCTAAAACTGCAGGAGACTGAAGAGACACAGTTTGAATCCCTGGGTCAGGAGGATACCCTGGAGGAGGAAATGGCAGTCCACTCCAGTATTCTTGCCTGGAGAACAACATGGACAGAGGAGCCTGGCAGTCTACACTCCATGGGGTTGCAAAGAGTCAGACACGACTGAAGTGAGTTAGCACGCACTCACTGGAATATATTCTTTTAGGGTGGGTGGTACTATTCTTTTGTTATGGTTTTCACAGGTTCTACCTCAGTCTTGGGGAAAATTAATTATCTGAGCCTGAGTCTTATCTGAAAGTCAGGCTAATGGTAACAGCAGACAGAATTTACTGAGCACTCATCCTGTGCTGACGCCGGACTGTTGCGCGTGCCGGGCTTCCTTAATCATCATAAGCATTATTGTCTCCATGTTTGCACAGGAGGCCACTTCTTGACAACTTCAGGAAGCACAACCAACAGCCCCGTACTCTACCAGGGGCCACCTGGAGCCTGTAAGGATCATTAAGCCCTTACCTAGGAAGCTAGTGGTCCACACAGTCAAAGGCTTTGGCATAGTCAATAAAGCAGAAGTAGGTGATTTTCTGGAACTCGCTCACTTTTTTGATGATCCAGTGGATGTTGGTAATTTGATCTCTGGCCCTTCTGCCTTTTCCAAAACCAGCTTGAACATCTGGAAGTTCACAGTTCACATACTGTTGAAGGCTGGCTTGGAGAATTTTGAGCATTATTTTACTGGTGTGTGAATGAGTGCAATTGTGCAGTACTTTGAATATTCTTTGGCATCACCTTTCTTTGGGATTGGAATAAAAACTGACCTTTTCCAGTCCTGTGACCACTGCTGAGTTTTCCAAATTTGCTGGCATATTGAGTGCAGCACTTTCACAGCATCATCTTTTAGGATTTAAAATAGTTCAACTAGAATTCCATCATCTCCACTAGCTTTTCATAGTGATGCTTCCCAAGGCCCACTTGACTTTGCATTCCAGGATGTCTGGCTCTAGGTGAGTGGTCATAGCATCATGATTTTCTGGGTCATGAAGATCTTTTCTGTATAGTTCTTCTGTGTATTCTTCCCACCTCTTCTTAATATCTTCTGCTTCTGTTAGGTCCATACCATTTCTGTCCTTTATCAGGCCCATCTTTGCATGAAATGTTCCCTTGGTATCTCTAATTTTCTTGAAGAGATCTCTAGTCTTTCCCATTCTATTGTTTTCCTCTATTTCTTTGCATTGATCACTGAGGAAGGCTTTCTTATCTCTCCTTGCTATTCTTTGGAATTCTGCATTCAAATGGGTATATCTTTCCTTTTCTCCTTTTCCTTTCTCTTCTTTTCATAGCTATTATGCCTCCTGAGAAATCTGTATGCAGGTCAAGAAGCAACAGTTAGAACTGGACATGGAACAACAGACTGGTTCCAAATAGGAAAAGGAGTACGTCAAGGCTGTATATTGTCACCCTACTTATTTAACTTATATACAGAGTACATCGTGAGAAATGCTGGGCTGGAGGAAGCACAAGCTAGAATCAAGATTGCTGGGAGAAATATTAATAACCTCAGATACGCAGATGACACCACACTTATGGCAGAAAGCAAAGAAGAACTAAAGAGCATCTTAATGAATGTGAAAGAGGAGAGTGAAAAAGTTGGCTTAAAATTCAACATTCAGAAAACTAAGATCATGGCATCCGCTCCCATCACTTCATGGGAAATAGATGGGGAAACAGTGGAAACTTTATTTTGGGGGGCTCAAAAATCACTGCAGTTGGTGACCACAGCCATGAAATTAAAAGACACTTGCTCCTTGGAAGAAAAGTTATGACCAACCTAGGCAGCATATTAAAAAGCAGAGACATTACTTTGCCAACAAAGTCTGTCTAGTCAAAGCTATGGTTTTTCCAGTAGTCATGTATGGATGTGAGAGTTGAACTATAAAGAAAGCTGAGCACCGAAGGATTGATACTTTTGAACTGTGGTGTTGGAGAAGACTCTTGAGAGTTCCTTGGACTGCAAGGAGATCCAACCAGTCCATTCTAAAGGAGATCAATCCTGGGTGTTCATTGGAAGGACTGATGCTAAAGCTGAAACTCCAATACTTTGGCCACCCGATGCGAAGAGCTGACTCATTTGAAAAGACCCTGATGCTGGGAAAGATTGAAGGCAGGAGGAGAAGGGGACGACGGAGGATGAGATGGTTGAATGACATCACCGACTCAATGGACGTGAGTCTGAGTGAACTCCGGGAGTTGGTGATGGACAGGGAGGCCTGGTGTGCTGCAGTCCATGGGGTCGCAAAGAGGCGGACACGACTGAGCAACTGAACTGAACTGAACTAGTAAGGTAGTAAGCAAGAGATTAGATTTGAACCCAGCTTCACTGATAGCAGAGCCAAGGACAAGTGTGTTCACTCATCTGTGCTTTGTTTTCCTTATCTGTACCTCTACCTTGTAGAGTTAGAAAGTTGCGAAAGGCACAGGAAGTCATAGGGCTGAGAGTAAGCTCGTAAAACAAAAGCTGATATTATTTTCTTACCAGTTCTCTGAACAGTAACAATGATGCTTTTTTTTTTTTTTTTTTTGAGTATGTATTCTCAGCCAGAATTTGAAATAGATCCCAGGGACAGAGGAGCCTAGTAGGCTGCCGTCTATGGGATCGCACAGAGTCGTACACGACTGAAGCGACTTAGCAGCAGCAGCAGCAGCAGTCCTGCAACAAATCCTCTTCGATTCTGAGAGGCGGTTACTTCTCAGTTACAAAGTCTATACTTTAAAATACTCCAGTATAACTAGTGTGATAAACAGTCCATGCGTGTGCATGCCAAGTCGCTTCAGTTGTGTCCAGCTCTTTGTGACCCCATGGACTGCAGGGCTACTCTGCCCAAGGGATTCTCCAGGCAAGAATATTGGAATGGGTTGCCGTGCCCTCCTCCAGGGGATCTTCATGACATTAGTCCAAATTCAGCTGTAGGAGTATGGTCAGCTAACTGACACTAGAGAAGAAATTATTTAAAGAGAGTTAGCAAACACACGTGGCAGAAAGGAGCACCCTCCGGCAGTGGTTTTGAAACTGTTTACCTCAGATTGAGACTTGAACCATGTGCTTGGGACTCAAACTCCAGCCAAAAGCCACAGTACCTGGTTTCAGGACCTAATGAAGCTCAGATTCTTGATGTCTCATCGCAGAAAGAATTTAGTGAGACACAAAGTGATAGGTAAGAAGTGGATTTATTCAGATTCAGAGTAACACACTCCACAGAAAGAGTGTGGACCATCGCAGAGTGCGGCCAAGTAGTGTGGCGTGGTTAGTCTTTATAGACTGGGTGATTGCATATGCTAATGAGTGGGAGGAGTATGCCAACTGTTTTGGGGAAGGGGAAGAGATTTGCAGGTATTGGGCCACTGCCCAGTCCTTGGTCTTTTGATGGAGCCTTGGAACTGTCATGGCACCTCTGTGTGTGTCATTTAGCTTGCTGATTGAGGATCAAGGTCTAATCAGAGTCTACTTGTCTGCCATCTTGGACCCATTTGATTCTAATCAGTTTATCTTGTGTCCTTGGCCTAAGTCATTCTTTCAAAAGTTGTGCCCTGCCCCTTTGCCTCCTGTTATATTTACAAGTTGTTGTTCAGCCACTCAGTTGTGTCTGACCCCATGGACTGCAGCACGCCAGGCTTCCCTGTCCTTCACTATCTCGCTGAGTTTGCTCAAACTCATGTCCATTGAGTCAGTGATGCCATCCAACCATCTCATCCTCTGTCGTCCCCTTCTCCCCCTGCCTTCAATTTTTCCCAGCATCAGGGTCTTTTCAAATGAGTCAGCTCTTCGCATCGGGTGGCCAAAGTATTGGAGTTTTAGCTGCAACATCAGTCCTTCCAATGAATATTCAGGACTGATTTCCTTTAAGGTAGACTGGTTGGATCTCCTTGCAGTCCAAGGGACTCTCAAGAGTCTTCTCCAACACCACAGTTCAAAAGCATCAATTCTTCAGTGCTCAGCTTTCTTTATAATCCAATTCTCACATCCATACATGACTACTGGAAAAACCATAGCCTTGACTAGACTGACTTTTGTCGGCAAAGTAATGTCTCTGCTTTTTAATATGCTATCTAGGTTGGTCATAACTTTCCTTCCAAAGAGTAAGCGTCTTTTAATTTCATGGTTGCAGTCACCATCCGCAGTGATTTTGGAGCCCAGAAAAATAAAGTCTGCCAGTTTCCACTGTTTCCCCATCTATCTGCCATGAAGTGATGGGACCGGATGCCATGATCTTCGTTTTCTGAATGTTGAGCTTTAAGCCAACTTTTTCACTCTCCTCTTTCACTTTTATCAAGAAGCTCTTTAGTTCTTCTTTGCTTTCTGCCATAAGTGTGGTGTCATCTGCATATCTGAGGTTATTGATATTTCTCCTGGCAATCTTGATTCCAGCTTGTGCTTCCTCCAACCCAGCGTTTCTCATGATGTACTCTGCATAGAAGTTAAATATGCAGAACACAGTTCAGCCCCAGGAGAAAGGACCAATGACCCCACAAGAGACTGATCCAGACTTGCCTGTGAGTGCCCAGGAGTTTCCAGCTTAGGCGTGGGTTGGTGGCAGCCTGCTGCAGGGCTGGGGGCACTGAGTGTAGCAGTGTGTGTGTGGGATCTTTTGAAGTAGGTTGCCATTATCTTCATTACCTCCACCATAGTTTGGCCCCAGGCAAATAGTACAGTTCTTTCTCTTGCAATTCAGAAATCGGTTTTTCATTAGTAAAACTAGTTAATTGGCATGATGGTGTTAGAAATGGATTTGCATTGGTGAAACTAAACCTGTTGGAGTCTTCTGTGTTAACTAGAATGCATTACGGGATATAACAATCAGTCCTTCACCTACACCCTCCCCCCCTCCCTAATTAATTCTGTGTCCAACCACTAGTTTAGGAGGAGTTGTGATTATATCATTGACCAGGGAGCACAGAATCCTGCTTTTGGAATGCTGTTATGCCTGCCCGGGAGCACTTTGCATTCAGGGTATAACCAGAGCACCCGGAAGAATAGAGTGCTGGGTGCCTCCAGAACAGGCTGCGTGAGCTGTTCTGTGCCTGCTCTCCTGAGCAGCGTGTGGCTCTAGGAGTTGCAGAGTTGCGGTAGAGGCTTAATTTTATGGCGACGTGTAGTTAGACTGCGGGCCAACAGCAAGCCGTCACCTGTGCCAAAAAACAGCCCAAGGGCTGCTTCACGCAGCTTGGCTTAAATCCCAGCCGTTCACCTGGAATCCAATGCCATCACCCATGTCATCCTTCCTAAGAGAAGTGCTGCTGGTCCTGCTTCTAGTCAGCAATTTAGTCAGAGAAGACAAGCCATGACCTGTGATTAGTCTAAGCCAGGCGCCAGCAAACCGTGGCCTGAAGGCGAAGTCCAGCCCTCCACCTGTCTGTGTAAATAAAGTTTTATTGAAACATACCCACACCCATTCATTTATATGTTGCTGTTGTAATAGCAGAGTTGAGTAGTCGTGACAGAGATTATCTGGGCCAAAAAAGCTAAGCTATTTACTATCTGGCCCTTTACAGAGAAAGTTTCTATGTCTAGTATAGGATCTGCATGTGTGCCAAGTCACTTCAGTCGTGTTTGACTGTGTGTGGCCCTATGGATGGTAGCCCGCCAGGCTCCTCTGTCCATGGGATTCCCCAGGCAAGCACACTGGAGTGGGTTGCCATGCCCTCCTCCAGGGAAACTTCCCTAGCCAGGGATCGCACCTGGGTGTGCCTGCATTGGTAAGCGAGTTCTTTATCACTAGCGCCGCCCAGGAAGCCCCGAGTATGGTCAAAGCATTCTACAGAACAGAAGCATTGGCCTCACCTGGGAGCTCATAGGAAGTGCAGGCTGTCATGCCTCACTCAGGCCCACCATGGAATCCGAGTATTTAGGGAGTAAAACTTCCCACAAGGGGGAAACAGAATGTCATGACTGGCTTAGATCAAATAGCCTTCATCTGGGTGTATTGATGGGCAAACTAAATGCAGGCTCTGTTAGTAGGGGAGAAGAGGAAATAACTCTCAGGCAGTTTGATCCCTGGGTTGGGAAGATCCCCTGGAGAAGGGAAAGGCCACCCACTCTGGCATTCTGGCCTGGAGAGTTCCATGGACTGTAGTCCATGAGGTCACGAAGAGTCAGATATGTCTGAGCGACTTTCACTTTTATGGATTTTTTTTACATATATAAAAAAAGCCCCAGACACTGAGAGTTTATATATTACTATCATGGATTTGACCCATGGGTTGAGTAGACCCCCTGGAGTAGGAAATGGCAACGCACTGCAGTGTTCTTGCCGGGACAGTCCCATGGAGAGAGGAGCCGGTGGGACAGCGACAGCGTGTGAGGTCTCCAGCGCGGGACGTGACTGAGCACGCACACACACATCACTGATGAGGGTGAGAGCGCCACGACTGGTTTACACCGCCACGAGTCTGCAGACTTTTCCCATCGACAGCCAGACGCTGAATGTTTGGGGCTCTATGTGCCACTCGGCGTCTCTCACAGCCGCGCTGATGGAGCAACGTGAAAAGCACCCACAGACAATGCGTACAGACACTGAGCCTGGTTGTGTGCCAACGAAACCTTATTTACAGGGACAGGTGGGGAGTGGGTTTTGGCCAGCAAGCCATACTTTGCTGATCCCTGTTCTATACCTTAGTCATTCAGAGCACGGAACTGGATCCAGATAGATTCAGACCCTGGTTTTCTCACTTACCAGCTGTGTGACCGCAGAGCGCACGTAACCTCTCTGTGTTCCACTTTCCTTGTGTAAAACTGAAGACGCTTAGACCTCCAGGAAACAGAGAAACAGCAAAACTATGCATGAATGTCCTCCTATTAGGGCAGCTCCAAGGTTGGTTAATTCAATTATTCCGGCCCCAGGCTCTTTGGATCGTGTTCTGCTTGCCTTGGTATATTCGCTCTGAATCTCAGGTTTGCCTCTCATAGCCACAAAATGGCTGCCGCAGCGCCTGCTGGCATTTATTCACCTACAAAATGCCTAAAACTTGGAAGAGAGAATATTTCTTCCCTTGCTTATCATAAGCAAGAATAATCCTCTGAGAGACACATACCATCCCACTTACTTCACATCTCATTGGTCAGAATTATGTCACATGGCTATTCCTTAATCAGTTATTCCCAAGAGAAATAAAATGACCTTAACTGCTTAGACTAATTTAGCCACACTAGCTGGGAGTAGGGTCTAGGCACTGAGAATTTGTTAAAGCTCTGAAGATGAGCTGACCTGTGGCTGAGGTTGAGAACCACTGATACCAATCAATACTTCATGGCCTGGGACTGTTGAGGTCCTAGCTTTCCCTGAAGCAGGTAGCAGTCAAGATAAATAAAAGTATATGTGTGTGTGTACATATAAACTGTGTTTTATTAGCAAAGAAAATAATTAGTGGTTACTATTAGACTACAGCTGGGCTTCCCAGGTGGCATTAGTGGTAAAGAACACGCCTGCCAATGCAGGAGATGTAAGGGATGCAGGTTCTGTCCCTGGGTTGGGAAGATTCCCTATAGGAGGACATGGCAACCCACACCAGTATTCTTGCCTTGAGAATCCCATGGACAGAGGAGCTTGGTGGGCTGCAATCCATAGAGTTGCAGAGTCAGACACAACTGAAGTGACTTAGCATGCATGCATGCATTAGACAACAGCCAGGCTATGCTCAGCATAATTTTGAAAAAAATAATATGTTGTCCCTTGAATATTTTTAAGTTGATATCTTTAATTCTTTACCATGATTCAAATAAGCCCATTTTTCCTAACAAAAAATAGAAAATAGTAAACCGTTTGTATGAAAAAAAAAAATACAGTATTTTAGGCTCAAGATGGTGGAGTAGAAGGATGTGCATTCATCTCCGTCTTGGAGAGCACCAAAAGCACAAGTAGCTGTTGAACAGCCATCGCAGGAGGACGCTGGAGCCCACCAAAGATCCCCCGCATCCAGACACAAAGAAGTCACAGCCAGACTGTAGGCACAATCAGGACAAAATCAAATCCCATACCCACCAGGTGGATGAGCCACAGACTGCTGCTGCTGCTGCTGCTAAGTCGCTTCAGTCGTGTCCGACTCTGTGCGACCCCATAGACGGCAGCCCACCAGGCTCCCCCGTCCCTGGGATTCTCCAGGCAAGAATACTGGAGTGGGTTGCCATTTCCTTCTCCAATGCATGCAAGTGAAAAGTGAAAGTGAAGTCGCTCAGTCGTGTCCGACTCTTAGCAACCCCATGGACTGCAGCCCACCAGGCTCCTCCGTCCATGGGATTTTCCAGGCAAGAGTACTGGAGTGGGGTGCCATCGCCTTCTCCAATAGGATCATATATATTGATAATTACTTTAAAAGTGAATGGTTTAAATGCACCAACCCAAAGACCTAGACTGGCCGGGTGGATGAAAACATGTGCATGCATGCTCTCCCAGCTGCCACATCACTCTGCTTGATCCCGCCCCCCATTGTATATTTTATACACATTTTTACAGTTATTTTTACAATTTTTATACAATTTTATACAATTATTTTGTGTTGTTAAGTTAATCATGTTCCCATTATGGCTTGCAATTTTATCTCTTTTCTCTGGGTATTGATTGTGAAAACTCATAAACATGTTTTACTCTTGTGATTACGTAACTATTTCTCACTTAATACCATTGTATCATGATTGGTCAACAGAAAAATAATAGAACTCTGTGGGCTGTGCTGTGCTTAGTCACTCAGTCTATTGACTCCTTGCGACCCCATGGACTGTAGCCCGCCAGGCTCCTCTGTCCATGGGAATTCTCTAGGCAACAATACTGGAGTGGGTTGCCATGCCCTCCTCCAAGGAATCTTCCCAATCCAGGGATCAAATCCTGGTCTCCTGCGTTGCAGGAGGATTCTTCACCATCAGAGCCACCAGGGAAGCCTGTATCACCAAAACTAGGATCTAATAGAAAAACCTGCCATCACTTTTTAAAATCCAGATGCCTATCAGAGTTATCTTGAAATTTTTTGAAAAACACAAATGCTCAGGTATTGCTTTCTTTCTCCAGAGCTCCAGGTGTGTTTCTAATGAGCAGCTGTGTGTAAGAAAACTGAAGTGTAGGATGATCTTTTACTTTTATCTAGTTTGTTTCACTTTTTCTGTTTCATATTCAATGCTTCCTTTTCATTTAGTTTATGTTCTCCAATTTCTCCATCTCTCCCTCTCTTTTTTTTTTTTTTTGATGGTCTTTCTCAAGCCTTTATCAAGTGTAGTAAAAAGGCTTTTGTATACCTATATATAAATATGTATAATATATGTATTTTAGGAAACATTAGTTTTTGCCTAACTAAAAAAATCATGACATTTTTATTAAACTTGTTTGACTTAGTATGAATAGAATGCTAGATTTCTAATTAAAAAATAGATATGCAACAAGAAACAAAGGTTTACTGTATAGCATAGGGAACTATAGTCAGTATCTTAGAATAACCTATGATGGAAAATAATTTCAAAAATAATATAGGTGTATTTGGATAACTGAATAACCTTGCTGTGCGCCTGAAACACTGTAAGCTACTACAATAATACATGTTTTTAAAAATAATAGTACAATGAATGACTGTAATTGGAATCCATAATTCATTATATGACTTGACAAAGTAAGTTTTAAGTAATGTATTAAACAGCATGCACTAAATCTGAAAATACATATATAAATATTTTATCCTGAGACATATCCAGTGTATTCTGAAATATTTGAAGGTTCTAGAAAACTGTTCCATTATATTTATAAGAATAAATAATATTATTAAACTCCTGTCATTGTTTGGAATACTACCTAGAAAGAAATACATATAAAGGACTTCCCTGGCTGTCCAGTGGTTAAGACTCCAGACTTCCAACACAGAGAATGTGGGTTCAGTCCCTGGTCTAAGAACTAAGATCCCATATGCTGCATGGCACAGCCCCTCAAAAAAATAAGTAAACAAAAATTAAAAATATGAAAAAAAAAAAAAGCAATGCATTGAAGATAAAGTAATATAGAATGCCCACATTTAGGTGACTTGATTAATCATCAAAGGTGGGTTTCCCAAAAACAACATTTGAATTAATCCATTTGTTTTTTACCTTGAAGATTATTGCACCACCTACCCCTCAATGCTCCATAAAGTTGCTGGCGTACTCCCC
The DNA here is from genome assembly GCF_029407905.1 of Bubalus kerabau. NCBI lineage: Eukaryota > Metazoa > Chordata > Mammalia > Artiodactyla > Bovidae > Bubalus > Bubalus kerabau. Next base: position 82,039,723 of record NC_073636.1, on the reverse strand, counting down.
GTACCAGAATTCTTTGTAACGTAGAAAAAGGGTTACTGTGAATTTAGGCATGCCGGAGCATTCCCAGACAAGCTTAGGAAGAAATCCATGTAAGTATAAACATGTAGATTCTAGAAAGTAATTCCCTGAACACTCTCCCTGTCACCTCCTCTTGTTTTGAGACCACAGAAATCCACCAGGTTGCTTTGCCGATTAAATGAGATAATATGATCGAGCAGTTAGGATGATGCATTGGACACGGCATGTACTCAGTAATTGGTAGCTTTTACGATTGTTTCCAGTTACAAATAAGTGAGGGGAAGGAGGTTCCGCAGTGGGAAGTCAGAGGATGCTCTTAGATCTGAGGATGAGCTGTCTGATAACCGTGCACCTGGAGAGCCCAGGCCCGTCAAGCCTGGGCCGGTCTCTGTGCCATACAGGTGAAAGAAGGAGACCAACAGGACTCTTCAGCACAGAGCCTTCCCGTCTCGAGGGGCCTGCCTCTGCCCTCTCCTCCGCTTGCAGCTCTCCTCCAGAGTCTGGATCTTCACCCGTGGCCTCTGCCTCTCTCACGGATCGCCTCCTCGGCCCCCCACCCCCGATCACCGCACCCAACCCGACCTCTCCATCCTGTCTGTCCTCCTGAATCCCCTCCCCGGCCCTCCTCGGCAGCTGAAAACACCCTGCTCTTTACCTTGTTGACTGAGCTCCCTGTTTTGTTCACTGCTGAATCCCCAGAACCACGTGTGTGCCTGATAGATGGTAGGTACTCAAGTAGCTAAAAACTGGCTGAGCGAGAAGGCAGACACTCAAAAAAATGAAGGAGCGTGAGGTCAGGCTTTGGGGGTGATGCCGTCACGTGCTAGCTGAGGCACTGCATGGCCCTCATTGTTCTTCTCTAATAAATGAAAACAGCAAGGCTTCCTTGTAGAGTTATCAGGAGGACTTAGCGCCGGTGTATTCAGAGCCGACAGCCTGGACTTCCCTGGTGGTCCACTGGCTAAGAATCCACCTTGCAATACAGCAGACACCAGTTCGATCTCTGGTCCTGGAAGATCCCACACGCCACGGGGCAGCTAAGCCCGTGAGCCATAGCTTCTGAAGCCCACTCGCCCTAGAGAAAGGGCTAACAGCCCACAGGGCCCAGCACAGAAGACACTTTTATTAATGCTGTTCATTAACTTTTAAAACCTGGGAGTAGTTACACTCCTCAATCCTGGAAACCTGGGAAAACAAAGCCGCTGTTACAACATGGAAACACTTAGTCACATGGTAACCAGATCCGTTTCCAAGATCTCCGGCTTCCGTTAGTAGGCAATAATAGAAAAAAATAACTGTTGGGTAAGAAACTCCAACTGTCCTTGGTTTTCCTTCTTCTTTGGTTACAGAGTTTTCACATTTATAAACAAAGCTCCAAATGATGAGAGTTTGTATATAACTATGATGGGATAAACATCAGATTCAAATCTGGTAGCTTCTCACTTCAACAACTTATTTTTCTTGTAGTTTTTGAAAATAACATACAAAAACAAGAATTTTTAAGTCTCGTGGAAAATAGTATTTTGTGGGGGTTTTTTGGAAATTACTCCAGAAGTTTGGCTTTTTGTATGCAGTTTTGATAAAGTTGATAAAGCAATGAAGGTTTTTAGTTTGTTCTAAATTTAGGATCAAAGTGCTTCCAAATTTTGAGATTAAAAAAAGGGAAAAAGGAGAAAAGTTTGTTTTCATTTGTTTTACATCTTCCTTGGATCCTAACAGATGCAGTTTTCCAATAATGTTTTTTTCTTTTCTTTCTTTTTTCTCCAATTATTATTATTTCTGACATTTCATAATCATTTTTTCTGTTAAGCAGCACATTAAAAAGGCATTTTTGGAGTAGAAGCAAATATATGGGTTTAAGAGCATGGGCTTAGGTGATCTAGAGCAAGGATCTGCCAACTTTTTCTGTAAAGGAGGAAGTGTTAGTAATAAATACTGTAGGCTTTGCAAGCCATCGTGTCTTTGCCATTGTAGCTCAAAAATAGTCACAGACAATACATAAGTGACCACGGCTGTGTTCCAATAAAACTTTATTTACAAAAACAGATCTTGAGCTGGATTTGTCCATCAGGCTGTAATTAGCAACCGCTGAGCTAGAATTCCGTTTCATCTCTACCATTTTCTAGCTGTGATCTGGCTGTTGCTGTTCAGTTACTCAGTCGCGACTGACTCTCTGTGACCCCATGGACTGCAGCAAGCCAGACTTCCCTGTCCTTCACCATCTCCTGGAGATAGTCTGACTCTTAGTCTCCATTTATGTATCAAACAGACATAACTATACCACTTACTAGGCTCAGAGGACAAAGTGGATCCAGGTATAAATCATTCCACGTAAGGCTCCTATAACTGCTGCCTCTTCTGCTGCTTCTTCCTCTCTTTTTATGGTGAGATAACAATCAGCCCAAGGCATGCATTTAGAAGGCAAGCGAGTCCCCTTGTCCAGCGAGTTTAACTTGGTCCTAACTTAGCTTCTGGCTAAAAATGCCTTTTCTGTCTTTAGGCAATTTCATTCAAGGTAAGTCCGAGGAGGAAAAAAAAGAGGAACAGAGGTGGGTAGGTGACCCAAACAGACCAGTCTCTCTGAGGAGAGGGGTAATTCTTCCCCCACCAAACACTCCTCCTGCCCTCAAATCTTGACTCTTTTTTGAAGGAAAACTCTGTTCCCCAAGCTGACCCATTTTGTCCAAAAGCCAGAGCTGGCCTGATGAGCCCTGAAGGCACATCGAGAATCTGGGGCCTCTGCCTGCAGAGCTGCTCACACGAGCACCACAGCAAAACCAAGCTTTATTTACTCCAGGAACCAGCATCATCACAGAGGAAAAAGATCTCCAGGGACTTTTGTTTTCTTTTTTCCTTTGGGATGCTTTTCTTATATCCGGATTTCCCATTTAAGTTTTTAGGATTTCCGGCATCAGGCTGGGCGTTGTCCCTCATTCTTTTGTGCTGATTGCCAAATGCCCACATATTATTTACACCTCCCATTCTTTCTGGGGCTTCTAATCCTCCCTTTCTTATTACTAGCATTTTTCCCCTAGAAACTCGCCTCTTTTTTTTCCTAACCAGCAGGCGAGCTCCCCAAGCCTCAAGATAAACAGCAAACAAGATTGTGACTTTCAATGACAAATAGAGCAGGTGATATATTTTCCAAGCCCCACATAATGTTTTAACTCAGGGATGACAACTTCTTCGGCTTTCCTGCTCTGAACATCGACAGGCCCAGTTCCTCTTTCGCTCCGGCCTCGTTGTATCTCTTCCTGAATTAAATTTTTCAATTAGCTGGCTTGTTACGAGTCATGTGAAGCTGCCCGGCTCTTTAACTCAAATTTCCTTCTTCCCAGGCATCACAGAAATTTGCAGTACACACTGCAGAGACAAAGAACAAAAAGACCTCACTAGATGAACGAAAAGATTCAATCATATCCATGATTTCACCAGGTTTCTGACTGGATAATGAAAGCCGACTCCTCCCCCGAGAGGGGGGCGTCCCTCGCCAACCTACCAATTTTACAATGTAAAATCCCACCCACTTCTTTCCAAGGACACACTTTGTTCTAAATCCCTGTTGCCGTCACTCTTGCACCAAAAAAAAAAAGAGCAGGGAGCTGCACCTAAGTTATAAGAGTGAGCTGCGATGTTTCTCTGAGCCCAGGATACAAGGAATAAACAAGAGGAATCAGCCAGTATGAAGTCTGCGTTTATAATAGGCACAGGACGCCTAAGCGTGAGCTTGGCCTGGCTGCCTTCTGGACTGACAGGGGCAGGGGCAGGCGAGAAACGTGACTTTTTTTTTTTCTTTTTCTTGAGCCTCTCACTCTCAAGCCGGAGGAGAGATTAAAAACCACAGGGAGGGGCGCATTAAAAATAATGGACTTTTAATGGGTTAATAGTACTCTGCTTTAAACCTCTTTTAAAAGTTAATTCAAAAAAAAAATAAATAAAATAAAAGTTAATTCAGTCCGTTGTTCTTCGAAGGAAGGCAGTTGGAGGACAGGTGTGGAGTAAAGGAGCTGCGTTCAGTAGGTGAGTGAGTGTGAGCAGAGAAGCAGAGTGGCCAGGAGGCCAGAGGGTGCCTGAGAGCCACCCACAGCCCGTCCAAAAGGACAAGGGAAGGACGTTAAACCACAACCTCTCAAAGAGGTACTGTGCCACATTTAAAATGTCCATTTTCCCTGTCTACACCAGTGACCCTCTGTATAAAGTGGGTAATGATGAGAGCCTACCAGGAACTCTGCTCAGTGCCCTGGGGTGACACAGATAGGAAAGAAGTCCAAAAAAGTGGGGGGCGGATGTGTGCCTGCAGCTGACTCACTTTGCTGAACAGTAAACCAGCAACACTGTACAGCAACTACACCCCAATAAAATTTTAAAATAATAATTAAATAAAACGTCAGTGTTTTCTAACATGGACCCCTCTCCAAGAGATCTAAGTGAAAAATGGAAGGGGAAAGAAATGGGGTGAAGACCGATCAGTGTGAGTGTCTGATAAATGTGTACCCTGCTCTATGCTGAGACGGTTCCTGGCACACGAAAACCTCTCAGCAATTGTCTGCGGGGGAGGGACGAGGCCCAACCTTCCCCACAAGCCCTTTGATTTGAATCCGCTCCACCCCCATCCTAGGAGCACATGTAACCTCATTTTTCTCAAAAACGAATAGCTAATTAAAAAAAAATGCATGTAGACTTAGAAAAAGGCTGATAGATAAGTTTAAAAAAAAAAACTAAGTTGTATAGTAGTGTCTATAAATATGATTCCAGTGGTATATTTAAAACAAAGAGCATGCGCCCGTGTGTACACACACATACGCTCACAAATACGCGCGTGTTTACGAAACGCGTCTGGAAGGATGTGCGAGAAGCAGTCGCTGGCTGCTGCGATCGAGATCTTGAGCTATAGGCGAGAGCAAAGGCAGTGAGGCACTTCGAGTCTTTTACCTGAAATTTATACTGCTTGAATCTTTTAGAGAGATGACATATTGCTTCTATTTTTAAATTAAAACAAAAAAAAAAACTAACATGAGAAAAAAAGAGAAGGAAATAGTCAAATACCCACAATACAGGAGAAATGTGGGCCCTGTCTTCCCGGGGAAACCAAACTGCCACGAACCCTCATGGTAGATTTCTGCTTTCCGCCTCCTTAGCAACGGGATGTTGTCCATTATCAGTGACGCTGGAGTTTCTCCCCTTCCCCTGGGCGCTACTTGCTGGGACGAGTCCAGGTGGCTTTCCTAGGGGCCCGGTTGGGGTCTTTGCCCCAGGGCTCACCTGGAGGCCCTGGAGCCTGTGCCCTCAGGGAGCTGGAGACACAGGGCCCAGAAAAGCCCGGGCTTGTGCACAGGAGGCCTTCTTGCACTCCCTTTCCTGCCTTGCGCTGCTGAACGGCACTCGAATGACTCCATCCTGACTGCTGTCTTCTGTGACACGGCCATCCCTCTGTGACACGGCCATCCCTCTGTGACACGGCCATCCCGTACAGGGGCTTCTGCTGGAGTCATAGTTGAGAGCTGGCCTCGGGGCGATCCCTTGGAAACACGCTCTCCCCTCTCAGTCAGCTCCAGGAAGACCTCCTGCACTTTCTTCTGTACTAGGCTTGTGCGAAGATGGAGTGGGGAAAAGCACACTTGAAAGAAGAGATTTAAAAGTCTCTGTGTGGGTCCCAGTTTCCAGGCGCTCACACGGCAGTTCACCTACTGAAGCAAACCTATTTTGCAAACGGACATGATCTGGTTTCTGGGGACTGATAACAAACACCGAAGGTCAAATAGCAGCCCTAATCATTTCTGCATGAACACTTTTCAGGCAAGTTTACAACTTATCCAACGTCCAGCACTTTAGGTTTTGTTTTTGGTTTTTTCTCTTTTCTGGGCCAGCTTTGTCTTGCTTCTATGATGTTCTGTTTGAAAGGTCCCTTCTTGCTTCCCAACAGTTGTTTGGAAATTTTCAACATGTAAGTCATGACCTTATTATTTTATTTGGGAGGGAGGGATCAAGTTGAGACGCCAAATTTATACAAATAAGGAGAGAAATACAAATAAGGACGTGAGATTGGAGGAGTGGTCACACCCCAGTCTTGTTCGGCAGTTGAAGTTTCTTGTTAATTTGGATCTCTTGAAATGATAGTGGCTATGCTCGCAGGTATTTCTGAGACTCCATTTAGATTCCTTTAAATGGAGGTGAAACGTTAAAATAAAGCAGGACTGTCTCTCAAGATGAAAAAAAAAAAAAAAAAGATCTACCGGCTATTGTCCTCAGTGCCTGATTGACTAGTAGAAAACACATCTCCATGGGAACAGATAAATGTCTGCTTTTCACGCAGTGAAATAACCAGCTCAGCCTGTGCAGCTTCACCAACCTAGCACTTTATTTGGACGGCTGTAAGCAGCCTCTCCCTTTTCATGTTCAGCCAAATTATCTGCCAGAATTTCTTTTCAAGTCTAGGGAGGAAAAAAAAAAGAATTCCCTCCCCCATCCCCCCACTGCATGGAGTTAATTACTGTATTTTCATCTGGGAGGGTGGGAAAAAATACACGCTGGGCTGAAACAGCACACAAAACAGCGGCTGGCGTATGGTATCTGCCTGGTGTCTATTAGCTGTTGGTGATTTTTTTTAAGGTATCGCAGTCTGCCGTAGTATTTGGGTAATGTCAGCGGGATAATGAAGCAGCCTGGGAGGCAGGGCCTGGCACTGGCTGCGTGGATTGTCTGCAGCCGTGCCTGTGTCGGGCTGTGTGACCTTAGGCAGGTGGGGAGCAATGCTGTGTTCATACGGTGATCTGAGAAAGGGAGGCGAGGGAAGGGTAGGAAAGGCGGCTGCAGTCTCAGGTATCTGCCTCCCTCCCCCAACACCCGCAACATCTGCCGCCTTAACTGCCTGATCACTGATGCGTGCTCCCAGCCAACAAAAACTCGCGATCGGCTCTCGGGAGACCTGGGGCTTTCTTCAGTGATTCCAGACACTTGCTTCTGTTCCTGGGTTGAAAATACCCCCGGAAGCAGCATTTTCTGATGAGATTACAGCCCTTCTAGTCCAGTTTCCGAAGCAGAGGGGGAAACAAACGAAAATGAAAAAAAAAAGAAAAAGGAAAAAATGGAGGTGAAATATATAGATATGTACATGCACACACACATACATATGTGTCTTTTTTTAACACACGAGGCTGAAATCTTAAGGGGAAAATGCCTCAGCCTACTCGGTTCTAACACTGGGCACGAGAAAGTGCATGTGGGTTATTTTATAGAAATCCATTCACCCCTTCCTCTTATTTTCTCCTTTGTTGGTTAAGCTATTTGTGTCTTTGTCTGTCTTCTTCCTCAGCACCTCCACCCACCCACCCAACAAGCCTGAACAGGAAATGTTTAAAGACCGGTAAAGTACAAACCCCGAGCTTTCTCAAAAGAAACCGGGTTAAAGATACCTGCCGTTGATGTAGCAATCTAGTCCCGCTCCCCGCGTTCTGTGGAGGAGATTCCTAAACTTCCAAACCCCAGTGGTCTTTATCTGGCCCAGCTGCTTCTGCTGGAGAAGGAATGTGGCACGTCAAGTGTGTGAACACTGCCTCTATTGTATCCACACGGGCTGATTGAAGCCTAGATAATTGGCATGTAACCTTCTCCATTAATAGTGCAGACAGATATGTGAATTAGCCGGATCCCTCCGACATATGCCATGCATTAGCTAAAGGGGCTTATGATTCTCCAAACGTCTCTGCTAGTACACCAATAATTAGACTTTAGAACTTGATAACTTTGGGGAGAAATCAATAAATAACAGAGAAGCCCCACTCTCCGTCTGAATCAGAAGTGCTTCTGGAGTCTCACTACAGTTCAGTGCTGCTAGGGGTCGTCGCTGATCATTGGAGGGTTTGGGGGTTCGGGACTCTGGGTGTGTCCTGCTGATGCTGAGTTGCCAGAGGAGATTCATAAATTAGGGGACTTTTTGACTAGTTTCTGTAGTCATCAAGGTGTGTGAATAGCGGTGTACACTCACCTTGTGCTGTTTGACTGTTGTAAAGGAATAGACGTACCCCAAGTAAGATAGAGTAAAACCCTGAATTAGGCTATTTAGCACTGTGCATGTCTAAATACTTGGCTTGTCTCATGTCAAGTCCTAAGGCTAGAGGAAGTACTGTAAGCTGATGATTAAGAAAATAAACTGCTGTCAGGCGGCCGGGATCTGAAGCGTGGCACCCCTACATGCTAGCTTGTGATTTTGGACAACTTGTCCAACCTCTCTGTGCCTCACTTTTGAGATCTGAAAAACGGGAAGAACAGTCGTTCCTAGCCCACTTTGTAAGGTTTAAATAACTCGTAAGCATCTTTGCTTTTCCTTTAATAAATATGCGCTGAAGGTGTTCTTCAAACTGCAGGCTGTGACCTACCTGGAGGTGGTGAGAGCCAGCAGCAGGTCGCAACCAGCACTTTCTTCATGGAACGGAGCACACGGCACACGGGAAGGGTAAGTACTGTTTACAGAAGTTCTGATAAATATATACATGCTGTGTATATATGTGTGTGTGCTTGGGTTATATATGTGCATGCTGGCTGTCCGTGTAAAAATATTTCTTTTAGGGGGTCAAGTTTTTTGAAAATGTGAAAATTCTGCCATCAGACAATTTAAAATCTGAAGACAACCTGAATGCCTCGATAGGAGATTGGTTCAGTAAATTAAGCCAGGACTTCCCCGATGGTCCAGTGGCTAAGGCTCTGTGCTCCCAGTGTCGGGGGCCCAGGTTCGATCCCTGGTCAGGGAACTAGATCCCCCGTGCCACAACCAAAGCCTGGCACAGCCAAGTAAATAAACAAATGTTTACAATTAATTGTTAAGCTACATCCTTACAATGGATTATCAGGCAGTCATTCATAAGAAAGAGGTCAACTTCCCTGTGCTGATTTATATGAGACACCCAGAAGCTTTATTCAGTGAAGATAAAAGGCATTACAGGGCGTATATATTCCAGTCCTGTATACGTAAAGAAAAAGGGCTTTATTGTGCACGCTCGTTTCACTGTATCAGATCTCCATCCGCTGTCAGACCCTGTGGAGTCTGTCTTCCCCGGAGCCCAGTGATTGGCACCACTCTCCTCCAACTGAGCAGCCAGCAGTCTTGAATCCACCTCTTGCTGACACACCTCTGTGTCTCGCTCACATGAGGGACCCAGGTTTATTCTTTCAGCTTCCTCGTGAAGCCTCAATCCCTGTTCCAAATTACTGTCGTGTCTCCTGGGCAACCAAACTCTTCACTAGTCTCCCTGTAGGCTCCTAACTAGTCCCCTTCAGTCACCTAACTAGTCTCAGCGCATGCACTCTTGCCTCCTTCTCGTCTTCCCAGTGTAGCCAGACCACTCCCCTCCCCACCTGGCTTCAGTTCTTGCCATGGAAGTCTTCCCCACACTCTTGGGACAAAAGCCCCCAATTCTATTCACTATGATGACCTACTTTCTTGCAGACACTGTAACAAAGTATAAGAAACTAGGCAGCTTAGAACAACAGAAGGGTATTGCCGCAGAGTTCTGGAGCCTAGAAAACCAGAGTGCAGGGCCGGCCGGGCAGGCCAGTCTGAACGCTGTGCAGAGGCTCTCCTCGCCTCTCCCCAGCGGGCCTGCCCTCCCGGCAGACCCCGGGCCCTCAGCCACATCACGCCAGGCTCCGCCGGCGTCATCGCACGGTCTGCCCTCTGTGTGTGTGTCTTAGGTGCCCCTCCACCCTGCTCCAGTATGACCTCGTCCTAACTAATCACACCTGCAACAGCCCTGGTTCCAGATACAGTCATATTCTGAGATGCTGGGGCACTAGCGGTAAAGACCATGGAGCAGGCTGAGCGCCGAAGAACCGCGGTGCTGAACGAGACTCCTGAGAGCTCCTTGAGCTGCAAGAAGATCCAACCAGTCCATCCCAAAGATCAGTCCTGGGTGTTCATTGGAAGGACTGATGCTGAAGCTGAAACTCCAAGACTTTGGCCACCTCATGCGAAGAGCTGACTCATTGGAAACGACCCTGATGCTGGGAAAGATTGAAGGCAGGAGAAGGGGACGACAGAGGATGAGATGGTTGGATGGCCTCACCGACTCGATGGACATGGGCTTGGGTGAACTCCAGGAGTTGGCGATGGACAGGGAGGCCTGGTGTGCTGCAGTCTACTGGGTCTCACATATCCCCTAGAGAAGGATATGGCAACCCACTCCAGTGTTTCTTGCCTGTCAAATCCCGCGGACAGAGGAGCCTGGCAGGCCACAGTCCACTGGGTCACACCTGAGTGACTGGGCACACAGGACATCAGTGACCTTTCTTTAAAGACTTTTTTATGTGGGCCATTTTTAAAGTCTTTATTGAGTTTGTTACAATATTGCTTCTGTTTCATGTGTTTTGGGTTTTCTGGTCCTGAGGCATGTGGGATCTCAGCTCCCGGACCAGGGGTCGAACCACACCTCCCACATTGGAAGGTGACCAATGGAGCTCCCGGAAGTCCTCAGTGTACCTCTTTGAAGGGACGCATTTTAACCTGAGATCCCGAGAGCCCCGTCCTGGCCCGGCGCCGGCCTCTGGCCTGCAGCTGCTCTCTCGCCACCCTGGCTCACCTTTTGGCCCCATCACACAGGCCTCCCCGTGGCCCAAGCCACTTCTTGCCACAGAGTCTCGCGCAGCGTTCTGCTGTCCCTTGATGAGAACACTGTCTCGTTCCCCCTCCAACCTCCACTCCCATCTCACCTCCAGATTTGGACTCTGAGATGCCTTCCTTGAATGCCCTTACCCCAGGACCAAGCCAGATTCTTCAGGTTATCGATAATTTCATACCACCACTCACTTCTCACTTGTTACACTTGTTCCAGCTGCAGCTTCTCGTTCACCTGTTTGTTTGTTTAAAGTCTTCTCGCCCACAAAGCTGTCAGCTCTTGGAAGGAATGAGCCGGACTATACCTTTTTATCCTCACGCCTCAGCAGAGTACAGCGTGCTCTGTGGGTGTCCAAGGCCGTGTTGATGCATGGACGGACAGATGAGTTAGTGAATAAGGGACATAGATTTTTCTAACCTTCAGTTCATAAACATGTCATGTTTTTATTGATTTCCCTCTTTTCTAGACATTTCTTATAAAAAGAATTATACAATAGGTGGTCCTTTGTGACCGGCTTTTTACACTTGGCATGTTTTCTTTTTAAAGGCTCTAGGGTGTGGGGGCTTCAGTAGCTGTGGTGCGTGGGCTTAGCTGCTCCACAGCAGGTGGGATCTTTCCGGACCGGGGATTGAACCCGTGTCCCCTGCATTGACAGGCAGATTCTTAACCACTGGACCACCAGGGCAGTCCAGCGTGATGTTTTCTGGGTTTTCAGTGCTGCATGGTTTCTCTCTAGTTGCGGTGAGCAGGCTGCTCTTCATCGCGTTGTGTGGGCTTCTTATCACGGTGGCTTCTCTGTTGCTTCCCTGGGGGTTCCACTGGTAAAGAATCCGCCTGGGATGCTGCAGACCCTGGTTTGATTCCTGGGTTGAGAAGATCCGCTGGAGAAGGGATAGGCTGCCCACTCCAGTAATCTTGCCTGGGAAATCTCATGGACAGAGAAGCCTGGTGGGCTACACTGTCTACCCACTCCAGTATTTTTGGGCTTCCCTGGTGGCTCAGCTGGTAAAGAATCCGCCTGCGTTATGGGAGACCTGGGTTCGAGGCCTGGGTTGGAGAGATCCCCTGGAGAAGGGAACAGCTACCCACACCAGTATTCTGGCCTGGAGAATTCCGTGGACTATATAGTCCATGAGGTTGCAAAGAGTCAGACACGACCGAGCGACTTTCGTTCTCTTGTTGCAGCTCCTAGGCCCTGGAGCACACACTCAACAGCTGCAGGGCACCGGCGTCGCTCCCCTGAGGCACGTGGGATCCTCTCGGATCACTGATCAAACCTGTGTCCCCCACACTGGCAGGCGGCTTCTGTAGCACTGAGCCACCAGGAGAGCCCCCAGCATCTGTTGTCAAGGTTCTTCTGTATTGCAGCATTATCGTACTTGATTCTTCTTTCTAAATAATACTCAGTTATGTGCATGGTCCACGTTTTATCTGTCCATCAGCTGATGGACGTTTGGCTTGTTTCCACCTTGTGCCTCTGTGAACAGTGCTATGAACATCTGAGTACAGGTTTCTGTGTGGATGAGTGTTTTCAGCTCTCTTGGGTATATAGCTAGGAGTGGAATGGGTGGGTCACATGGTGACTCTATATTAAATTTTTGAAAAGTTTCCAAACTATTTCAAAATAGTTGCACCATTTTACATTCCCGTTAGCAACATATAAGGGTTCCTTTCCAATTTCTCCACATCCTCACCAACACTTGTTATTTCCATCTTTTTTTATTGTAGCCACTCTAGTGGGTCTGGTTTTTTTTTTTTTTTAAGTTTCTGTCCAACACCCTGACAGATGGGCTTCGTTTTTTGTGGTTCTCCATCTGAGATACTCATGCAAGCTACAGCACAGCTCCTGAGCAAAATGTACATGTGCGCATTTAAAAGTGCCTGTCACTTCAAACACTTCCCAGGCCTCTCTCCGGACTGTAGCCTGTCAAGTTCCTCTGTCCATGGAATTCTCCAGGCAAGAATACTGGAGAGGGCAGCCATTCCCTTCTCCAGAGGATCTTCCCAACCCAGGGCGAGAACCGAGGTTTCTTGCATTGCAGGCGGATGCTTTACCATGTGAGCCACCAGGGAAGCCCATAGACCTCTCCAGAAACCATCTATTAGCTCGTGGGCCTCCCAGGCGGTACTCGTAGTGAAGAACCTGCCTCTCAATGCAGGAGATGTAAAGAGACGCAGGTTCCATCCCTGGCTCGGGAAGATCCCCTGGAGGAGGGCATGGCAACCCACTCCAGTGTTCTTGCCTGGAGAATCCTGTGGACAGAGGAGCCTGGCGGGCTACAGTCCACGGGGTCGCACGAGTTGGACACAACTGAGTGACTGAGCACGCACGCACGCACACACACACCCTCCTCCATACAAGGAGGAAAACAGAACCTCCCTCAAGTTGGTGTTGTTGAAAGGATTAAACAAAATAATGTGTGCTGTGTTGGCATGAGGTGACAATCATTAGCACTAGAGAGGTGCAATCTGTTCCCCTGATGACCAGCGCTCTAGGTTTATAGCAGTAGCAGCCACAGGTCAAATTTAAACATATTTTTTCTTTGGCCCACAGAGCATTTTTATAAATAGGAACACTTCTTCTTTTAAAATGTGTATTTGGGGGCTTCCTTGGCCGTCCAGAGGTTAGGACTCCGCTCTCCCAATGCAGGGGACGTGAGTTCAATCCTTGCTTGGGGAACTAGGATCCTGCGTGCTGCATGGCAGCCAAAAACAAAGAACAAACAAACAACCTTTAAAATGTGTACTTTCGGCTTCCACTGATAAATCAGATCTGACGAAACTGGAACCATATTTTCAATGGCACCAGCAGCCAGAGCCGAGCAGCAGCTGCCGCTTTAACATCTCCTGTTTTCCGCAGTCACCAGCCCTCCCTATTGCGTCACACTTGGCCCGAATCCCTCCGATCTCACCCTTGCTGGCAACCGAGTTGGTCAGGATCCCAGCTGGAAACAGTTACCACCCTGAAATAGAGGAGGTGTCCACCGAGAGTTGCACAAAGGGAGGATTTCAAAGATGCGAGCGGGGTTAAGAGAAAAGCACCCGAGCTGGGGACCCCCCGAGGCCAGTCGTGTGAGCACGGAGCCGACGCTGCCCGAGCCCGGGAGCGGCGGAGGCGGGCTGCGGGCCCCACACCTGCGCACGGCAGCGGCGGGGCAAGCCCCCCGCTAGGAGCTCGTCCCTCGGCGGGAGGAAGCTGCCGACCTGGGCCGAGAGGAAATTAGGGAAAGAAACGCCCCCAACCTCAGTTTCCTCCTCCCGCTCTTCCACAGCCGCCGCCCATTGGCTGCCCCCGAGCAGAAACCGGAGAGCGGCTCCTCCTACGGCCGAGAAAGGCGCCCGCGGAGCGGGGAGGGGCGGCTGGAGGGGAAACGGAGGGAAGAAAGGAAAACCATGTCACCTATTTTCTTTGAGGCTTAACATTTTCTTACTATTATCCTTAGTTATTAATGACGTTGCATTAACCCCCCCTCTTCATTACTCATATTTCACACCCAGTTCCTCTAGAGTTTCAGACCATTTCCGTTCGGCAGTGTAGAACTGAGCACCTTCTTTGTTTCTCTCGCTGCACTCCATTCATATTTCCATCATGCACCTGATAATTACATCTAATTGTTGCCCGGGTTGCCACTGCCCACAGAAGACAGGAACCATCTGACTCATCTTGAGAACCCCACACCCAGCACTCCGTCAGACATATAATAACTATTAAAAACCCCAAGATGGTGGGTGGATTTCCATGTATTGTTCTAGTGAGAAAGGGGACACCTGAAAAGTGAGGCTGGGAAAAAAGTCATCACCAACTATTCTCATACACATCCTTGCTTCAAAGAAGTGAGCATTCACCACATCAACAAAATAATAGGAGTAACAGTAATAGCGTTGATAATGAATAGTGTCTGAGTAGCCTCTGCCAGTTACTTTATACATCCGCTGTCATACTGAAGTCTTTCAACAATACCATGAAGCCATGTAATACTTTCATCCCAGTTTTGGAGGGGAGAAACTGAAGTCTAGAAAGAGTAATTACCTAAAGTCAGTATTAGACTCACGACTGGCCATCAGATCTGGATGGACAAGGTCTTGAATCAGAAGTACTGCCTCTTCACGGTTAAAATAGTCATAACTCACAGTGTCACATCTAGTATTTGTAAGCTGCACTATGCGTCTGTTATCAACATGTATCAGAATTTTAGTTATGCAGGAAATAGAGACTCAATTTCAACATCGGCTTAAGTATATATAAAGGTTGTTTCTTTCATATAACAGGTTCAGAGGTCAGCTGCTGCAGGCTTTGTTTCATTGGCTTGTAGATGTAGAGGCTACGGTTTCTGATAGGTTCTTGATTTACCCTCTTAATCACAAAATGCCCACATTCGCTCCAACCATCTTTCCCTTGTTCCAGGCATGAAAAGAGAGAAAGGTCAAATGCAAAATAGCTTCCGCTAGATAGATGAGTCCTCTTTACAGAGCATTCCCAGATGCCTCATTTATATTTTCTGCTCTCACTTTAAGAATGACTCCTTTTGGCAAGAGAGACTGGGATATAGATACACTGAAGAGCAGACCTTGCTGGCCTCAACAGTGTAAAGGTCTGATCTTAAAGAAGAGAGAAGAATGAGAGGTGGAAGTTAGCATTCTCGGCTACACTTCAAGTATCTCTTTATACCTATCTGTCCATATCTGTGTCTTTAAATACTTAACGCTTTACTTCGTACTGAGTCACTTCAGCCGTGTCCGACTCTTTGCAACCCCATGGACTGTAGCCCCGCCAGGTTCCTCTGTCCATGGGATTTCCCAGGCAAGAATACTGGAGTGGGTTGTCATTTCCTCCTCCAGGAGCTGACAAACAAGGCCCCCTGCCTGCTTTTGTAAATAAAGCTTTATTGGCAGACGGCCACGCTCACTTGTCTATTGTCTACGATGGCTGCTTTCACACCACCAGGGCAGAGTTTAGTCATTGCGATGGAGACCATCTGGCCCACAAAGCCTTAAACAGTGAATAGCTGGCCCTTCACGGAAAAAGTGTGCCAACCCCTGCTTGACAGTCTCCCTTTTCATTTTGAGAGAAACACACTGTACCGCACAGTGACTCCTGTGCTGAACCGAGAAGTGCCAGGTGAGCCAGTAAGCGCTCCACCAGTGCGGCTTCGGAGTCGTCATGCCTGCCACAGTGCCGACGAGCAAAGAACACTCAAGGAGCGTCCGAGACGCACAGGCATCCCCGCGGGCATCTGCTGCGAGGGCTGGGCGATCCGATGTCCTCCAGCATCTCTATGACAATGGCAATCACGGGCACTGAAGAGCAAACACTTTCCGCCGCCAGATGCTCACAGACGTCGCGGGGACCGAGCCGCGGGAACAGTCTAAAATCACCCCGCTTTGTATGCTCTGGAAATGGTCTCATTCAAAGGCAACTTCCTATTTGTTGGAATAATTACAAGTTTGATAAGTGCAAATTATCTGAGGAATAATTTCCGAGAAGAATTATGCGCAAGCCCTAGAGTGTTGGTGAAATGATATTTTAGAGCAAATCTCTATAGGTTGAGACAAATCAAACATACTTATGTACCTGCAGGCACATAAAAGTCTGCACGCCACTCTTTCATTCAGTCCTCAATACAGGGCAAACGTTTGTTTGGGACGGATTTGCACCTGAATAACTCACAGATCAAAACATTTCTGTTTGCCAGCTCCCTGGCATTGTCATGTGATTCCCTCAACGCGATAGCTCTGAAATTGTGTTTCTGGACCAATTTTTAGTTTGAGAGGAAATGCACAATATATCAAATTTGTGATCAGATATTTTTAATATTTTATGTCACATTATCTTAAATTTATACCATTCAAGTTGATACCATTCATACCATATCATGTTGATCACACTGTGTTTAATTTGAATTTATGGCTCCCAGAAAAATAGAGCATATGAATACCAGTCTGAAATGCTTTGGTTTGAATGACTTGCTCGTACGTCACACGATTTCTCAAACATGGCACTTCTGACATTTGGGGCTGGAAAAGTCTCTGTTGTGGGGCTGACCACTGCACTGAACAGCGTTAGCAGCATCCCTGCTGTCTACACACCGGCTGCCAGCACCGGATCCCCCTCCACCCCTCGTGACAACCAAGGATGTCAGCAGACATTGTCCAACTGCCCAGGAGGCAGCATCACCCCTGGCAGAGGATCAGAGCTATCGTATATTCCAGAACATTTGTTTTTGACCCAGATCCAGATTCTCTACTATTTACTTGCTGTGGGGGCTTAAGCATAATTTAACCCCCTCTTAAATCGGGCCTCAGTTTTTTCTCTGCAACATATACAGAGTAGGAGTTTAATTTCACAAGATTGTAGAATGAGAGAGTTCCCTAGTGGTCTAGTGGTTAAGAATCTGCCTTCCAACGTAGGGGACACAGTTTTGATCCCAGGTCGGGGAACCAAGATCCCACATGCCATACGGCAACAAGGCCCATGCTCTAGAGACCGCATTCTGCAAGAGAGAAGCCCACGTGCCACAGCGACTGAGCTCATGTGCTCGGCAGCCCTCACGGCCAACGAGAGAGAGGCCAGCACACTGCAAAGAAGATCCTGCATTCCATAACCAAGACCCGATGCACCCAAAAGTAAATAAACATGGGGGCGGGGGGGAAGGATTGTAGAATGAAATGATAAAGCAATAAATTCTCAAGACATGGTCAGTTCAGTTCAGTCACTCAGTCGTGTCCGACTCTTTGCGACTCCATGGACTGCAGCACGCCAGGCCTCCCTGTCCATCACCAACTCCCAGAGTTCACTCAAACTCATGTCCATCGAGTCAGTGATGCCATCCAACCATCTCATCCTCTGTCATCCCCTTCTCCTGCCCTCAATCTTTCCCAGCATCAGGGTCTTTTCAAATGAGTCAGTTCTTCGAATCAGGTGGCCAAAGTATTGGAGTTTCAGCTTCAGCATCATTCCTTCCAATGAACACTCAGGACTGATCTCCTTTAAGATGGACTGGTTGGATCTCCTTGCAGTCCAAGGGACTCTCAAGAGTCCAACACCACAGTTCAAAAGCATCAATTCTTCGGCGCTCAGCCTTCTTCACAGTCCAACTCTCACATCCATACATGACTACTGGAAAAACCATAGCCTTGACTAGATGGACCTTTGTTGGCAAAGTAATGTCTCTGCTTTTTAATATGCTGTCTAGGTTGGTCATGACTTTCCTTCCAAGGAGTAAGCGTCTTTTAATTTCATGGCTGCAGTCACCATCTGCAGTGATTTTGGAACCCAAAAAATAAAGTCTGACACTGTTTTCCACTGTTTCCCCATCTATTTGCCATGAACTGATGGGGCTGGATGCCATGATCTTAGTTTTCTGAATGTTGAGGTTTAAGCCAATTTTTTCACTCTCCTCTTTCACTTTTATCAGGAGGCTAGGTTCTTCTTCGCTTTCTGCCCTAAGTGTAGTGTCATCTGCATATCTGAGGTTACTGATATTTCTCCCAGCAATCTTGACTCCAGCTTGTGCTTCATCCAGCCCAGCATGTCTCATGATGTACTCTGCATATAAGTTAAATAAGCAGGGTGACAATATACAGCCTTGACGTACTCCTTTCCCGATTTGGAACCAGTCTGTTGTTCCATGTCCAGTTCTAACTGTTTCTTCCTGACCTGTATACAGATTTCTCAAGAGGCAGGTCAGGTGGTCTGGTATTCCCACCCATCTCTTTCAGAATTTTCCACAGTTTATTGTGATCCACACAGTCAAAGGTAGGTATTCTAGTTTGATTATCATTACTAATTATCAATATATCTACTGGTGGCAGAGTCCTTGCTCTGGGCTTTGAAGAATAAACTTGTGAACAGCATAGAGAATTTCTCCAAGCTGAGAGTGGTATAAAAAAGCTTGTGAGCTGATGAAATAAAGTCTTTCTTTCCAAGTAAAATGAAAAATTGGATTTCACAAGCCATCAAAATGTCTTTACGTTTTTAAAAACTATCAAGCAGAACAAGCTCTCTTCTTCTATTGGTGGACAGAGGCAAAGGCAAGGAGACATCTTTCTTCAAGGCCAGATGGGCCTGGAGACGAACGTGAGAGCTTTAAGGGAAAGAAAGGCCCACGCTTCTGCGAAAGCCCCTCGAGTGAGCGGGAGGCATGCTGGCTGCTGCGCTCTCCCAAAGCCTGGGAAGAATGAAGCATTGGCTCTTAAGAGAAAGGTGATCGAGAAACGCCCATACATGTAAAAGAGTGAGGGTAGCCAGGCAGATGGCTACCAACCCCAGTTACTTTCAAGTCACTTCTCAGCTACGTAAACCGTGTTGGTACAATTGCCTGCCTGTCTGGTCTCGGGAGACCGTTATTGCCAGATTAGCTATTTGGAGCCTGCCCTCTTGGCTCTGTTGTCCTGGAGAATGAAGCCCCTTCTTGAACGTGGTCCTCCCCCAAAAGTGCTGAGACTTGAGAGTAGGTGCTACCCCTCTCACGTGTTGAATGGGAACGGCCGGCGGAGCTTCACTGTTCTTTCCTCTAAAATGTCGCCTAACTCCTGGAAGCTATTCTTGAGATCTACTCCCCCACGCACAGAACAGTCGACAAGGCTGCTTATTGCAGCGCTGCTTGTCAGAGCAAAGGGGCAGAAATGATTTAAATTCTCGTCCATGGGAGACAGGTTACATGAGTCAAAATGGAATACTATGCTGCAATAAAAAAAACGAGGAAGTGCTTGCTTCAGTGATATGACACAATCTCCAAAATGCACTGTGAAATAGAAACACAAAAATACGGCACACAGCACAGAAACTGCTCGCATATTCACAGAATAACTCTGGAAACACACGGGAGAAATTTGTAAGATAGGCTTTTCTCCTAAGCAAGAAGTAGGGTCACTTGAAACAGGGTTAGAAGGAGATTCAGCGCCCTTTTGTACTTTATGTATCATGGGAAGTATTGGTTTTTTTACGTAAATAGGGTATTTAAAAGGTTAAATAATATCCCCCCAAAATAAAATATGTAATATCGTATTAATGTATCTTTCCAACATTTTCTAAATTGAAGTAGAGTTGATTTACAAGGTTGCGCCGATCTCTGCTGTTCAGCAAACTGACTCAGTTACACACGTACAGGCGTTCTAGTTTTCTCTGTAATTTTATTTATTTTCAGCCGCGCTGGTCTTTGTTGCTGTGTGCGGGCTTTTCTCTAGTTGCGGTGAGCGGCGGCTATCTTCATTGCCGCGAGCAGGGGTTATCTTCGTGGCGGTGTGGGGCTCCCCTTGTTGCGGACAGGCTCTAGGTGCGTGGGCCTCAGTAGTCGGGCACACGGGCTCAGTGGTTGGGCCTGCAGGCTCTCGAGGGCCGTCTCGGTAGTTGTAGATCACAGGCTTAGTTGCTTTGCGCCTTGTGGAATCTTCCCAGGCCAGGGACTGAATTTCTGTCCCCTGCATCGGCAGGCAGATTCTTACCTACCACATCACCGGGGAAGCCCCACATTCCTGTTTCTATATGTTCGTTTCCATTCTGGTTTATCACAAGATATTGAATGGTTTCCTCACTCTGCTGTACAGAAGGACCTTGTTGCTTTTCCACCCTGTAATAATAGTCTACGTGTGCTAACCCCAAACTCCCAGTCCTTCCCTCCCTCACAGATGCTGAAACTTGGGTTTCCAGCTCCTGCTTCAGAGCCTACTCACAAGAGTCTGTTTTGTAAATTAGGCGAGTTACGTAGTCTCCCTCAGGCTTGTAATCCTCATCCATTAAATGGGAATAACTTTACCTACCTCAAGCTCTGAAACTCTTACCTGAGGTCCTGGACACTAGAAGAGTTCAGTCTATGGAAGGTTTTTTTGTTTGTTGTGTATAAACCTGTTCCCACCTGTGGCTAGAAAAGCAGAAGGAAGCCTTCATGGGAAGTCACTAGCATGATGCAGAAAAGACTCAGAGTGTTCAGCTGAGGCGCAAGGGAACTCTATCCAAGCTCCTGGGATAAACCATAATGGAAAAGAAGATTAAAAAAACAATGTATGTGTGTGTAAAACTGAGTCTCTTGGCTGTACAGCAGAGACTGACACAGCATTGTACATCAACCATACTTCAATTAAGTGAATTAATTCATTAAAATGCAAAAAAAAGTTCTAGCTGAGCTGTTTTTTGTCACTAGCTGTCTGTCACAGACAGACACTTAAAATGCAGTAGGAGCTAAGTGCTGGAGAGATGAACCAAGGAAGCAAAGACAGATAAAACACCAGCTCCGCTTGTCTCTGGATTCAGTGACCACAAAGTGAACCCGCTTCCTATAAAAGTTTCACAGGACTGACTTGATTTCTGAACTTTCCTCCTCAAAAATAGCTAACAGTAAATAGACCCCCCGGTCTGCGTGCCAGCCCCCTGGAAGGCCGTCCAGGGCCTCAGGAGGGGCTGAAGCTCTGCGTGCGGGTCCTGTGCTCGGTCCCGTCCTGCAGAGAGGCTCTCGTGGGCGCTGGACGAGGAGGTCCGGGGCCACAAACCCTGCAGGGCGCAGACGGCACTGCCGACGGCTGGGTTTACGGAGGAAGCCGGGTGCTCGGTAATGGTCATCGCGTGAAGGAGTGAACCTTGTGGGTTTGAGCGGGTGAAGGGGCGGACCCCGGGGGAGGTGGGGGGCGGCGAGCGCATCCTGGTTTGGGCCGGTCCTGGGTCCAGGGCGGGAGTCCTGGCCCGACTTCGGTCCCTCGAGGCGCCGCCTGCAGCCGGCTCACCCGCACCCACTGTCAGCCCGTGCGTACCCGGCTCGGCAACCTCTCACCTGGGCGCCGGCCCGCCCTCTGCTGGGGGCCGACCTGTGCCTCGTGGGAGGGTCAGCGGCACCCCAGTCTCTACCCACCGGATGCCAGAAGCACCCCGCCACCCCCCAGCGCTGGGACGACCTGACCGTCTCCAGACTTCGCCAAGGATCCCCAGGGGCAGAAGCACAGAGTTGGGGTACGCTGCCCCTCTCACGTCCCAGCCTCTGAGATCCGGGGCCCTGGTTCCCGTTTGTCTGAGTGGATCTGGGACTTCCCGCAACATCCACCCTGAGACTCCCCATGCCACGCGGGGACAGCCGCCTTTCCCTGCGGAGCCCCTTTCCGGGGCGGGGTCTGTGGACCTGGAGCTCGTCCGTGTCACACGCGCGCCCAAGACACACATTTGCGGGGCTCTTGTCCTTAATCCAGCTGCATTATTCTAGAAATGAGGATGCCAAGGCCCAGGGGCTCAGTGACTCGCCCAAGTATACAGCAGCTAGCTGGGGAGGCAGTCGATGGGTTATTCCTAAGCTGAGCTAACTGTAGGAATGCCGACACATAACACATTTTTGAGTGGATAAAGGGCGTTCACTTTGTCCCCCTTGACCTCAAGCAGAGTGAGTGCCGGGGTCAAGCACCCGCGGCCCGTCCAGCCTGCCCCCGGGGCCCCCTGCCCTGCCAAAGGCCTGGGGGAGGCGGGGTGTCCCTCTGTCTGCCGCCGGGCTGGACACACTGAGGGCCTCTGTGAAACTTCATGGGCTGGAAAGACAGACAGACAGAGGGAGAGAAACGAATTCATGGAAAACCAGGCAGGCAGCTGAGCCGACTCCGCGAGGCAGTGTTTTTGCACCAAACAATGTCGAGCAAGTGCTGGGTCAGTTTGTTTCTAAATCAGCCCGTCAAGTGCCCGGTGCTGTCCTCACCGAGGCCTCACTCGTCCTGAAGGTGAATCAGAGCTGGCCCAGACCATGGGGATCCGGGCTGCGTGTCAGAGGGAGCCCCGGAGGGCTGGGTGGGGCAGCGGCGGGCTCCTGGGCACTTGTGAGGTGCTCGCGGCTCCAGAGCGCAGCTTGCGCCTCCGGCTGCAGAGGCGGCAGCCAAGCGTTTGTCCGGATGACTCTGGGCAGCGGTGGTGGATGGGCAGCTAGGCACCGCTTGGCCATTGAGTATGTTTTTATTGAGCATCTACTATGCCAGGCACTGTTCTAAGAGCTGGAATACAGTCAGGGCCAATCCTTACTCTCCTGGAATTCGTATGTAAGGTCTCAGTTCAGTTCAGTTCAGTCGCTCAGTCGGTCCAACTCTTTGCCACTCCATGAACCACAGCACTCCAGGCCTCCCTGTCCATCACCAACTCCCGGAGTTCACCCAAACCCATATCCATTGAGTTGGTGATGCCATCCAACCATCTCATCCTCTGTCATCCCCTTCTCCTCCTGCCCTCAATCTTTCCCAGCATCGGGGTCTTTTCAAATGAGTCAGCTCTTCGAATCAGGTGGCCAGAGTATTGGAGTTTCAGCTTTAGCATCATCTTTCCAATGAACACCCAGGACTGATCTCCTTTAGGGTGGACTGGTTGTATCTCCTTGCTGTCCAAGGGACTCTCAAGAGTCTTATTCAACACCACAGTTCAAAAGCATCAATTCTGCGCTCAGCTTTCTTTATAGTCCAACTCTCACATCCGTACATGACCACTGGAAAAACCATAGCCTTGACTAGACAGACCTTTGTTGGCAAAGTAATGTCTCTGCTTTTTAATATGCTGTCTAGGTTGGTCATAATTTTCCTTCCAAGGAGTAAGCGTTTTTTAATGTAAGGCTTGGAGACAGACATAAAGAGGTCAGTTCCTAAGGTATAAGGTGAATGATACTTCATGAGATCAGTACAGCTGAGTGGATGGCTGGAGAGTCACAGCCAGGGATGCCCTTAGACAGAGGAGATGGGGAAGACCTACAGCAGGAAGGAGGTTTGAAGTTGTTCAAACAATGTTTTGGGTGAAACTGTGAAACACACTTTTGAAGGGTGGGGGAGGGCTGAAATAGATTCTTGGACACCAGTGTTCATCACAGCACGATTCACAGTAGCCAAAAGAGAGAAACAACCCAGTGCTGAATGGATAGACATAATATGGTGTACAGTTCAATGGAATATCATTCAGCCTTAAAAATGAAATTCATGGGAGTTCCCTGGTGGTCCAGTGGTTAGGACACGGCGCTTTCACTGCTGGGGCTTGGGTTCAGTCCCTGGTCAGGGAACTAAGATCCTGCAAGCCACACAGCAAACCCACCCCCCCCCCCGCCCCCGCAAAAAAGAATTTAATTCAGACATACAATACAAATGCATTAACCTTGAAGACTGTGTGTTAAGGGAAATAAGCCAGACGCAGAAGGAGGAATAATGCAGGAGTCCACTTACGTGAGGGACCTAAAGTAGTTGAAATCACAGAGGCAGAAAGTCGAAGGGTGATCGTCAGGGCCCCTGGGTGGAGGATGGGAGCACTGTTGACTGGGTTCAGAGCTTCAGTCTGGGACGGTGAAAGGCTTGGCAGCTGGAGGATGACTCTGGTGGCCCAATAATGTGAATGGACTTGGTGCCACCGAACTAAACGTTCAAGCTGCTAAAATGGTAAGCTTTGTGTTACATATATTTTACTGCAATTTTTTTTTAATAGCTGGGAGAAGAAAAGGGTAGGTGTTGGGAGGCAGGTGTCGGGAGGAGAGAGGGGGCAGGAACATTTACTGGATGAGGCTTACTCCGGACCAGACAGCCTGCTAGATCTGACTCGTTATCTCACTGAAGCTTTACAGTACACAGAAACGTTAGATATGCGCCCAGCTCACAGATGAACAAGCCAACGTTCCGAAGCATGCGGGCCTTTCTCAGTGGGGAGTGACAGGCTGTGATTCAGCCCCACGCTCCTGGCTCCCTGCCCATGCTATTAACCTACCACCTTCACCCACACGGAGCACCTCATTATTTGCTTAAGCCATTTGTAGAAACCACCACCTCTTATGCAGCTTTCAGTAGAGTCGGTTGCTAAATAAATCCAAAATAGGAGGGGGCTTAAAGGTGCCTCAATTGTGGAGGGTGAATTCATGAAAAAGACGAGTCCCCTAGGATCTTGATAGTATCTTTTCATTTGAAAATAGTTCACAGCACTCATTCCGCAAACAAATCTAGTGTTTCCTGGGCACAGGAGAGAGTCAAAGAGATTAAAAAACAAAAACAAAAACTGGCTATTTGATGAAGAGCCTGGCCTAACTGAATAAGAAGAGAAAATCAATAACACCAATTCTGCGTGGAAAATGCTACATAAATGTTACACAGAGACTTGCCTAGGATGCTAAAGATGGTTAAAGGATCCCAAAGAAGGATTTTTTTTTTTTTCTGTCAAGGCAGGGAAACCTGAAAGCCTTTCTTTCCTAGAAAATTGTAGTTACCCTAGGACTTCAACCAGAAGAGCTATGCAAAAATGTTAACTTGCGATTTCTGACACACTCTCACTTCCCCACCCCGCTTCCTTCCCACTGGTCAGTTTCCTGGGAAACATTCACATTTTGAGAACAAAAATACCAATAACATGTCATTAGAATGACATCAACATGACAAGAACATTTTGTTAAATAACTCCAAGTCCTAAAGTACATATGACAATTATTTTTAAATGGGATTAATTCCACAGCAGGGAGGCACTAACGAAACGCTTTTTTTTTTAATACAAAAAAAAATTTGATTTCTCAGGATGCATATCCTTTGGATCAGAACGGAGGTTGAGGTTTAATATTATTAACTTTGGAATAATTTAAGTGAATTCTGTTCCTCGGAAAGAATTAGCAGAGCCCGTGGGATTTGGTGCTGGAGACAGTAGTTTTGTAGCAAAACCTCATTTTTAACTTTCTCCAGGGAAGAGTGGGATGGTGTTGTTTCAAGAGATGTGGGTTCTTATGTCTTGAGTTGAAGGCAACTTTGAGAGTGGGGTTGTCCTGGAGACCCGTGGGCTGGCTCTGGGGAACTGATCTGTAAGGATCTTCTCAACTCTGCCTCTGATGATATCACCACGGTGGGAGTATTTATGCCACTGAAACTGGAAAACACCACTGAGGCTCCCCGGGAGCCTGTCTGTCCGCATGCCACTGACCTGACGGCTATCTGCTGCTGCACTAGAAAGTTCTCGCTGTATCCCCGAGATCCAAGACAGGCCGTTTCTGCTCCTGTGAACGGCACTCCGGTGGTCAGAGACGATGTTGCTGTAATTTACGATACAAGGTGGAGCCTTTTTCTCTTCTTTAAAGATACACTGATGGGGTGTTACTGGCCCCAAATGTGGGTTATCATGGCTTGCTTGGGAAGGGGAATTTGTAAAAGAGGCCATTTCTAGTTCTGGCAAGAAACCCTATCTGGGCTCCCAGTAAGGGATTAAGTATCACGCAAACACATTCTTGCAGCAGATTGATTCAACTGGGAAGAAAGTCTTGCCACAACTGAGGGGTTTAGAGGAAAATAACAAATTGCTTCTCAGAACTGGCGAGGAGGAGCTTTTAAGTCAAGAACACATACGGCAAAGTACACAGAGTGGAGCGGCAGGGTGAAATTTTTTTTTCTTCTGTTTCTTCAGGGAATTGTGTTTACCACATGCACTGGTCCCATGGAGTGGAAGCATATTTTACCCTATCTGTAAATAGAGTCTTTAAGATTCCTGAAATACTTTTGAGTTTCCTACAGAATTTTACCCTCGATTGATTATGCCTCGGGGACTGAGTTTCAACCTTAGCAAGCTCGCACATGTGCTGAAATCCATCGTTGTATATTTAAAGTAGTACCTTGCTCAGTCACTTCAGTCGTGTGACTCTTCAACTTGAAGAAGTCCGACTCTTCAACCCCATGGACTGCAGCCTGCCAGGCTCCTCTGTCCATGGGATTATCCTGGCAAGAGTACTGGAGTGGGTGGCCATTTCCTCCTCCAGGGATCTTCCTGACCCAGGGTTCAAACCTGTGTCTCCTGCAGCTCCTGTATTAGCAGGCGGATTCTTTACCACTGAGCCACTGGATAGTACCTTGCCTACTTATAAAGTGAGGCCTCCTGAAGAAAACTAACCCACTACTTGAGCTCTAGCCAGGAAGTTTGAAAATTCAAAGAAACATATCTTTGAGGACAGGGATGTATCAAGGCAGTTTGCCTCAAATTGTTCTAGTGTGCAATGGTGTGCAATTATTTATGTGTATCCTCAAACATTAAAACAAAGTCACACTCAGAGGAAGGGACTTATTTTGGCTTTGGTATCAAGCATGGTTTTAAAATACAGTTTCAAGTTCTAGAGAAATCTTACTTTATCAGGACTTCTGAAGAAAAGACTGGCCTTAAAAAAGAAAACCCCAAACTCTGTTTTTCTAAGTGTCTCTTTCTGAAGATTAACCAGCAGAATTACAGATGGAATGCTTGATAGGAAGGGGAAAAAAACGTAATCAGTGCAAAACACCTATTCTGAGCTGGGCTGTGAGGTTTGGGTATGGTTTCTTTTTCATTGTCTACTTCTCCTCCTCCTTTTTGGAAACATTCTGCCCCAAAATTGAATCAGGCAGTTCCTCAAAAAGTTAAATATAGAATTACTGTATGACCCAGCCGTTCTACTCCTAGATGGAACCCCAAAGAACTGGAAACAGGAACTCGGGCAGGAGTGTGTGCGCCCGTGCTCACTGCAGTGCTGATGTCAGAGCCAAACGGTGGGAGCAGCCTCAGAGCCCAGCGGCAGGCGCGAGGAAGCAGCCTCAGAGCCCAGCGGCAGGCGCGAGGAAGCAGCCTCAGAGCCCAGCGGCAGGCGCGAGGAAGCAGCCTCAGAGCCCAGCGGCAGGCGCGAGGAAGCAGCCTCAGAGCCCAGCAGCAGGCACGCGAGGAAGCAACCTCAGAGCCCAGCGGCAGGCGCGAGGAAGCAACCTCAGAGCCCAGCAGCAGGCGCGAGGAAGCAACCTCAGAGCCCAGCAGCAGGCACGCGAGGAAGCAACCTCAGAGCCCAGCGGCAGGCGCGAGGAAGCAACCTCAGAGCCCAGCGGCAGGCGCGAGGAAGCAACCTCAGAGCCCAGCGGCAGGCGCGAGGAAGCAACCTCAGAGCCCAGCGGCAGGCACGCCAGGAAGCAACCTCAGAGCCCAGCGGCAGGCGCGAGGAAGCAACCTCAGAGCCCAGCAGCAGGCACGCGAGGAAGCAACCTCAGAGCCCAGCGGCAGGCGCGAGGAAGCAACCTCAGAGCCCAGCAGCAGGCGCGAGGAAGCAACCTCAGAGCCCAGCAGCAGGCGCGAGGAAGCAACCTCAGAGCCCAGCAGCAGGCGCGAGGAAGCAACCTCAGAGCCCAGCGGCAGGCACGCCAGGAAGCACGGCGCGGCGTAAAGGCACAAGACGTGTTGCTCAGCATCGAGCGCGTGAAGATCTGACACGTGCGGCAATGTGGGTGGCCCTCAGAGACATCAAGGGAAGGAGAGCAGGCAAAAATGCAAATATGGCCTGAGTCCATTTATAGGAAATACTAGAACTGTCAAATTCACAGAAACGGAAGCAGTACCAGGAGCAGCAGCCCCTGTACAAGGTGCTACGGGGATAGGAATGTATTACTTAATGGATGCAGTGTTTCTGTTTGGAGTGCTTTTGGAAATAGATGGTGATGATGGTTGCAAAATGTTGTCAAAGTGATTAATATAACTGAACTGTACACTTAAAAATGGTTAAAATAGCTAACTTGGTGATATTATATATATATAACCATAATTTAAAATGTTTTTTACAAAGGCACTATAGGGGCTTCCCAAGTGGTCCAGTGGTAAAGAATCCACCTGCCAATGCAGGGGACACGGGTTGGATCCCTGGTCCAGGAAGATCCCACCTGCCTGGGAGCAGCTAAGCGTGTGTGCCGTGACTACGGAGCCCCCGTGCCACAGAGGCCGTGCGACAAAGCAGGAGAAGCCGGTGCCCTCTGAACTGGAGAAAGCCTGCACAGCAACGAAGACCCAGCTCAGCCAAAAATAAATGAATAAAAACATTTTTTAAAAAGACACTATAAAAAATTGAATCTGACATAATTCTACGTAAAAACACGGGTGCTCCCATAAGGTGGACGTACTTCATCTTGCTTCCACTCATCCTTTGGTTCTGTGAGTCTCAGACCGTAAAACTTTGTTCTTTAGTGTTGGCATTCTTTCCGCAGACATTCTTTTTAGTCAAGAGGCTCAGCCCGAGGAATCTGGCTCCTCCTGCTTGGTTTAAACGTGTTAAGTCACATCTGCTGGGACAGTTCTGGCGCTGGTCCCCCGGGAGAGCCAGTTCCACTGTGCGTGCTCCAGAAACACGGGGACGGGCTTGTAGGTAACAGCAGAGGTCAGGGCTGAGGGCCTGGGCTCTGAGCCAGGCTGCCTGGCTTTGTGACCTTAGACAAGTGCCTGAACCTCTCTGGGCCGCACTTTCCTGGCCTATAAAGGAAGGTAGATGACAGCCACCAGCTCACAGGGCTGTTTCGGGGACCATGTGAGTCCAAATGTGAACGCTGCCCAGCACACAGTCACAGGTCGCGATCTGGGCAAAAGGCCCTATTTGTAGCTTCACCTGTGACTTAGAATGATTCGAGGGTCGTTTAAAGAATACATGTCTGTTACATTATTGCTGGAATGCATATAATATGTGTGTTACATTATTGCTGGAATGCATA
This sequence comes from Bubalus kerabau, assembly GCF_029407905.1. Lineage (NCBI taxonomy): Eukaryota > Metazoa > Chordata > Mammalia > Artiodactyla > Bovidae > Bubalus > Bubalus kerabau. The sequence continues at coordinate 82,010,666 of NC_073636.1, read as the reverse complement.
TACATGTAATAGGTGTATTGTATCATTGCTGGAATACTACTCAGCAGTGAAAAGGGATTGTACCACCACCAACTTGAATGGATCTCAAGAACCATATTCTGAATCATGTTGTGTTGAGTGAAAAGTCAGTGCTGAAAGGTCATACTGTATGCTTCCATTTACACAATATTCTAAGAATAACCAAGCCTTGAGGATGGCAGGTAGGTTCATGGTTGCTAGGCGTCAGGATGGCTGAGCAGGACAGGAGCGAGAATGCCTACAAGGAGCGCTGTAAGGGACACCCTGGCGTGATGGGGCAGCGCTGCGTCCTGCTGGCAGTGGCGGCCACACGTGACAAATGGGCCACATCGTCCCACTGTTGCTGCCTGACTTGGACGTGGCCTTTAGTTATGGATGGGGAACAAGGGGAAACTGGAGCGAGGGGACTCAGGGCCTCTTTTTGCTCTTTTTGCAACTTCCTATGAAACTAGTTATTTCAAAATAAAAGTTTAAAAAAAAAAACGTTTGAAGTAAGAACAACTCAGTCGATACTGAGCCCCATAAGAAGAGGACTGGGGGACTTCCCTGGTGGTCCAGTGGCTGAAACTCTATGCTTCCAGTGTGTGGGGCTCGGGCTCGATCCCTGGTCAGGGAACTAGATCCCATGTGCCAAGAGTTTGCACACCACAGCTGAGGATCCTGCGGGCCACAGCCAAGACCCGGCTCAGCTAAATAAACAAAAGGACAAGTGTGCTGCTCCAAACTTAATTTTAAAATGATTATATTTTCAGTGTTTGGGTTTCCTAAGAGTCAAACCGTAACGAGGAGGAAACCGGAAGAAAACAGGACAAATTTTTGGGAGGCCGGTGAGATTTTACTTTTCAGGTGCTACATTCTGCGATTCTCCATGGGAGTTTATTTTTGTTGTTTGCTTGTTTGTTTACTTATTTAACTTATTTAAGTTTCTCATGGGGACATATTCTGAAGAGCAGTTTCTACATGTGCAGAATTACTTTTTATGCCCATTTCTTGTAGCGATTCTCAATCTGAATGTAAGGAAAGGGAACTAAAATTTATCCGGCATTCACAGATGCCAAGGGCTTCCCTGGTGGCTCAGATGGTAAAGAATCTGCCCACAATGCTGGAGACCTGGGTTCAATCCCTGGTCTGGGCAGAGGCCCTGGAGAAGAGAATGGCAACCCACTCCAGTATTTTCACCTGGGAAGTCCCACGGACAGAGGAGCCTGGCAGGTACAGCCCCCGGAGTCCAAAAGAGTTGGACACAATGGCGTGGTGCCTCTTTAACCACAGATGCCAGTGGTTTTGCATATATTATATCCTTTATTATCCCCATTTGAAACATCAGAAAACTGAGATTCGGGGAGCTGGTTAATTATCCAGAGACAGGGGCTTGCCTGACGAACCAGTGGTTAAGACCCCGTGCTCCCACTGCGGGGACAAATGAGAAGGGGGTGCCTGCTCAACTTTGAAGCCCGGCTTCTCTTTATCCCCTGTTTTCACCCACATTCCCCACAGTGACTACTGTCCCCACGCCATCTGGGGCCTGGGATCCTTAACTCAGGAAGCTTGATTCTGCAAACTTCAGTGTGCATTAAAAACCCTGGGCGAAGATACAAATTCTTGGGCCACATCAGGGTCCATCCCCCCTAGTTGAAGCGGGGACAGGCCCCTTCATTTGTAATAGGTACTCTCGGGGATGCAGGGTTGGCCCACTCTTAGTCTGCCCTGGAGGACCACTGGCCCAGACTCTCAGGACTCTGCCATCAGAAAATTCTGGAATTCCCAAGTATTGAGGGCAGTCTGCTAAGGTGACCAACTATCCCAGTTTGTTCAGGATTGAGGGGTCTCCCCAGATGTGGAAATTTCAGTGCAAAAGCCAGGAAAATCCCAGACCCGTCAGAACCAGCTGGTCACCCTGTGAGTTCAAGAGGCAGCTCACAGGCCAGGCTTGCTCCTTGATGTGCAGAAATGTCGGCGCTTCAGGTCACAGTCTGGTCACTCCCCAGGTTAGTGGGGCTGAGCAGAGTGAAATTCCCCACCTAGGAGTATCACTAGAGCATTGACGTCTCATGTTTCAGAGCTGGCTGAACGGACCAGCTAGAACCAAATGAAGTATATTTTCTATCACACTCATAAGAAAGAAGAATGATCGGCATCTGAGAGTCCTTATACCCCTGTAGTTAAGAATTCAGACCTTGGGATCTTTTTTTGGTCAGGCTGGTCTTCCTTCTGGTGAGGGCGTTCTCCAGTTTCAGAGAGACGGGGCCACTCTCTAGCTGCGGTGCTCACGCTTCGCATCGCAGTGGCTTCTCTGGTCTCAGAGCACAGGCTCTAGAACTTGGGCTCCAGTAGTTGCCCCACATGGGTTGTATGGGATCTTCCCCAGACCAGGGGCTGAACCTGTGTCCCCTGCATTGGCAAGCGAATTCTTAGCCACTAGACCACCAGGGAGGTCCAGTAGTCTCCTCCAGAGGATATTCATTTCATTTCTGAAAACCCTTCCTATAGATCTTGAATTCCTTACCTCCCTCTTTTGCATCTACGTATTGCTTGCATTTCTTACTAAAATCTGTATTTATTAAAAGAAACAGTAACCCACTCTAGCTAGCTTTGGTTGAAAGGTTGCATTTCTGAAAGGGCACAGATAGGCAGTCCAGAACTACAGGTCTGACTTGGCCTCAGGAAGGACCAGGACTAGGAAGCGGAAGCCACAGGGAGCCGAGGAGATACAGTCTCTCCACTCTGTCTCTCTCTGCACTCCTTCATCCTCCTCTTCCTTGCAGACTGGCTCCATCTACAGAAAATGCAGGTACCCAGGTCTCCCTGTTTGACATATTTCAGTGTTCACTGTGGAGAGTGCATCTCTTTCAGTGCGTGTGTGTGTGTGTGTGTGTGTGCCAGTCATGTCCGACTCTTTGTGATCCCATGGAATGCAGCCCACCAGGCTCCTCTGCCCATGGAACTTTCCAGGCAATACTGGAGTATGGCACCTACCATTTCTTACTCCAGGGGATCTCCCAACCCAGGGATTGAACCCGGGTCTCTTGCATCTCCTGCACTGGCAGGTGAATCCTTTACCACTGCGCCACCTGGGAAGCCCATCTCTTTGAAAAACAGTTCCAGATTCTCAGAGAAGAGCTGGATTTGCCCAGCCTGGGTCAAGTCTTGCCCCTGATTTACTCAACGGTAGTTGGAAGAGCATGGTCGTTTAGTTCAGTCCAGGTGGCTGGGACCCGACCCCAAAGCAGAGGGTGGAGGGAAGGCAGTGAAGGAGCTGCCGTGAGCTGGCTGCACCATGACGCATCACTGAGCTTGAGCTTTCCCACCATCACTCTTCCACGCGCCACCATCAGAACAAGAAGACAGTGCCAGCTGCCTGGGTGCCCATCACAGCTCTGCTGCTTCCTCGCCGTGTGACTTGGAGCAGGTCACCGAGCCTCAGTTTCCTCATCTGAATGCTGAGTGTTGTGAATGTTGCACTAAGTTGACTAAAATTCTGAAAGCCCTGATTGTCACAGGACTTCCCTGGTTGGTGGTCCAGTAGCTAAGACTGCATGACCCCAGTGCAGGCACCCAGGTTCGATCCCTGATTAGGCAACTAGATCCCACATATCGCAACAAAGACCCAGCTCAGCCAAATAAATAAATATTGAAAAAAAACACCTCTGATTGTCACATAGTAAGGACATCAAAGAATACTTAGCCATTATACTAAGAGCCATTATTGTTTTTAAATCTTCCCTGTGGACCACAGAAGATTATTACCACTGCTTATTTTTAAAATAGTGTTCTGCTTTAAATATAATGTCGAAGAGAAAACACTTTGTCGCTGCTATAAATGGAAATCAATACCATATTCCATAAAAAGAAACTGTTTAAGAGAATGTACAAAAATAAAATGCTTAAATTCTGGCCATATCATGTTGCCTGCTGAAGGCTCTGAAGAGCCGATGACCTGCTCTTTCTTGGTTCCAAAGGAAGATTTGCAAGTATTAGAGAGGTGTTAAAGACATATTAGCGTCACACTGAGCCTGTCTTCTTTGAGTAATCATAAGGATGGACCAGACAATGGAAAGAGCAGTATGTTCTCACGTCGGGATTCTTTGTGATTAATGCCTTGTCCCTGGACCACTGAAATCCTCTCCCAGACCACAAACAGGGAAACACTTTGTTGCATCATCAAATCTCCATTCACGTTACAACAATCGGGTTTTGTTTAGCAGGGCTCGCCGCTTCCCTCACCGGCCCTCCCAGCATCTCCATCGGCCTGGCGGCGGGCTCTCTGACAGGCTGTGTGTCGGCCGAGTCAACCGGTTCTCAAGAACTAATGCTTATGGACTCTGTGAGAGAGGGAGAGGGTGGGAAGATTTGGGAGAATGGCATTGAAACATGTAAAATATCATGTATGAAACGAGTTGCCAGTCCAGGTTCGATGCAGGATACTGGATGCTTGGGGCTGGTGCACTGGGACCACCCAGAGGGATGGAATGGGGAGGGAGGAGGGAGGAGGGTTCAGGATGGGGAACACATGTATACCTGTGGCGGATTCATTTTGATATTTGGCAAAACTAATACAATTATGTAAAGTTTAAAAAAAAAAAAAACTAATGCGCGGAAACTGGGGCAGTCACTTTGGAAAGCCGCTCCCAGTTCCTCTAAAGGATAAACCTAGAGTTACTGCCCAAGATGACTGAAAGCAGATGTTCATCACAGCCCAGAAATGGAAATTAGCCTAGGGTCCATCAACAGATGAGTGGATAAATGAGATGGAATATTTGGCAATGAAAAGGGATAAGGTATGGATACATATTGGGCTTCCCTGGTAGCTCAGCTGGTAAAAAATCTGCCTGCAATGCAGGAGACCCCGGTTCGATTCCTGGGTCAGGAAGCTCTCCTGGAGAAGGGATAGGCTACCCACTCCAGTATTCTTGGGCTTCCCTGGTGGCTCAGACGGTAAAGAATCCACCTCAGGAGACCTGGGTTCCATCCCTGGGTTGAGAAGATCCCTGGAGAAGGGAAAGGCTCCCCACATCAGTATTCTGGCCTGGAGAATTTCACAGACAGAGGAGCCCGGCAGGCTACAGGAGTCCATGGACATGGCTGAGTGACTTTAAAAAAAAAAAAAAGGACACGTATTACAACACAGATGGATCTTGAAAACGTGAAGTCAGGTAAAAGAAGCCAATCCCAATGGGTCATATGTTTGAGAGGTGCGTGCATGCTCAGTCGCTCAGTCCTGTCCAACTCTTGAGACCCTATGGGCTGTAGCCCGCCAGGCTCCTCTGTTTATGGGATTTTTCAGGCAAGAATGCTGGAGTTAGTTGCCATTTCCTTCTCCAAGGGATCTTCTTGAACCAGGGATTGAACCTGCGTCTCTTGTGTCTCCTGCATTGACAGGTGGAGTTCTTTAACACTGAGCCCCTGGGAAGCCCTTTAAAAATGCAGAATAGTCAAGTCCATAGAGACAAGACTTGACTTGTCTACTAGAGCGAGGTAGGACTGAGGGGAATTGAGGAATGAGTGCTAATGAGAAAGGGGTTTCTTTTTGAGATAATGAAAATGTTCTGGATTTAGTGGTGACGGTTGCACAATTCTGTGAATAAACTAAATGCCACTGAACCATATATTTGAATAGGTGAGTTGTATGGTATGTGAATTATATCTCAAGAAAGCTATTTTAAAAATAGCTGACATGCCCAGGGAGGAGTTGGATGACCAATACTACACCTCATAGAATGTGTAGTTGACTGTTGCCCTGCCCATTCCATTGACTCATGGGCCAGGCTGCCCATCACCCCACAATTCTGTTTATAAGACAAGGATTCTGCCTGTAGCAACACATTTGAATACGTTGAAATCTTTATCCAGGAGAATGGTCACCATGATGCTTAGTTTTGATTAGTCTTTATTATTCAGAGTGGCTGGGGCCAGTCCATTTAATCAGTTCACTTCAGTCGCTCAGTCATGTCCGACTCTTTGCGACCCCATGAATCGCAGCACGCCAGGCCTCCCTGTCCATCACCATCTCCCGGAGTTCACTCAGACTCACGTCCATCGAGTCTGTGATGCCATCCAGCCATCTCATCCTCTGTCGTCCCCTTCTCCTCCTGCCCCCAATCCCTCCCAGCATCAGAGTCTTTTCCAATGAGTCAACTCTTAACATGAAGTGGCCAAAGTACTGGAGTTTCAGCTTTAGCATCATTCCTTCCAAAGAACACCCAGGACTGATCTCTTTAGAATGGACTGGTTGGATCTCCTTGCAGTCCAAGGGACTCTCAAGAGTCTTCTCCAACACCACAGTTCAAAAGCATCAATTCTTTGGCGCTCAGCTTTCTTCACAGTCCAACTCTCACATCCATACATGACCACTGGAAAAACCATAGCCTTGACTAGACGGACCTTTGTTGGCAAAGTAATGTCTCTGCTTTTGAATATGCTATCTAGGTTGGTCATAACTTTCCTTCCAAGGAGTAAGCATCTTTTAATTTCATGGCTGCAATCACCATCTGCAGTGATTTTGGAGCCCAGAAAAATAAAGTCTGACACTGTTTCCACTGTTTCCCCATCTATTTCCCATGAAGTGATGGGACCAGATGCCATGATCTTCGTTTTCTAAATGTTGAGCTTTAAGCCAACTTTTTCATTCTCCACTTTCACTTTCATCAAGAGGCTTTTTAGTTCCTCTTCACTTTCTGCCATAAGGGTGGTGTCATCTGCATATCTGAGGTTATTGATATTTCTCCTGGCAATCTTGATTCCAGCTTGTGCTTCTTCCAGCCCAGCGTTTCTCATGATGTACTCTGCATAGAAGTTAAATAAGCAGGGTGACAATATACAGCCTTGACGTACTCCTTTTCCTATTGGGAAAAGGAGTTGTTCCATGTCCATTTAATAAACCTATTTAAATAAAAAAAAATTTGATTTTTTTGAGCATCTACTAAGTGCCAAGCAGTGTCCTAGGATCTGGAGAGACAGTGGTGAAGGAGACGGAAAAGGACACAGCCCTATTGGAGGAGGCACCCGGGTGAGAGAGACTGCCAAAAACCAGTTCCCACGGACAGTCAAGAAAGGTCGTTTCAGGCAATGACACGCGTGAGCCTGTGGCAATAAAACAGCATGACGGGAGAAAGGACCGGAGGAGGGACAGTCTTCACGAGAGTCCACTCTAGTGAGGAGGAGACGCCAGCCCTGGGGAACACGACCGGAAGTGTGCTCCCGGTGGACAGCGGCGACTGCGAAGGCCCCGTGGCAGGCAGAGGCGTGCCCGACAGAGGCGGAGGGCGAGGCTGGTGCATCATTATCACACGTCGCTCCGTGCTGTGACCAGGAGCAACGCAGAGCGGAAAGGGCTGCCGGGAGGCGGGCGGGTCTGGTCACAGAGGTTCCGGGGCCTGGGGAGGGGGGTTGATGCAGCCAGTGGGAGCTGCTGGAGAGGGTGTGAACCCACAGTGGCAGGGTCTGATTCGCTTTTTGAGAGGATCGCTGACTCCTGCAGAGAATGGACTGCGGGAAGGCAAGCGCAGGGCCGAGAGGCCTGTCAGGACGCCAGAGCCGCTGTCTGGCCTGTTTTGTGCTGTCTTATCTCAGAAACAAGACGGAGGGCCTCCACGTGTTGTTAAAATTGTCCAAGTATTTACAAGCCTAATTTGTTTAAACAAAAATGTAGAGGGGTGAGTTGGAACGCAGAGAGCTCCAATGCTTAAATTTATCTGCTCACGTACATAGAGTCTTAATCTCAACCGGCCGGAACGCCTGGTGGATGGACGGCATTGTTCACCAGGCTGCAACATCCTGCAGGTGACAGCTGACACCACGGCGTGGTGTCTTTCTGTGCGAGCACAGACGTCAGCTGGGCTGAATGATGACTAAAGATTTAAAGGTTAGATTAAGGGAGATCATATATATATATATATAATATTTTTAAATTTATTTATTAGTGTGTTTATAAGTGAATGAAAGATGATGTTTATTCGGTGTATTTGTAAGTAATGAAGGATGATATATTAATTATAAATTAAAATTTAATAAATAAAATGATAAACGTAATTTGTATATTGTACATTTATCTGTAATATAGTCATTGTATATTAAATACTGATATATATGAAATGTATGTGCGTATATGCATATTCTTTCGTACCATATATATAGAAATGTATCAGTTTGCAATTGCCGCACATGAGTCTTGCCAAATCAAAATCATTTATTTCCCTTCAAACTCATTTAGGCTAACAATTCAAACTTAACCATCAGCACAGCCCTGTTCAACTAGGAACAGGGTTTCTGTCACCCAGCTCATTCCGGTCACTTCTACGGCCTGCAATACGTCTCCAAGTGTATCTAATGGGTTCATTAAAACAGTACTTTTCCCCCTTTGGGTTTAATAATACTTTGTGGATATTGAAAAGCTCTATTACTCTCTTCTTCCCTCTAGGCATTCACAGACCAGCTTAATTCTGTGTAAATGGACAGATCTGAGGGTACTTCATGGGATACGTATTCTGCATGTTAAAGATAGAGATAGCAAAGAACGCCTGGGCCGACGTCCTTCTAGACGGTTCCTTTTCCAAGGCTTTACCCCACGGCCAGTCAGCTGCCGAATCCTGAGTTCTCTCTGTGGTGCCCTGGGGATGCTTCTGCCTGTCCTACCGTCTCTGACTTTGCGTCTTCATGGCCTCTTTACATAGCAACTGGACAGCGTCCCGTCTCCAGACTCGGCTGCTTCCCCGGCCAGAAGCATTCATGAGTCAGTCTTGACAGTTGCTTCCTCCTCATCCTCCTTGTCCAAACCATCGACAAGTCCTACCAATTTTCTAAATATTTATTTATTTGGTCTTAGTTGTGGCACACGGGACGTTCAGTCTTCCTTGCGCCACGCAGGATCTTTAGTGGAGGCATTCGAGATCTTTTTTTTTTTTTTTTAAAGCTGTGTCATGTGGGATCTAGTTCCCTGACCAGGGATCAAACCTGGGTCCCCTACACTGGGAGTGTGGAGTCTTCACCACTGGACCAGCAGCGAAGTCCCAGCCCTACCAGTTTTGCTGCCTAGAAATCTTGTGTCTCCCATTGACCCCCGTCCAGCCCATCCTCCTAGACTGGACCATCGCAGGCACCTCCGAACCGGCCCCTGCACCCGCTCTTATCCTTGAGCACCCATCCTCCTCTCCCACCGCACGTGACACAGCTCTGAGGCCACACAACTGGCCTCATATTTAAATCCCATCTCTCCCTCCCAGGCTTTCCTGGTGGTCACTGGTAAAGAACCTGCCTGCCAAAGCAGGAGACTCAGTAGATGCCGGTTCAATCCCTGGGCAGGGAAGACCCCCTGGAGTAGGAAATGGCACCCCACTCCCGTATTCTTGTTGGGAAATCCCATGAACAGAGGAGCCTGGAGGGCTACAGTCTGCGGGGTCACAAAGAGCCAGACTCGACTGAGAGACCGAGCATGCGTCCACACACATTCACTCTCCTCCCCCAGGCTGTGAGTTCCCTGAGGACAGAGACCACATCACTTGTCCATTTTTTCATCTTATTTAATTGTGTGTTTATTTTGGCTCGCCGGGTCTGGGTTGCTCCCCTCCAGCCTTCCCTAGCTGCAGCTCGAGCTGCAGGGCTTCTCTCGCTGCGGAGCACAGGCTTTAGGCACGTGGGTTTCAGAAGCGGCCGCACAGGCACTCAGGTTGCAGACCCCGGGCCCTGGAGCACAGGCTCAGTAACTGTGAGTCTCGGGCTTGTTGCTTCACAGCATGTGGGATCTTCCTGGAGCTGGTGTCCCGTACATTGGCAGGCGGATCTTTAACCATTGAGCCACCAGGGAAATCAGGCTATCCATTTCTGAGAAACAAATTATCCCCAGACAAAGCCGCTAAAAGCAGCGGTGATTTCTGCAGTTAGTATCATAGTGGCTCCGGAATCCGGGTGTGGTTTAATGGATGCCTCAGTTCCAGGTACAATTAACGCGCAGGGTGGGGGACTTCCCCGTCGGCCCAGTGGCTGAGACTCCGCACTCCCGATGCAGGGGCGTGAGTTTGATTCCTGGTCAGGGAACTAGATCCCTTCACGCCACAGAAGAATTTGAATGCCGCAGCTGAGGCTCCCACATGCCGTAGCAAAGACTGAAAGTCTCGAGTACTGCCACCAAGACCCGCACAGCCAAATGAATAATTTTTAAGTTACATAGCACGTGTGTGGGGGAGGTTTAGTCAAGTCAGTTGTGTCTGACTCTTTCTGACCCTATGGACTGTAGCCCTCCAGGCTCCTCTCTCCATGGGATTCTCCAGGCAAGAATACAGGAGCAGATTGCCATGTCCTACTCCAGGGGATCTTCCCGACCCAGGGATCGAACCCAGGTCTCCTGCACTGGCAGGTGGATTCTTTACCACAAGGGCCACCGGGGAAGCCCACAGTGCAACTATGCTAACCGTGGAAAACATAAACCAAGTGTAGGCTGGGGCTGCGGCCTGATGGAAGGTGTCCCCCGGGGAAGGGTGTGTGGCTGTCGGCAGAACTCGGCGCCTGTGGCTGCTGGACTGTGGGACCACGTGGGTGTCTGGCTGTTGACTGGACGCCTTGCTGAGCTCCCGCCAAGTGGGCCCCTTCACAGGGCAGCTCACAACACGGCAACCGACCCTCTCAGGGCAAGGGAGCTGTGAGACAAGCAACAGAGGGCAAATGGCACAGACGGCACCACCTCTGTGTAACCAAGCTTTGAAATGACACCCCCTTACTTCTGTCATATTCTTTCATTAGAACTGAGTCACTGGCTTCAGCCCACACCCAGGGGCGTGAATACCAGGGGGTGGGGACCACGGGAACCGTCTCAGAGGTCGCCTGCCCCGGAGCCTACCTCTGTTTTGACTCACCATTATTTCCCCAAACTATTTGACCATGTGGCTGGTCCACAGTAAATAAACAGTCCATAGTAAACCCCCAAGTGATTCTACCTAAAATGCCTACTGAATCACGCCACACCCGTGTTCAAAAACCTTCAGTGGACTCCTGATTCCTAAACCATAGAGTTTTGACCCTTCATAATCCTCTTATGCTGCTGCTGCTGCTGCTAAGTCGCTTCAGTCGTGTCCGACTCTGTGCGACCCCATAGACGGCAGCCCACCAGGGTCCTCCGTCCCTGGGATTCTCCAGGCAAGAGCTCTGGAGTAGGTTGCCATTTCCTTCTCCAACAATCCTCTTATAAACCACCTTTTATCTCAGAAACGACTTGCCACTATCTACAGGCATCCACAGGGCTTCCTGGGAGGCGCCAGTGGTGAAGGGCCCGCCTCCAGTGCAGATTTGAGTCTGGGGTTTGATCCCTGGGTCAGGAAGATGCCCTGGAGGAGGGCACGGCAACCCACTCCAGTATTCTTGCCTGGAGAATCCCATGGACAGAGTAGGCCAGAACACTGGAGTGGGTAGCCGTTCCCTTCTCCAGGGGAATCTTCCCAACCCAGGGATGGAACCCAGGTCTCCTGCATTGCAGGTGGATTCTTTACCAGCTGAGCCACAAGGGAAGCCCGGCTTAATGTCGTTAGGCAGGTCACTATTATCTACATTTTCAGGAATGAAAACCTGAGCGGTAGAAAAGAAAGTATTCTACACATGGCCATGTGAGTCGTTACGGGTGGAGCAGAACCCAGAGACAGTGTAACCTCAGAGCCTAAACAGAATCAAACCAAAGACATCACACTTTCAGTTTCCTTCTCAGAGGAGGGAAGAGATACAAGTCAAGCAAGGCTGCAGGCCCTGTGGATGCCTTGGTAGTTTTTCTTCTGAACTCAACCAGACAGGGTTCCTAGAATGCACGCAGGTTGTAAGTGCTCTTGCTTTGCAGCCAGATGGCTGTGGTTTTATCTCCAGTACCACCAGTTAGTGGCTCCGCATCCTTGAGCAAGCTGTTTAACCTCTCTGGGCATTTCTCACGGATGATGCAAGGATAATGGTATTACTTCTTTGAATGGTTGTGAGGATTAAATGAAATGACCCATTTAATGCTCTTAGCACAGGACCTCAGTAAATGGTAAAAATAAAGTGGAAATTTTCCAAACGGGGTTTTCATCCCCTCAGTGTCCACAGCTGCCTGTCATAGAGCCCAGTACCCGGGTGTTTAAAAACATACTTTGGAATTTATTTCGGTTTCCAGTCTTCAAGTTGTATTTCATGCAATCAAGCTCAACTGTAGTATTTAGAAATATGTTTTTTAAATGCCGTGTGTTAGTTTTTAATGAATTTCTCATGAAAGGATGCCATCTCATACTCGAAATTGTATAGTAAACAGCACATACATATCTTACAACAATGAGAAAGCAGTTGATTTCTTTTAGAAGAAAGAAAGAAGGGTGAAAGAGAGAGTGAGGGAGGAAGGAAAGGAAAAAAAAAAAAAGACAGGCCACAAAGTTTCCCCACAGAAGACAAAATATCTCACAAATCAGTATAATGAGAAAGGTCCAAAATGCCATAGGCAATAGTATGGAATAACAGGTATAATTTCAGTTCTAGTATTACAGTACTATGGTTTTTCAAAGAACTCTTTCCTTTTTAATCAAATAGTTACGGGAACAGTATACCGTTGGCACAGAAAACCATAAAAAGTATTTTATTAGAGAAAACTAATTAAGAAATGTAGTACACATTTCTCTTAGCATTTCAACGTACCAGAGACTTTCTTTTTTTTTTTTTTAGTCAAAAATAGAAGACTTTCAGTTCTCTTTTGAGTTAGCGATCCAAATTGTGCTCAAAGAACCACCGTTGAACGAGGCACAGATCTCCAGGCCGTGCGCTGGAGAGTGCACTGGGAGGAAGGCAAAGGTGAAATTCGAGTTTCCGAATCGCTGCTCAATCGCCCGCCCCCTCCCAGACCGGGCCGGGAATCGGGCCCAGACACGGCGGCTTCCTCCCTGGCCACCTGCGTCCAGCTGTGGGGACCGCAGGCGGCTTCTCTGCTCTGCCGGTCTCCCCCCGCGGTCACCCCCAGCAGCTGGAGCCGCGAACTGCAGCCTCACCCCAGCCTGAAATTCAGCGCGGTCCAGTTCCATTATGATGGAGAGTTGGATTTGGATGCACTCAGGAGATGAATTAAGATCAATCAAAACTTCCTGAACTCCCAGTAGAACACTGACGATAACAACTTAGTGTTTACAGAAAGAAAATATCTGCTCAGCTGGGTCAGGTCCCCAGAGAGGCAACTTTCTGTGTGTTTAAAACAGATGAGGAATTTATACAAATAGGCAAGATTCTAGACTCATTACACTAATAAGGCTCACTCATTACTAAGTAACATTAGACATTTCAAGGACTGACTGCATTTACAACATACTTCTCTGTAAAATGGGGGTACAACTAGAACTGATCACACTGGGATGTGGGGGTGAAATGAATGAATACTTGCCCAGTAATTACCATCAGCAAATGTTGAGTCTTCCAGGGTCTTTCTTAGGGTGCCACAGCGTCTAATAAGGGCCAGTGCAAAGTGAAAATGTGAGCTCCTTTTTCAAAAATTACTAAGAATTTCAAGCTGGTGGCAGCGGAGCATTACGGCGAGTGCGGGGCTCTTCTGAGCCTGCGGCCCAGACGCAGGCCTGTGAAGCCCGCCCTGTGTCTACTAATGAGAACGCCAAGACCTCGGTGCTCACTCAAATCGTGGGCGACGCCAAAACACCAACGCCCCTGCTCAGTCCCAGGCACAAGTCGCAGTCTCTGTGCCCCTGCGATAAACCTTGGGGATTATGCTGCAAGATCAAGGATCCTTAGCTCGGGAGGCTTCGAAATTCATAAATAAGCTCCGGGAACGGGTCTGAGATGAGCGGAGGCTCTGGCTTTAGTGTAACCCCTGAAACTGTGCCTCAAATGCTGCGTTTGTGTGTCCTTTCCAGAAGACACCAGCCACAGGGAATCCTGAATCCAGTCCACAGAGAACAAAGCATGGGAACATGCTTCACATCCCTGAAATCCTTGTGTCCCCAGCTCTCAGCATAGTGTCCGGTGTTTAAGGGACCATCGGTAAATGCCAACCGGCAAAGCTGGGGAGAAGGAATGAGTGAGTGGGTCCAGGAACAAGGAGCATGAATATGAAGGTTGCTCGTGTTCAAACCCCAACATCACTGTCACTGGCTGTGTGACCTTATGTGTGTGAGTCACTTACAGAGTTAAGCCTCTATTTCTTCATCTGTAAAAGGAGAGTATTAACCAGTACCTCCCCGCCTAAGCTGTTCTGGGGGTTAAGTGAGCTCATCACTGAGTCTCCATCTGTTACTGATCACTGTACCTCCTCTCAGCCCTCACTTTCTTCTTCTGTTCAATTTATTGTAACTTCAAGCCAATCTGGAAAAGAAAGATTAACCTTCCCAGCTCTTAAATTATATGGTATGGCCTGTAGCACATCAGTTTATAAAGAAACAAGCAATTTTTAAAAATTAACTTTTTTTTTCCTTAATTCATCCAGAAGGATAGAAATTAGCCATTGATTTTCACTTTCTATTTTATACCTTTCTGCATTGTCTGCATTTTATTTTAAGGTCAGCAAATATTACTTCTGCAAATAAAGCCAAATAAAGATGCATGTTTTCTAGGTCCATGGATCTCACAGTGTGGTTCCCAGACCAGCAGCATCACCTTTAATGCAAGTGTGAGAACAAACTCCAACGCCAAGAGGATGAGGGAGGCCCTGAAGGACAAGAGATTTTAGCAAAGTTCACGCCATCAACCTGAGCTCACTGTTACTCAGCCATTGTCTTCATGTGGGGAAGTTGCCTGACTTTCTCATTTTTCTAGGGGACATCTTTATTTTACTTATTTATTAATTTTTGGCCACACCTCGCAGCGTGCGGGATCTTCGTTCCCCGATCACAGACCAAACCCACACGGCCTACAGTGGAAGCAGAGTCTTAACCACTGGACTGCCAAGAAATTCCTGGGAATATGTGAATGTGCAAGCAATCTGCCTCCTTCTAAAAACCTTTAAATACTCCACGAACCAAACACAACATGCCTGCAAGTGCCATCTGGCCTTGGGTCACCACTTTGCAGCCTTAAATTCTAGGACAGGGACGCTGCTGTCTTTCCTGCTCTGCTCAATCCAAAGCTGTTACCCGGCAGATGTAACATGACGGTCGCGCTCCTTCCTCCACGAGCTCGCACATCCACTTTCTCCCTCGACCCCGCTGTCCCCTAGTTGACAGATACCAGTATCCTCCCATTTTACAGATCAGAAAACTGAGGCTTCCAAGCTCTACCTAGTCTGCCCAAGGCCACACAGCCCATATATGATGAGGGTCAGGACTCTTCCTCAGGGCGGGTGAATCTGAGTCCACGTCCTTCACTGCTACACCGGGCAATAACATCGGCTAGTCCTCCTGACAACTGGGGCCTTCTCAATCTTCTTTCACAATCAGCTCTAGGCCTACTTCACAGCCCTTTCTAGGTCTTATCTGTCCATCTCAGCGAAGCATCTTCCCTTATCACCTGACGCTTCAGTCGCTTGAGTGTGGTTGACTGCCTCTGCCCAGCTGTGTGCGAGCTGAGGGCAGAGTCATGATGGCCTCTGTCCTCAAGGGCCACGGCAGCGCACCGGCAACCAGGTGAGGAGCCGCTGGGGACACTTGCCATTGGTTGGTTACAACCTCCATCCAGACTGTCGTCACTGCCGGCTGGAGGGTGATGAAGGCCTTTTCCTGTTCTGTTTGTTGCCACCGGTTGTCTACTCTGAACGTACAGCACATTTCTAATCCAAAAAAGGTGGCAAGGAGCCCCTGGGCAGGAGGCTGGGGCCCGGCCCGGAGGAGCAGAGGACCCGGGCGGTGGTACCTGCTCGGGGCAGCCAGGCCTTCACTGGGGGCTGTGCACCAGCCTGCCTGCAGCGGGGCCACAGCCTCCGGGGGCCACCGGGGGTCCTCAGCATCTCCCTCCTGAGCCCCAGAAAATGCAGAAACACTGCAGACACTCCCCATTCCAGGCAAAGGCTCGGTCTGTGCGAGGCGCCTTCCACCTGCAGCAGAAGGGGTCGGAGCCCAGGAGCGCCGAGGCGCCGAGCGCAGCCCGCACAGGCTGCGTGCCTCCCTGCGCCTGCCCGCTGCCCGCAGTGTAGGGCCCGGACAGACGGGTCTTCTCCACGAGAGAAAAGGATGGGAGAGGAGGAAGGGCCGGAAGGAAGGGGTAGTGGCTGAGATCGGATACGGGGTATGGTCCTTACCTCATAACGCTGCTCCCCTTCTCCAGGCTCCCAAAAGTTAGATTGTAAAAGATTGGAACTATTACAGCTTACAGAACTCGCAAGACTTACCTCTGAAGAGGCACGACAGCAGGAGTTAGGGATCCGGCTGCACCACTCCCGCAAGTGCTGGCATTGCTATTACTATTATTACTGCTGCTGCTGCGTCGCTTCAGTCGTGTCCAACTCTGTGTGACCCCATAGACGGCAGCCCACCAGGCTCCCCCGTCCCTGGGATTCTCCAGCAAGAACACTGGAGTGGGTTGCCATTTCCTTCTCCAATGCATGAAAGTGGAAAGTGAAAGTGAAGTCGCTCAGTCGTATCGGACTCTTTGCGACCCCATGGACTGCAGCCCACCAGGCTCCTCCGTCCATGGGATTTTCCAGGCAAGAGTACTGGAGTGGGGTGCCATCGCCTTCTCCGGTCCCTGGGACTAATGAGTGTCTATCTTTTGGATAAATTTTCCTTTTCTTTTTTTACACAAAACCAACAGCTACTCCCTGTAACCAATATAGTCTTATTCCTTGAAGCTAAAGTTTATTATACTTTTCAGAAAATATTTTTTCCACAAGCGCAGAACATAACCTCCATGTAACTGTAAAAGTGTTTATCTTGGTAGGAATTGAGTCCAGCTTCCAAACACTGTGTTTTCTAAAGCGTATGAACATTTTCCAAGTACATGGATTTAGAGGCAAGCCATTCTGTTTTATTATCAATCACACAAAAGCCAAATCATCAAAACAAAAGCTATAGAAATGATTTTAAGCAAAACCGTGACCACCTACTAAACAGCTTCTGACACCTGTCATGAACCAGAGCTGAATGTTGCTCTGTATACATCATCTGCTTTAATTGCGGCAATGACTAAATGGAATAAATTATTATTACACCCATTTTACAGGTGAGAGGATGAAGGTACAAAGCAAGTGTATCAATGAATTAATTAATTTGTCCAGGGCCTTAAGCAGTAGAAAGATCAGCCCAGCAATTGAGCACTTCACTTTTCCTTCAAAATTATTATCTTGCATGAAATCACAGTAGCTTCGAGTCATGAACAATTCCTGGAAATGTGTTGACAAACAAAAGTTAACTCTCTCCCCATATTCCTGATTTCCCCCCCCCACCTTGTGTATATTTCTGGTTTAAAAATAGCATTCTTTTGGAACTTCCCTGGTGGTCCAGTGGTTAAGACTCCCTAACCAGTGCAAAGGGCTTAGTTTTGATCCCTGGCCCACCTACCCAGAAAAGATTTCCAAAAAAATGATTCTACGTCAACATAATAATCCCAGGATGATTATCAAAATCATGAAATTACCATTGATACAGTACACATGATTTAATCTACAAACCTTACTCAGATCCGACCTATTGACCAATGTATGTCTTTTATAAGAAAAACGTTACAATCTGATCCAGGATCCAATTCTCATGTGCTCAGTTTTTCTTTAAAAGCACAATCTGTATTATTTATGTGACACGTAAAACAAAAAAGCTGTGGTTGGCTGTGAACGTCACGTCTCTCCTTCCTTAAGATGTGCGGTTTGTCTGTCCTCTGCACACTGTCCACTAGAGCCTGAGCCATAGGTGACTTATAGAGAAAAATTCCACACACATTCCCTAAATAATCAGCATCCCATCACTTCCAAGTTAGAACATCTCGATTTGTTTCTTTGTAACCGTCTTCCATCTATCTTCCTGTGTTCTGCATTATCATCTGCTAAAAATATTCCAACGTGCTATTTGTTTAGTTCCTGGTGCCAAGACCTTGATATATCCCTTCGCTCTCACCTCAGGAATTTCCCAAATAAATCATGAAATGGAGGACAACTGAAGTTAAGCACCAACCCCTGGAGTCTAGAAAGAAGTGGCCTCGATAAACATCAGCTTCTGTGTCCCCTGTTTTCCCTTCCTGTCCGAATCCTATCATTTCTCTTTATAAAAAACACAGGGCCCTTAATAAAAGCACCTGGTGAAACCCTGATTTATTTTTGTCTCTTAAGGAGTTAGCTATCAGATGTTCTCAGAATTGCTATCCCTGGCCTGCCAGCACTAGCCAATTAGTCCTTCCAAGAGCCTTCATTCACCTCTTTCAGAGCCAGCCCCCTGCCTTTCACTTGGGGAAGCCTTCGTTCAAAAAGGGCCTTTGAGCATGTGGCTGGGGAGGTGTCACTCAGCTCCTGGCCTTCCTGATAGCAAAGGAGAAGCAACAGCCGCACAGGCTGCTGTAAACTCACAAATCCGCCCTGACCAAGACTAAAGCCAGCCCCGCATCACCAACAGTCCTGTACACAGCCTTTGCGTGTCGAAGCGTGGCTGCTGTTTGAGAATTTCCAGGTAAACAATTCTTTGAAAACGGCCTACAGTCAGGGAGGGACTCAGAACAACTGTACATTTTTTGAGCTTGGCATATGATTTTTTTGTTTCCTTCTTCAAAATGAACATTTAAATTGCTCCCTCTGCCAGTTGTATTGTAAGTACTATAATGAGCACTAATTTAAACAATGTAGCCATAACTAACCCAGATTATCTATCTGGATTTAATCTGGTGAGAACAAAGAAATCCATTCAGTTTGCCCTGAAATCCAATGTAATACATAAACATGAATGGGCAAAGTCAACATCCTTGGTGACTTTAATGTAATCATATGATTTTTTAAGTACAATATGCCAGAGGAAGGTAAATGTCTGAACCATTACAAAGGCCACAGACTCCCACTTGCTACTACTGTTTCTCGCTTAGGGGCCTTCCCAATTCAGGAGAAGCCTGGCGAGCTGCTGCGCTGGACGTCTTCATCGGAAACTGCTTCGTGCATCACAGCTGTTCGTGCATTCCGACACCCTCCCAGAAGCAAGGTCCTCCAAACTGGTTTCTTTCATCAAGATGGAAATATAAACCGGTGTTCAATAAAAATACAGCCTGGCATCCAAAATGCCAAACTTCTAATAGCAGGTAATGTTAGAATTAAAATCAAAGAGCATGATTAGAGTATCTGTGTTCCTAGCTCTTAAAGGAATCAGGAACTAGGGGAAAAACGCTCGTCTGTTAAAAAGATATTCTTGTCTCTTCTTCACTTGATGTTTTTCTGCTTTGATACAACTCAAGTGTAGCTTTCTTTTTCCTTTTAATATTGCAATCCAAGTTTCAGAGTTATTATTATTTTGTTAACATCCAATATGTTTGAGCTTTCTATGCCACCTTGGCTTTTGTTTAACGCTATTAATTATATTCTTGTTCAGTCTGCTATAAGCTGCCCCTGTCAGCAGAGATTCAAGAAGATTTCAAAGAGCAGCATATTTATCAAAGGAGAAAAAAAATGAAGAAAATAAAGACAGCGCTGGAGCATATTGGATATATAAACTGCTCTTTCTGAAAAGATAAATGATTTGGTAATGAATAGATCCTTTAGGCCATAAAAAATCCATTTATTTTCTTTTGAATTTGAATAGGAGAGATTTGCATTTTTCCGGAGTAGTTACACTTAAATTAAAATGCAGCGCATGAGGCTAGCATACAATCAAACTAAATAATAACCGAGACATACTGTATTATTCATAAAAACAAAATTAATAGGTTGGGTAAAGGAAGCATTATGGTAGGGAAAAAAATGTACATTGACACCAAACACCTACTGTTGGAGAAAATAAAGGGGATTTACAGTACCTGCGAATTGGTTATAGAAGTTTGGCATTTATTCTCAGTTATTCGGAGGGGGGAATGGGCGATGTGTTTATCTTGTATGTAATGGGCTATGTAAAAAGCCTCTGCTTTTCTGATAGCCAAGTGGTAAGAGCGTTTCTCTATTTTTTATGTCTCATTATATCATAGGAAGAAGCTAGTTTTTTGCTCAAAGCAGAGTAGAATCGAGGGGCTTTTTTCACCTCCTCAAAATATTTATTTCCAGTAAGTGTCCTGCCGGGGTCAGAGGGACGGCGGGACTGGCCGAGAAGCGAAGGCCGGGCAGGGGCCCTGCGTCCTCGGCGAGTCCGCCCTCCGCCGCCCCGCCGCCGCCCCCCCCCGTGCGGGGAGAGAGGACCCGGGGCCTCCGATGGCCATCCACCTGCGGGGAGAGTTTGCGGAGGACGAGTCTCTCCAGAGAGCTGGCCCTGCCAGTCCGGGGCGGACAAAGGGCACCAAAATACAGGTTATCAC
The DNA here is from genome assembly GCF_029407905.1 of Bubalus kerabau. Classification (NCBI taxonomy): domain Eukaryota; kingdom Metazoa; phylum Chordata; class Mammalia; order Artiodactyla; family Bovidae; genus Bubalus; species Bubalus kerabau. Next base: position 81,990,314 of record NC_073636.1, on the reverse strand, counting down.
GGAAGGCTGACGAACAGCACGTTCTTAAAAACTGCGAGGAGAGAGACCTAGTCAGCTTCTCTGAATTTCAAGCATAATCTCAGATAAGAAGATCTCCAAGGTACATAGTCCAAACTTTACAAAAAAAAAAAAAAAGGCGTGGCAGAATCCGGAGGCTGCGGGGCCACGCGGGTGGGGCGCGGGGCGGGCCGTGGGGGCCGTGGGAGCCGTGGGGGCCGTGGGGGCCGACGGCCCGGCCCCGCCCCCCATTGTCTGCGGCCCGAGCTGCCCCCGGGATGGCTTGAGCTCGCCTTCTGTCCCGAAACGCCAGACCTCTAGGTTTCTACGTAAGAGCTTACTTTAGAAATGGTGGCCATTATTTAAAAATATTTAAATACCACCTGAACCGAAAATACTAAAAAAAAAAAGCCCTGCGTGTGGCGCTTGGGCACCAGTTTGCTGCCTCTGTTTATGGAGAATGTGCAAGTTCAGGAGAAGATTGCTCAGAGCGTGTACTTAACACCCATCGGTTACCTATGAACAGTTGCTGAACAACTCAGGCTGATTAAATAGACTCTGATGGATAGGAAGGACACGGCTTTTTAACTGCGCCTATGACGTGTAGTCATTCAGCTATGTTTTTAAATTGAGCACTTACTACATTCCAGGAAGTAGGCGTTGTTTGAAATGCCCTTGTCTAAAGGGAAATCCATCTTTAGAAACCCATTGGGGAACTTCCCTGGTGGTCCAGTGGTTAAGATTCCACTGCACAGGCCGAGGTTCAGTTCCTGGTGGGGGAACTGAGAGCCCACATGCCTTTAGGTGAAGCAAAAAATAAATAAAACCCATTCATTCTTCAGGACTTACTGGGTCAATAATTCCAAGACTGTTTCATAAAGCAAGTTCCAAATGTCTCAGAGGGTAAAGCGTCTGCCGGCAAGTGGAAGACCTGGGTTCAATCCCTGGGTCAAGAAGATCCCCTGGAGAAGGAAATGGCAACCCACTCCAGTATTCTTGCCTGGAGGATCCCGTGGACAGAGAAGCCTGGGGCAGGCTACAGTCCCTGGGGTGGCAAAGAGCAGGACAAGACTGAGCGACTTCACTTTCACTTTCAAAGGCAGTACCCTCCCTTAAGTGATCGGGTTGTCTACGGTACATTAAGTAACTAAATCTTGGATTTGCATAGATTATCTACTTAAAGAGAATCCTTAGGCATTTTCCAAACATTGGAAAAGATGAAACTTTTTCTCTTGTGTGTCTCTGTTATCTCAGATAGTAAACAATCTGCCTGAAATTCAGGAGGCACGGGTTCCATCCCTGGGTCAGGGTGATCCCCCTGGAGAAGGAAATGGCAACCCACTCCAGTATTCTTGCCTGGAGAATTCCATGGACAGAGGAGCTTGGCAGCGCTAGTCTATGGGGTTGCAAAGAAACAGACACAACTGAGCAACTAACACACACATCTGTGTTATAGTGTTGAGTCCAAATTTTATCTCTATCCTGCTTAAAGAACTACTGATTCTCTCATTATGTGGACAAAATGGAAAATTAACTGGATTCCGTATTGTAGGCTTTTTTTTCCCCTCAAAAGTGACCCACTTCACAACAGAACTGATCTTTTCTCCTAGGGAATAGTAATAGTTTCAAGTGTAGATCAAGAGTGGTCTTATAAATACATAAGAATTGCAAGTATAAAAGAAGCAATTTTTTTGCACATTTAGAATGAGGGTGGTATTAGTGGTAAAGAACCCGCCTGCCGACACAGGAGACATGAGACCTGGATTCAGTCCCTGGGTCGGGAAGATCCCCTGGAGAAGAATACGGCAGCCAACTCCAGCCTGGAGAATCCCATGGCCAGAGGAGCCTGGTGGGCTGTATATAGTACAGAGAGTTGCAAGAGTCCGAACTGACTCAGCATGCATGCAATTTCATATAACTTTTCTGGGAAAAAATTTGGCAACATGGTACCAGATATAAGACAGAGGTACACTTTGTTACAGATATTATTAGAGATTTACCTTAAGGAGAACATCTTTTAAGTGTGAAAAGCTAGACACACAAGGGTGTTCCCACAAGAATTTTAATAATCACAAATTGCAAAAAACCACAATGTCCCTCAAAGGTGGATGAAGGGTTACATAATGTATGGCACAGTCACACCATGGAATATTTTTGGCCATTAATAAATATAATGTTGAACGATGTTTATTACTGCAGAAGAAGGTTTATGACACACAGCATAGAATTTATGCACGGTAAAATTACTGTGTGTGTAAGAGAAGTCTAGACTGAAGTGCACCAAACATACACGCACCCTGGTGTTCACAGCAGCACCGTTTACAACAGCCAAGACGTGGAAGCCGCCCGAGTGTCCATCCACAGACGGGCAAAGAAGACGTGGAACATACGTACAATGGAATGTTACTCAGCCTTAAGGAAGAATGAAACCATGCCACTTGAGGCACTGTGGACAGACCCAGGGATTATCACAGTACGTGAAGGAAGTCAAAAAGACGAATATCCTGTACATCACTGATACGTGAAACCTCAAGTATGACACAAATGAACATATTTACAAAACAAACTCACAGACACAGAAGACAAACTTAGGGTGATCCAGAGGGATGGCGAAGGGTGAACTGGAGTTTGGGTTAGCAGATATAAACTACTACACATATGGTGGATAAGTGACAAGACCCTACTGTAGAGCACAGGGAAGGATGGTCAATGCCTTGTAATAAACTATCTCAATGGACATGAGTCTGAGCAAACTCCAGGAGCTGGTGAGGACAGGGCAGCCTGGCGTGCTGCGGTCCATGGAGTCACAAAGAGTCGGACATGACTGAGCCACTGAACAACGAATAATGGGAAATAATATGAAAAAGAATATATAAATAAATCACTTTGTCGTACACTAGAAACTAATACAACATTGTAAATGAACTATACTTTAAAAAAATTTTTTTAAAAAGAACAAAGTTCATCAAACCGTTGAGTACCCTTTATTATATGGTAAAATCTTATAACTTTTACTCTTTGTACTTTTTTTAAAGGTTAACACAGGTGGTTTAAACAACAACAAAAATCTTCTCTCCAAAGAATTAGGACGGTATATGGCACTCCACTCCAGTACTCTTGCCTGGAAAATCCCATGGACGGAGGAGCCTGATAGGCTGCAGTCCATGGGGTCACTAAGAGTCGGACACGACTGAGCGATTTCACTTTCACTTTTCATTTTCACGCATTGGAGAAGGCGATGGCAGCCCACTCCATTGTTCTTGCCTGGAGAATCCCAGGGATGGGGGAGCCTGGTGGGCTGCCATCTATGGGGTCACACAGAGTTGGACACGACTGAAGTGACTTAGCAGCAGCAAGCTATTAAGCAGAGAAATGAAAACAAAAAGTATAAATAAGCAAGATGAATAAATAACTTTCTTAAGTACTATGGTGGTGATCATTTTGAAATATATAGAAATACCAAGTCACTGTGTTGTGTACCAGAAACTAGCATAGTGATATTGGTCAATTGTATTTCAAAAATGAAAAAACTCATAGAAAAAGAGATTGGGCTCTTGGTCAGCAGAGGTGCGGAGTGAAGGAGGAGAATTGGGTGAAGGCAGTCAAAAGGTACAAACTTACAGTTATATGATAATTATCAGGGATGTGCTGCATAAGATGAAAAATACAATTAGCACTGCTCTGTGTTATACAGGTGTGTGCATGCCCAGTCAGGTTCAATCCTTTTCACCCCCATAGACTGTAGCCCCGCCAGACTCCTCTGTCCATGGAATTTCCCAGGCAAGCATACTGGAGTGAGCTGCCCTTTCCTTCCCCAGGGGATCTTCCTGACCCAGGGATCGAACCCGCATCTCTTGGCTCTCCTGCATTGGCAGGTGGGTTCTTTACCTGCTGAGCTACCTAGGAAGCCCCATGTTATATATGTAAGTTGTTAGAGTAAATTCTAAGTGTTCTCATCACAATTTTTTTTTCTCTCTCTTGAATGTTGTCTCTTTAATTTATATGTTCACTAATCTTGTTGTGGTCATCGTGTCATGATGATGAAGTCAGATCATGCTGTCCACCTTGAACTTACACAGTACATAGGTCAATTAGATCTCAATAAAACTGGAAGGAAGAAACCATGTTGACCCAAAATTGAGTAGCAGCCCTCTTGGCGATATCCTGAAGTTAGAACAACCCTCACTGACTATAAATAGGCGCCACTTGGCACAACGTAGGTTTGCCCTTTGCCCCTGAGCAGGGTGCCACAGGGCAGCACCCTGAATGGGTCTGTGGCTGAAAGAACCAGGAGTCGTTTAGTGCTTTTGTCTCACTGTACAAGCAACGATAGCACCTTTTCTGCTTCCATGCTATAGCTGTTATTCACCAGGTCTTCTGCCCTTGGCAGTTCAGCTTTTGAAGCCGCATCTGCACACAAGCACGAGAATCAGTTGAAAAATGAACGAACCGATCGTTTGCCTTCCTCCAACAGCACTCCTGGGGTTGTGTTCTGATTCTCGTGAGCAAACCTCATGTTTGCTTGGATTTCCTGTAGACACAGCAATAGGCTAGAGCTTCCAGACTGTGCTCCCCGGTGTTAATAAGTGATAGAAGACATAAAGCAACAACAGAAATGTCTGTGGTCAATCAGCGTAGGAAATGCTGGGTTACAGAACACCAACTGTTTTCTTAGCGCCTTTACTATGTAAACATATGCGGTGGATTTTCAAAGGGAGGAGATTGTGTTTCTTGAATTTATTGACTATGGAACTTGTCCCTCCCCCAAAGAACAACTAAGTTCTTCTAAAGGATAATAATCTTTTTTAGTTCTTCTAAATGCAGAGAAATCAGAGATCAAATTGCCAACATCTGCTGGATTATCGAAAAAGGAAGAGAGTTCCAGAAAAATATCTATTTCTGCTTTATTGACTATGCCAAAGCCTTTGACTGTGTGGATCACAATAAACTATGGAAAATTCTGAAAGAGATGGGAATACCAGACCTCCTGACCTGCCTCTTGAGAAATCTGTAAACTGGACATGGAACAACAGACTGGTTCCAAATAGGAAAAGGAGTCCGTCAAGGCTGTATATTGTCACCCTGCTTATTTAACTTATATGCAGAGTACATCATGAGAAACGCTGGGCTGGAAGAAGCACAAGCTGGAATCAAGATTGCCGGGAGAAATACCAATAACCTCAGATACGCAGATGACACCACCCTTACGGCAGAAAGCGAAGAACTAAAGAGCCTCTTGATGAAAGTAAAAGAGGAGAGTGAAAAAGGTGGCTTAAAGCTCAACATTCAGAAAACAAAGATCATGGCATCTGATCCCATCACTTAATGGTAAATAGATGGAGATAAATGGAAACAGTGGCTGACTTTATTTTTTGGGGCTCCAAAATCACTGCAGATGGTGACTGCAGTCATGAAATTAAAAGACGGAAGAAGAGTTATGACCAACATGCTGCTGCTAAGTCGATTCAGTCGTGTCCGACTCTGTTGCGACCCCATAGATAGCAGCCCACCAGGCTCCCCTGTCCCTGGGATTCTCCAAGCAAGCACACTGGAGTGGGTTGCCATTTCCTTCTCCAATACATGAAAGTGAAAAGTGAAAGTGAAGTCGCTCAGTCATGTCCAACTCTTAGCGACCCCATAGACAGCAGCCCACCAGGCTCCCCCATCCCTGGGATTCTCCAAGCAAGAACACCAGAGTGGGTTGCCATTTCCTCCTCCAATGCATGAAAGTGAAAAGTGAAAGTGAAGTTGCTCAGTCGTTTCTGACTCTTAGCGACCCCATGGACTGCAGCCTACCAGGCTCCTCCCTCCATGGGATTTTCCAGGCAAGAGTACTAGTGGGGTGCCATCGCCTTCTCCACTCCACCGTTTAACTGGCCTCAATTTTCTCATCTGTAAAATGGTGATGATACAAATAAGCTAAACGGGGCTCCAAAATCACTGTAGATGGTGACTGCAGCCATGAAATTAAAAGATGCTTACTCCTTGGAAGGAAAGTTATGACCAACATAGACAGCATATTAAAAAGCAGAGACATTACTTTGCCAACAAAGGTCCATCTAGTCAAGGCTATGGTTTTTCCAGTAGTCATGTAGGAATGTGAGAGATGGACCATAAGGAAAGGTGAGCAGTGAAGAATTGATGCTTTTGAACTGTGGTGTTGGAGAAGACTCTTGAGAGTCCCTTGGACTGCAAGGAGATCCAACCAGTCCATCCTAAAGGAGATCAGTCCTGGGTGTTCATTGGAAGGACTGATGTTGAATCTGAAACTCAAGTACTTTGGCCACCTGATGCAAAGAGCTGACTCATTTGAAAAGACCCTGATGCTGGGAAAGATTGAGGGCAGGAGGAGAAGGGGAGGACAGAGGATGAGATGGTTGGATGGCATCACTGATTCAATGGACATGAGTTTGAGTGAACTCTGGGAATTGGTGATGGACAGGAAGGCCTGGCATGCTGAAGTCCATGGGGTCACAAAGAGTCGGACACGACTGAGCGACTGAACTGAACCGAAAGGATAATAATGTGTTAGTCATCCTGGCTTTGGGCTTCCTTGGTGGCTCAGTGGTAAAGAACTCACCTGCCAATGCAGGAGACTCAAGAGTGCGGGTTTGATTCCTGAGTCGGGAAGATCCCCTGGAGAAGGAACTGGGAATCCTCACCAGTATTCTTGCCTGGGTGAGCCCATGGACTGGGGAACCTGGCAGGTTACATACAGTGCACAGGCTCACAGAGAGACGTGACTTAGTGACTAAACAACAACAGCAACATCCTTGCTTTAAAAAAACTTTTTTCTTTGATTTTCCACGACTGTTTCTTACTGCTCTTCTTTTAGTCTTTCCCTTAGACCAGTAGTGTGCAAAAATTCAGAAAGAATGAAAGATATATATAGATATATATATATAGATATAGATATATATAAAAACTCGGTTCCTCAAGGTGGAAAAACTTTATTGGGTTGGGTGTGATATATTCGTATGACTTAATTTACCTTCCTTGATGGATTCTAGGGGTGATGATTAGGAAATGCCTGACGTAGAATGTGTGCGTGTGCGCCATCTCCCAGTTGTGTCTGACTCTTTGTGACCCCATGAACTGCAGCCCGCCAGGCTCCTCTGTCCATGGGATCCTCCAGGCAAGAATACTGGAGTGAGTTGCCATTTCCTTCTCCGGGGGATCTGCCCGACTGGGGATCGAACCTGCATCTCCTGTGTGTCCTGCATTAGCAGGCAGATTCTTTACCACTGAGCCACCTGGGAAGCCCTATGACATAGAATGAGCACAAATGAATGCTATGCAAGTGTAACTATGCTTGTAATTACAGGAATTCAGCGAGCTAAATCCTCTTGGCTCCCTCATTTACAGATGAGAAAATGGAGGCCCAGGACCGTGAAGAAAGCCGCACAGAGCCACACGGTCGAGAACAGGGGTCAAGCAGGAAAACCCAGGTCATCTGACCCAACAGTGCAAACTATTCACCAGAAAATATTTTAACGGGCCAGACAGAAAGCAGAATCTCCACTGGTAACTATGATTATACTTTTGGAAAATGCACGGGCCAGACAGAAAGCAGAATCTCCACTGGTAACTATGATCATACTTTTGGTAAATGCTTGATTTAAGGGAGTGGTTCTCTGGGCTAGACTGGACTTCCATCCACTGAAGAACCGGCTCTGAATAGAGAACAGGTTTGAACACCCCTCGAGAGTGAAATAACCTCAGTATGCATCTCAGCAGGAAGTAGACCCATTTCCTTGGGACATCCCGTTTCTTTCTTCTTCCTCTCATTTTCACCTGTATCTTGAGCACCTGTTAGAAGCTAGTATTATGTCCAACACTGTGAATGCTATACTCAACCCACAGAAGCAAGGTTCCCACAATCCTCAGAGTGACTGTCTTCAAAACTTTGTGAATTAAAAAAGGTCAGCATTGAAGGTTACATAAGGTGTTTTCAACCATAAACTTGGAAATAATTTTAATGTACCTTTTTGGGGCCTGCAAATGGATTGACACGATCCAGCCACAAAAGCAGCAAGTGCTTCTTGGGCAGAACTGATGGTGTGTGAGTGGCACACTGGCCTTTAAAATAATGTGCTTGGACAGACGGTGTTCATACAAGTCTTTCTATACACAACATCTTTTTGTATTTTTATTTATTTAATGAAGATACAGTTGATTTACAATTATTACATAATTTTCAGGTGCACAATATAGTGATTCACAACTTTTAAAAGTTACAGTCCATTTATAGTTATTATAAAATATTGGCCACATCCCCTGTGCCATATAATATATCCTTGTAGCTAATTTCTTTTATGCATGGAAGTTGCACTCCTCTGGCTCTTTTAAATCTTAGGGAAAGGTGAGATGTGAAAACCAACCCTCAGGAGGCGTAAGTGGTTTGCACAGGGTCACACAGTTAGTGATCCTGGCCCAGGTGTCAGCTTGACATTTTTATTGCCATATGCCAATCCCCCAATATCTCCAGTTAGCTGAGAGTCTTCCTGACAAACTTCAAGGATCTAATCTACATCCTCAAGGCTGTGGGCTGTGTATGCAGACATGTATATACATAAATTTGCTCTCAGAGCTCTACTTTAACACTAAGTTCGAAATGTAACTAAAGTCCCTCTATCTTGAGAATACCAATTCTAGGGACTTTGCATTAGATATAATTTTTTGAAACAGATACGGAGTTTAAAAAACGTTTTAAGATTTTTTTTTTTTAGTGCTATAACCATTTTTCTCATACTGGAATCAGACCAACCATGACCGCCAAGAACAATGAGAGCAATGGTAGTAACAGCTAACGTGTAACCGGCCTCCCCGGGGAAGAGACGCCCTCCATCTCTGGCGCCGTGTCCAGCCTTTCACGCGTGCTCTGCATATGATCCTCATACGGCTGGACGAGGTGGGTGCTGTTATTAGCTCCATTTCACAGATGAGGAGACCGAGAGATTTCAAATATTTGCTCAAGGTTGTGTCATCTGTGAGGAATGCACAGTTAGCCCTGGAGATTATAAAACGCAGTAAGCAGTGATTCCCAGCATGAGGAGCGTCGCGGGTAGCAGATCTCCAAAGAGGAGAGGTGGTTGCTGCCAGGTGACCCACTAGGGGAGCAGAAGGAAGTATCAACACTTTCATTTCTATCTGCTTCTTATATTAAAGAAAGAGAAAGAAAGAATTTAAGCCTTACTATTGTCTAACATACAGTTGACTCGGACTCCCCACTCTCTCCTTTGGTCCTTTTCCTGGCGGAACACTGGAGATGCACAGCATAGGAGTTAGCAGTGGATGCCAGAAGAAGCACAGGATGCCCCGTTAAATGGGACTTGCAAACAAACAACAAATGCTTTTATCGTGTAAGTGTGGCCCCAACTGCTGCGTGCTGCTAACAGTGTTGCTGGGCTCAATCTGACAGTCCTGCAGTGATCTCGCCTCTCCTGTGTTTTTATTCAGTCGCTTATATCTGCCATATTAAGTCCATTTATTGATTATGCTCCTTAGTTTTGACTTTGTGTTCCCCCATGGGGAAATAACTCTTACTGTTATCTTCAAGCCTCAGAGTTGTGGCACAGGGCCTGAGACGAGCCCTCAAGGCACTTTGTGTTATATTTTTCTTTGTGTTTATTTGGCTGCAGCTGGCCTAAGTTGCAGCCTGCAGGATCTTTCGTTGAGGCCCTCAAACTCTCCATTGTGGCAGGTGCGACCTAGCTGCCTGACCAGGGCTGGAACCCAGGCGCCCTGCGTTGGGAATGCAGGGTCTTAGCCACCGGATCGCCAGGGGAGTCCCAGCGCTTTACGTATTTCACTCTTCGAGACCGTCAGGTGAGGAAGCCGGGCTATCCTGCTAGGGACTGAAAGGCCACCTGAGACAAGACAAGCCGGCCGGGCTGAGGACGCCCACACCGTCCAGTGGGACGGCCAGCAGGCCCGTGAGGGGCGCTCCCTGCGTCAGCCAGCCCGGCCTGCTGACTGCAAACGCCTGAGACGCCGTACTTGGATAGAGTTTCACAGAAAAGAATATGCTCTAGAAAAAAAAATGGTTGGAAGAGGTTGTGCATATAAGAAAGCAAGGGGTTTTGGGGAAATCGCTCTACCTTTCTCTCAATTTTGCTATGAATCTAAAATTGCTCTTAAAAAAAAAAGTCATAATTTTTTTTTAGTTGATTTAAGCCACTACATTTTGGAGTGGTTCATTAGACAGAAAAATTGTTTAATAATTTGATAATTGTTACACTGAGTAAAGATATTTAGCTGGCCAGACCTAGCATTGGCCTTAAAACTGTTTTCTTAATTTTACTTTTTTGTTTGATTTTTGGGCAAAGCTTGGATCTGCTCTCAGACGCCTTATGCTCTGAAGAAGGAAAAACATTGCCTAATCACTTTCATATTTTCTGTTGTTGCTCAGTCCTAGAATTCCTTGGATGCTCACCTGTCTTCCACAGGTATATATATTTCCTTATTGTTTCTCCTATTACAAAAGCCTAATGCATTTTATACACATGGTTAATTACAGGGGCAATATGCACACAAGCAAAGCTGTGGTTGGAAAGTTTTAATTGGGCATACAAATGGCCAGCTGATCTCCAGATTAAATGGCTAGCTATCCGTCCACTACACTGCACATGCAGGGGAAATTTCTCCCACAACTTTTCATGATCTCAACTGGTGCTTAAAGTTCAGTCTATATCACAGTAGCTGAGATATATGGACACCATTCATTCATTCATTCATCCATCTGTTCATTAACATAGCTCCCATCCCCTGCTACGTGTTAGGCACCCTGCCAGGAGTGTGGGATACAGCAGAGAACATAACTTGGTTGGTCCTGGCATTATGGAGCTGGTGTTCTATACCCAAAATGCTCTGACTTTTTACATTGCCTTGGTGAGGGCCAAGTCAAGAAAGTTCTATTAAGCACCTACTCTTTGACGCAGTTCTTCACGACACCAAATGATGCATTTTCTGGAATTTTTTTACAGAATTTCCTGGGTGTCTTGTGTGTGTGTGTGTGTGTGAGTGTGTGAAAGAATAAAGAACATATTGTTTTGAGCTTCGGAGTGGCATCTACCACGTGACACACTGCTTGGATGCCTAAGGCTAAACTTCACCATCGCTGCGACTGGTGAATTGAAAGAACCCACCCACGTAAGTGAGGTCCTGGAGTGCTGACAGCTCAGAAGAAAGTCTTCTCTCTTTTTTTTAAATTGAGTTATAACTGACATATAATATTATATTCATTTCAGGTATATATCTGTATACATTGCAAAATGATCAGCACAATAAGTCTAGTTAACATCCATCACCAGATAGTTACACAGGTTTTTTTCTTGTAATGAGAACTTCTAAGATCTGCTCTCTTAGCATCTTTCAAATACGGTGTCATTAACTATAGTCACATGACAACCCCCGGGCTTATTTAGGCATCTTTGGTTTGAATTATGTGGACGACCATCTCTATTTCCCCTCAGCATCATGGCTGAAGCTTGGGAGTGGGAATGCTCTATAGACTGCTTTGTTTATTCAGCAAAATAATTTTGAGCTATTGCTGTCTCAGGCATTGTTCTGAACGCTGGGGCCACAGCAGTGAAGAAAACTAGATAAAAACCCTGCCCTCATGGAGTGGACATTGTAAGCTGAAGAGACAGATTAACTGAGACAGCAAGTAAGAACAGTAGATGCCACTGGGGACGTCCCTGGTGGTCCAGGGGTAGAGACTCCACAGTGGCAATACAGGGAACGCAGACTTGATCCCAGATCAGGGAACGAAGATCCCACATGCCCAGTGGTACAACTGAATGAGAAAAATAAAATAAATACACAAAGACAGCAATAATTCATTTAACTTTTTTTTCCTTTTTTTTAAATTGGAGGATAATCGCGTTACAGGGTTGCGTTGGTTTCTGCCATTCATCAACGTGAATCGGCCACAGGCACATACGTGTTGCCCCCTCCTGGGCCTCCTTCCCAGCCTCACCTCCCTCTACCCTCTAGGTCTTCACAGAGCACCATGCTGAGCTCTCTGTGCTTGGTAGCAACTTTCTACTAGCTATCTATTTTATACAAGATCGTGTAGGTATCCAATGCTACTCTCTCAATTAAATTTTTTTTAAAAAAGAATAATACATATAATTTGAGATCATTATATATATCATTTGAGATCATATATATGAGCATCCATATAGTACATTATGGGCTTCCCTGGTGGCTCAGCGGTAAAGACATCCGCCTGCTATGCAGGAAATTGGGGTTCAATCCCTGGCTCAAGAAGATCCCCTGGATAAGGGAATGGCTACCCACTCCAGTATCCTTGCCTGGGAAATCCCATGGACAGAGGAGCCCGGTGGGCTGCAGTCAGACACAACTTAGCGGCTATACAACAACATACACTCCATCGGTGACATTAGACAGGTGGCATTTACTGCACGACTGCCAAACACTCCCAATAAACCCCTAGCCACCTTTTTTCATAGCAAAGCAAACAGGGACCACATTTCTGTCTTTGTTCATTTCAGATTGACAGATGTTGGGCTCCAACAAGCGAGGGGAGGGAGGGGTAAAGGAGGACAGCATACTTCCTGCCTGTAAGGAGGAGCCAAAAGAAACTGTTTCAATACAGGCCTGAGGGCCCTTGAGAGAGCAACCCCTATGGAGTTGCTGCAGGGGCACAGATGCTTTCTAAACCCCTTTCTAAAAACAGGAAGAAGTCTGTCCAACAAAGAGACCTGGAGGGTCCAGTGGCTTCCACTTCCCTCGTGGTCCAGTGGCTAAGACTCCCCACTCCAATGCGGGAAGCCAGGGTTCGATCCCTGGTTGCAGAGTTAGATCTCACACACCACAACAAAGATCGAAGAGCTGCATGCCACAACTAAGGCAGAGTGCAACAAAATAAATAATATTTAAAAATTTAAAAATAAGAGGCACGGAAAGGACACTCCAGGTGGAACAGCGCAAGCTAAGGCCAGCATCTCCACATGAAGGGCAGGAATAGGGAGAGGCAGGGCAGAACCACTAGCTCTTTGGTGTTCTCAGATCACAGGTGAAGTAGATTGTTTTCTATAATGGTGCATCTATCCAGCCAAGACCAAAAGCCTGTCCACAGTAAATCGCAAGTTTGCATTCTCAGAATACTGGAGTGGGTTGCCGTTTCCTCCTCCCAGGAAGCTTCCCAACCAGGGATCCAACCTGCATCTCTTGAGTCGCCCGCGTTGGCAAGCAGGTTCTTTACCACTAGCGCCACCTGGGAAGCCCCCTTTCCAAGTATTTACTTTCTTCAATCTGTTTGACAGATAAATATAATACAGAAGCAAAAACATTTCTTCACGCCCACTTAAATCTTCTCCCGTTTCAAAACCGTTCAAATAAAATGAATCTTTCCTGTGGAATCTATTGATTTAAGAAAAGATCCCTCCTAAAGAAAGAAAAGCCATCTTTGATCTGACTTAACAAAAAGATCTAATCAAACAATACAATCTATGAGGAAAAGGGGGGGGAAGAAAACCAAACTTCTTTGAGCCACACCAAATATATGAAAGAGAAAATACTTTATTTAAATGCTGAAAAGGAACACAAAACAGCTTGAAATGTAATAGCCTCTGCAGAGTAACTGAGACCACATGTTGATCTGACATGAGTTCCTCAGACACAATTAAAGGTCACTTCATGTACAAACATCTCATTTCTCACCGAGAGGCTTGAACTGTTCTAGGTGCTTTTGGCCACTGCGGGGCAGGTGCCGCGACCTGGCCCCGTCGGCAAGATGCTGCAGAGAAGAGTAAGGGACCAGTACACAAACCCCGGAAGTCTGCAACCGAGCCCCCGGGAAATGAGCACCCTGGATTTGGGCAGTTCCTGCCTTGAAATCCTAGGCGAGGAGGACGAGATAAATGGCAGAATTCTTGCTAACTCAGAGCCTGTCTCTCTCCCACGGAAGCCGGCTTTACTCAGAAGCAAACAGACTTGCTTTCTGCTTTGCCCACCCACCTCCACATTCACGGGGCCCCAGGCTCCAAAGACTGAAGTCCGGGCGCTGCCCGGGGGCAGGGGGTGCCCCGAGCCACCGCGCTGCGCCGCGATGCCTCCCAGCGGCCGGGGGTTCAAGCCGAGACTCGGGGCGGGAAGGCGGGGTGCTTGGGGAGGAACTCCGAAAGCGCTCTTGGCCCCGTGGCCTCTTTCCACCCTCTCCCTTCCAGAAAGGATGCGCCCAAGGAGGACTTTAAAGTCTTCCCTTCCAAAGGGGAATCACATCTAGAAAGCTTTTCTCATAAGGAGAGAGAGACAGATTATTCGATTGGGAAGAGAAGCAAATCTTAAGAGCAAAATGAGGGAGGATCAAAGGGTCGGTTCGTGTGAACTGAAGACGGGAGCCTTTCCAGGAGGGCAGGACCTTTTCCGATTTCGGGCAAGACATTTTGGAGCCAGCGCGCCAGTGAGGATCAAAATCAAGAAGTGAGTCTGCGTTCCAGAAAGTCACGTGGTCCCTCCCTTTCTCTCTCTCTCTCTCACCGACTTAAAAAGACCTGCCGTCTCTGCACACTGGGGAAATCCGTGGGTGGGGGAGGCAGAAAATGAGAGCAAGGCGCCCTCAGAAAGCAGCGGGAGTCGCCCCCACCTCCCTGCACCCCCCGTTTCCTCTTGCCCGGCGCCCCGCAGACCCCCTGCGACTCACCGCTCTGCTCTCTGTTCCTGGGACCTGGAAGGTCAGCCCCGCGGGCGGCAGATGGTCAAGGAAACCTGGGGTGTTCTCTTTGCAGTGTTCTTATTTGTATTTTTAATTATTCAAGTAAAATCTGCATACATTCTTGTAAAATAATACATTCTTCTAAAATCTCCAAGCAAACAACAAACAAAAAAAAAAAACACCTTTCTGTTAGCGTTGGAATCATCTGTGGGGCGTTTTCCAGTTTTAGCTTCCTGGTCTCCACTCTACCAAGTGCTATTCTCAATTTGCTCTGAAGTTTCCAGATCTTATGGATGTTATCTATGAATCTACACAGGAGGAGGAATTAGTGAACCTGAAAGCAGGAACCTGTGACAAAAAAAGATCAATCACTGTTTCTTTGCAAAGTTCAATAAAATTTAAGACAGTTCATCAGGTATGAGTAAGAGAAATAAGAGGGAACCCACATATAAACAACATCAAGAATAAAACCAGGCAATTGTATCCAATATCCTATAATAAACCACTTTGGAAAAGAACATGAAAAAGAATATATATGTATAACTCACGTTGCTGTGCAGCAGCAATTTATACAACATTATAAGTCAACTATACGTCAAGAAAAGAAATTTTAAAAAGAATAAAAACATCTAATTACAGGTAGAGAGCAGACTTTTAAAAAATTTAGGCACTGTTATTCATCATTTGGCTTGAAAGTCTACCTCTAAGGAAACAAATGAATTGCCAGAATTACTCCAGATCTTCTATTTACACCCAAAAGTATTATTTTCCCTTACCTGTTCGCTGGATGCTGCTGCTGCTGCTGCTAAGTCGCTTCAGTTGTGTCCGACTCTGTGCGACCCCATAGACGGCAGCCCACCAGTATATGTTCAATGCCCACTGTAAAAAATAGTAGGGGAACTTGGTTCCTTTTATCATGGAATTACTCTATTCTTAGGGGACAAGACAGGTTCAAGTGTATAGAATTTCTAATCTAAAAATGAGCTCTTTTAGAATTTAATTTAGCTTTTAGAAGCTTCTGTAGTGGATAAACCATGATATCAGAGAGAGAAATTTTCTCAAGAATGACTGACTTTTAATGCTTTCTTTTTTTTTTTTTTTAATGCTTTCTTAGACAATTATTAGTTCATCCAATTCCAGGCTGAAGAAGATTGCAATCACTGGGTAGTTTCTTAACGGACAACCCCAAACAACCACAAAACCACGGCCACCCTTCACTTGGAGCTTACTCTGTGCCAAACACAGGCGTTAAGATACTTGGTTCTTGTAATGATTCCAAGGCTGGATGCTATCATTATACCCATTTTATAGATGGCAAAACTGAGGTGTAGAGAGGTTCCCCCAAGGTCACACAGCTTGAGTGACAGAATGGGGATTCCTGTGGGGAGTGGCTATGACTGCTTCGGATGTCACAGGCTGTACCTGCTGCCATAAGAAAATCCAGCTCTTTCTCTCCTTATCACATCTGAACTGGAAACCTCACAATTTCACCCTGGATGGTGCACCTGTCTTACCTAAAGGGCCCTTAGCAAGAAGAGGAGTTTAAAGGAGGAAAACATCCCATGCCCTCAGGAAAGGTGACTAAAGGATTTCAGGGAACAGGGAGGGGCAGCGAGGGTGAGGTTTACCTAACTAGACAGTTCAGGCAGTAAGACTAGAAAGCGCTTCTTAGCCCAGACCTGCACTTCACAAACATCCATACTAATGAAAATTGTCATCGTTACCATTATGTTATTGTTACTCCTTTTATCCCTCCTTAATTGAAAAAAACAATGCCTTTTCTTCTCTCTCCCTCTTTTCTCTGCCCTCCCCCCTCCCCCCACCAAAAAAAAATCCTGACTGACTACGTGTCAGTACACTGGGAAGGCCTGACGGGCTGTGAAGACCGTACCTGCATTCCAGAGGAGAAAAATTACATGTGCCACAGCTATTAAGGGGTAGGCGTAGAGAAATGCTCTTGAGGCTCCGGGTCCTTCTAAATTCCGTCCTCCCTCCACTCCTCCCCCTGCCCCTCGGGAGCTATTTTCACCGTCTTTCCTCTGTCCCCCCACTCCCCATCAAGAGCGGCTTGGGAGAAGCCTGTGGGACCCAGGCCCGGAGTCCCCGCAGTCCCCTTCACTGAGCCTTCTGCAAGGGCAGGGCAGCCACGCCTGCAGTGCTCCCTGTGGCCGTAAACCCCTCCAGGGCCCGACCGAGCTGCCTCCTTTTGTATAGCATTCAATAAATACCTGTTCCTCCATGGAGAAATTGTTCAAATACTCTAGTAACAGAAAATAGAAGATACACTCTGAGAAAGCCATCCTGGGTTTAATTTACACAAGAATGGAATTACTGTTTGGTTTGGGTTTGGTTACTGGAAGTTTCTAGGTGTGTATGTATTTACCTGGAACCGAGTCCCTTGAAATTAGCTGGGGGAGGAGGGGGAAGTCTTTGAAAGGCTCCTTCTTGCTGTTAACTGTTAAGCCCTGTGTGTCTCCCTTCCACCATGATAAGAAAAACACAAACCATTTTCTTTTCTTGAAACCATGACTCCAGTGGCTTTTAAATAGCTGAGCTTCTCTGTGGGCAGAAGAAAGGAAAAAAGAATTCACCTGCATGTGCTTCGTGAGCTCCGTCGAGTTTTAGACATGTTATAACAGCTCAGTTTTTATCTTGTTGTTTTAAGTGAATCAGGTGCTTTCAGATGCTTCAGCAGTCCCTCTATGGGTAGTGAGAGAATTCCCTGTGACCTTTCCAAATTCTTAATAATGCTGCGAGTCTGGCTTCTCGGAGTCAGCCAAGAAGCAGGACCGTGGCCGGCCGGCCGGCCGTGGGCTGCCGGTGTTCTGCCGGCCCCCGTTCTCAGGCTTGTGCTCAGAAGACACGTTGAGCAACGTGTTTCTGAATTAAAGTATTACTCAATCTGCTTGCTTTCTTAAGAGGAATTACATTAAACCACTGACCTATGTATGTATGAGATCCTGGTTTTGAACGAGTCAGTAATGAACTTTTAAAGTTTGGTCTACCAAGATGAGTCAATGTGATTGATTTATTAATTAGTAAAAGCCATCCTCTGAAATTACCTTGCATTAATCACAGGTCATGCAAAATATATTCAGTTATTCTGAGGATGGAGGTTTGACAAACTATCCCTCCTTCAGAGACCACAGTCAATTTTAATAACTCTTGCTGGATAAATCATTCATGTTCAGCCTGAAATGATGAGTGGTTGAGGAAATTCCCAAAAGACAAGGGACCCATTCTGGCGAAGATGAAAACTATGCAAAACAGAGACAGGGAGGCGGGGTGAAGCCGGAAACGAGGTTCTGACAATTCTGGATATTCTGGTATCTGCTGCTACTCGCTGCACTAAAGGGATCGACTCTAACTGGATTCTTCTGAGTCAAAAGCTGGTGAAACTATAGAAAACGGGCAGGAAACCCCAGCTGCCAGAACCCAGCCTTTTAGTGAAAGCTGGCTAATGCCTGACCAGGGCAAAAATAAACTGACTCGGGACTCCGCTGGTGGCCCAGTGGCTAGGACTCTATACTCCCAGTGCGGGCGGCCTGGGTTCAGGACCTAATCAGGGAACTAGATCCCACATGCAGCAATCAAGACCCAGTGCAGCCAAATAAATATTTTTAAAAAATAGTAATAAATAAACTGATTCATGGTGGAAAAGTGGGGCTGTCAAGTCACCCAGAGACCTGGATGTCCTATCTCGCATGATCTAAACCCTAGCTTTCAAAATCAGATATATTTAAATAACTTACAATCATGTCTCCCAATGGACCCACTTTACAGATGAGAAAATGGAGCCCCTTCAGGGGCAGTACAGAATATATGGTAAACCCAGAGCCTTGCATCCAAAGACACCAGAGCATGCTAAATAGCCTTTCTGTCTAAATTTCCCTTTAATAATCACAGGTGGAATAAACAAAACTATGTGATTTCTGACTCTTAAGTGCTGTGGTTTGGGTATCTTGATTCATGCTTTACTTTCTCAACAATCTCACTGAGCCTAAGTGTTTGTGAGTGTATGAACATATATAAATATATATGTGTATGTGAAAGTATATACTTCAAAGAAATAGGGACCAAGTTTTGAAGCTTCAGATTTAAAACAACTTATATGTGACAGAATTTTAAAAACAAATGTCTACTATGTTCACTTCCTATTACTGCATGTGGGTTTTTTGACCTACTGACTATATAAGAAAAAAAAAAGGGGAAGCCAGATATGCTGGAGATTTAAAATTCTCCACTTTTGTGATACAGTGAAATTGATTAGAGATATGGGAAAATAGTGGAGTGTTTTTAATCCTCCTACTTTTATTGCAAAGATTGAAATCTCTCTAGATTTTATTAGAAAAGAAAAATGTAGCAGCTTGGGCAAACTCAAGTAACAAAACAATGAATTTTAGTGAGTTCACTTCCTAAAGATAGATCACTGCCGGTGGAGTGTGGTTCCTGAATAATCTTGAGAGCCAAGTGATTAATCAGAAATGAAGGGACTTCCCAGGCAGTTCAGTGGTGAAGACTCTGGTCCTAATGCCAGGGGAACAGGTTCAATACTTGGTCAGGGAACTAAGATGCCACATGGCGAGGTCAAAAATTTAATTAAAAAAAAAAAGAAGAAAGAAATGAAGTCATGAATAGAATTCAGGGAGGTTTTAAGAAGAGGCAGACAGTGTCCAGAGATAATGTTATTGGAGGAACCCTTTCCCTTCTTGATATGTTTGACATTTTACAAAGTAAATGAGGAAATACTCTTGAGTATTAAGGCCCTCTCCAGGAGCTTGGATTACTGAAAGAAAGAAGGGGGCGGCAGAGACAGCCCTGCCCTGCCTAGACGGGGAGAATGCTAACTGCACAGGCATGGGAAGCAAAGGAAGCGCCCATATTTAGAAGCAGGAGCAATGCGGGACACCAGCCCTTGCAAATGAGTTTACTGCTTCCTTAACTTTGAAACTCTTTAACTCTTGAGCGCTCCCCACATAGCGCCTTCAGTTCAGCAATTAGGGAAATAAAACCCAAAGCTGGGTAATCCCTGAGCTCTGCTTGGTGTCTGCCTTTCTCTTCTGACCCAGGATCCTCAAAAAGGAGAGCCAGGTTTCTGGGTTTGTTGTTTAAATGCAGTAGTACCGTGAACAGAATACACAGAGGGGAGTGCTCCCTCTTAGGATGAATTTCCAGAGCAGTTGATCTTCGCTGAACTTTTTTCTTTGGTTCTGAAAGCCTCTGGGGAAGTTGATAAAGTTATTATTTATCGTTTTGTAAGGGACATTCCAAAAAAGTAGTGTTTTTTTTTTTTTAAGACAAGTAAAGGTCAAAGAGACCAACACAGCTTTTAGTCTAGCCTTCTGGAGGGTTGTTTTGAAAAGAGGGGTGTTTAAAGAAATTTGGACTCTTTTGATATATCTGTTGAGAATACACGGTTTGAAAAAATAATTTTAATTATATAATAATACCTAAATGAATTGCAGTTGGTTTAAAAAAAAATCACTATGTAGTAAAAGGTTTATGAAAAAATGGATTTCATAAGGGGCATCCAAAACAAACCAAAGGATATCATCATCAAACATGTTTAAAGCTAGGTCAAGGGAACAGTGGGAACTTTCCAAGGAGAAACTCCAGATTTCTAAAACCAGATTCTCAGTTCTGGCCCACACGTGCTATATGCTTGAGCTACATTTTTTTTTTAATTGAATTTTTAGCAACCAGCTGAGGCCTCTGTTTCCTTCAAGTATGAGACAATCCGAGTTACTTCCTTCTGCTCCTTCCCTCTGTGGGCCTGGAGGGCAAACGGAGAAATGTTTCCCTGTAAACACTGGCAGCAATGTGAGAACCACTGCTTCCCCAGTCTTGGGTAGACCTTCTCTCAATGTTAGTATGTATCAGTTCCCCGCCCACTCCTCTAAAACCAAGTACTAGTTCCTTTTCAACCATGCTTTGCAAACCCTTGCCTGGCTGGAAAGATCTACCTGCTGCAAAATAGAAATGGCATTTTAAGAATGTTTGTTTGCTGATGAACACCTGTAAATACCACAATAGCTCTTGAATTTCTCCTTCCCAATTTAACCTTTCATGGAGCTTTTCCAGAAATGCAGTGAGCCTGCCACATGCTCTTTAACGATAAAAATATAAAAACAGAACATTGAAAGCCCTAAAAACTTGAAGGATCCCTGCCCAAATCACTCTATAAAGAAGCCTTTGAAAATAAAACAAGCAAAACGCCACCTTCAGAGATGAACTACAGGGGGTTGATACTGAGAACTATATAATGTTGGCATGAATGACCTTGATAATCAGCAAGACTGAATTAGCCTCAGTTTGAAAACTCACAGTTAAAGAAGCAAACGGAAAAAAAAAAAAATCTACTGTGAGAAGTGTTTAAACATCAGTCGCTGTGAAAGGGGGTATGAAAATAAAACCAAAGAAGTGGAAGAACTGCTCTCCTAGCGCAGAGGGAAAGTCTACCCGTATGACAAACTCACGTGGGGATGCCCCCAAACATCCTAAGTCTGTGTCCTTTGATCCAAAAGGACAGACAGAAGCCCAGCGTTTGCGTCGCACTGGCTGCTCATGTCCCTCTTTCCTGAAGTCATTATGTGCCACATCCATGAAGCAGTGTGTCTAATACCTTAACGTTCCGAGTACAAAGACAAGTGTGGTCATGTGACGTTGCTATATTTAGAAAAGGACCCGGTTTTCTGTTTTGCTCAACCTTTACAATTTTCTGCTCTGAAGAAAGAGGAGTTTCAAACGTACATTGATTTTTTTCATATCGTGAATGAACTGAATAAGCACCTGTTTTCAACTGCCAACGTACGTATATTTTTAAAAGGGGAAAAAGAAGTCTATATACTCTTAATTCAACATGGAAGGTATAATTTTTTCCCCTCCTTTCTTCCAAAGAACATAAATAGAAAGGCACAGTGGTAATATTTACCAAACGCAGGTACTTAACTGAACAAAGCCACACTGTGGAATGTGATAATATTCCAAAGAAACTTAAATGAAAATATTCCCCTCCACTCTCCCCAAAATAATCATCATCATCTTGGGGAAAGCTAGCTCATGTAATTATGCAAAGTGACTGAAAAATTAACTCTAAGCAGGATGATAATTTATTAGTTACAGAAATGTGTGTGACTCCTTTCTCATAAAATGTCTGAAAATAGTGATGGTTTAAACAATGGATAGTTACCTCAGTTGAATACAACAAGCCCAATTCCTCGGAAAGAATGAACATTCTTTCTGTGGGAATCATCCAAAAATTTTTCTGATGTTGAAAATCGGACTTATTAAATTAGTGGGTTAGGATCAGGCATCCATATGTACAGAATTCATAAGTCAGTCAAGATGAATTAAGATCCACCTCCTAAAAATGGTGACTATTGATTTACCTATCTAGGATAGACAGAGGACGGGAACTCGGTATATTTTAATATAGCTTCATTGCATCAAAATGATGTCAGGTTTTTCTAAAAATATTCCAGGTTATCCGTGGTGGGATTACACGGGCTCTGCTATTTTAATTAAGAAAATGTCCACCCAAGTGTTCCTTCTTTTTGTATCATTATAGCTTTCCATCTGCCCTTCTCTAGGACATTTGTTGTTGTTTTACATAACTTCCAGTGCTATTTATGAGCAGAGACTCTTCAATTGTAGCCTTAATTCTTCCATTTCTCATTCATTCATTATTTTTTTCATTTGGTGATCACTGATAAACAGTGAATTCTAGGTGCTCAGGGATCCTAGAATTTCGATTTTATGAGTTAGTCAAAATTTCCAAGAAAATGGTTATTTCAATACTCAGTTGTCTGGAAATGGATGATCTGTAATCGTTCGCTCACGCTTCATTGTCAGGGTCTGGGTGACCCAGCAGTTTTCACATTCTACCATAATTGAAATTAGCCTGCATTTTGCTATTGATGGCATCCTGCAATTACACTAGGAGGCCTTTCTTTCTTTCTTTCTTCATAGTCCATAAAATAATAATGGAACATCTTCAAGTGGTGATGTTTCAGGCCTGACAAAAGGCTGTAACTGTCTCCTTCAGTTTTCTGAATTATTTTGGAATTATTGCTTGAGTGGTTCTTCCACAGTGGACTTCCATAGGACAGATAACACTGTTGAAAACAATAAAATAATAATAAGTACTATTTACTGAGCGCTTCCTAGGTGGCAGCAACTGACATGAATTCCCTTCACAGTTAATCTTCACAAAGCTCTAAAAGGTTATTGTCTGGGGGTTTTGCTTTTGTTTTTTTTGTTCATTTGTTTATTTCCTTTGGGCAGATTCTATAAGCTTAACAAGTCAAAAGGACTATTTATGTAAAATGTTAATGTATATTGTCTCATTTATTACCTCCAAAAAGTGAACTAATGTACACTTTGCAGTATTTGTGCCTTCCCCAACTTTTGCAAATCTTAGAGTGGAAGGTGATATTTCATTGTTATTTTAATTTGCGTTTCTTTGATTACTAATCTGGCTGAAGAGCTTTTCCTATGTTTTGGGGGGCTAGTTTGTTTCTTCTTTTGAAATTGCTCTGTTCACGAGTCTTTATTTGGGGGGAAGAGAAGATGACTTCTCTCACTTCTAATTAATATATAAGAGTCAGTACCACTGAGACTTCATTCTGTAAAGGGAGAAGCAAAGAACATTTGCATTTGCCCCTCACTTGCCTCGCCCTCATCTCAGTCCTGTCTTTATTTAAAAGTTTGATAACTGGTTCAGCGTGGCATTTTTTGACATGAATTTGATTTTTTTTTAAATATTGTGTTAAGTGATACCGATCGCAGTCACTGAGTTGTTCTGGTGCCTGAGGCACGTGCCTTGCCTGCCTCACCCTAGCCTGAGCTCTGGATCCAGAACCAAAATTCAGACCCAGGAAGTCTGAGGTACTCCCTGAACTTTTTAATTTTTATTTTATGTTGCGTATAGTTGATTTACAGTGCTGTTAGCTTCAGGTGTACAACAAAGTGATTCAGGTATACATATAAATATATCCGTTTCTTTTAGGTTCTTTCCCCATGTAGAGCATCACAGAATATTGCGTAGAGGTCCCTATGGTACACAGTAGGTCCTCGGG
Source organism: Bubalus kerabau (assembly GCF_029407905.1). Classification (NCBI taxonomy): domain Eukaryota; kingdom Metazoa; phylum Chordata; class Mammalia; order Artiodactyla; family Bovidae; genus Bubalus; species Bubalus kerabau. Next base: position 81,966,557 of record NC_073636.1, on the reverse strand, counting down.
GATTATCTATTTTATACTAGACTCTGAATTCTTAACGGCGACACCCAGTTTCCTCCATAACATTTGTCAGGATTAGTAATAATGAACTTGTTTGCTCACTTGTCAGCCTCTCCCTAGTAAAATATTACAAGCTCTAGGAAGGCAGGGAGCTAGTTAGCTCATTGACCACTGTATCACCATCAATTGGAACAGAACCAGCTTATACCTCCTTTCAGCAAATTGCTGAATTCAGGCTACCTGTCAAGTGGTGTTAAATATTGGGAATGGAGCTGTGAACCAGTTTCTGTCTTCATGGGTTATAGCCTTTACATAAACAAGTAAAAAATGAAATAAAGCAAGATGGTATTGGTTGAATGAGCATTACTAACACTGTTCCCTGCACCAATTGAAGAATAAGTGGCTAATGCAAAACAACTGGCTAGTTCCCAAACTACTTTATATTTGGCTTTAAAAAGTATGACTACTTTGAGCCAGGGACTTCCCTGGTGGTCCAGTGGTTAAGGCTCCACCCTTCCAGTGCAGGGGGTCACAGGTCTGATCTATCGTTGGGGCGGGGCGGGGGGTGGGGGGGGGGTACCAAAACCACACGTGCTTCACCCTGTGGTCAAAACATTAAGGGGAGACTAGACTGATTTTATATATATATATATATATATATATATATATATATATATATATATTTTTTTTTTTTTTTTTTTTTTAAGTACTTTGGGCTAAAAGTCTTGGCTGTCTTTGTTCCTTTTTGTCTTGTATTAATGGTAAAAATGAGTGGAAAGACCCAGTAACTGGCAGCAAAACAGGGCAGCCCACAATCAGTCTGCAGACTGGGGAAATCAGCTTGCTTTTACAAAGGTTCTGTGGGGAAGCCGCAAGGCTGATAATTCTCTTGGGAATCCCTGGTGAAGTTCTGTGCGGGGAGTAACATTCCTCCTTTAAAAACAACATATCTATTGAGTGCACTTAAAAGCGCCCACGCCGGGACAACAGCCTACTTGCAGCTCTGATTTTCAGCCGGGATGATGCTAAGGACACTTCCTGCCATTCTTTTTCTGCCCTGCTTCCCACCTTCCTCCACCCTACCAGGGCTGTATCAAATTGGATCCAGTATTTTAGTCTATTTTTTGTCTCCTCTAAAAAAAGCAAACTTAAGAAACACATTATTTGAAGTTTGCAGCTTGCATTTACATTTATCTTATAATCACTCTTCAAAAATAATAAAAGATTGCAGAGATGGAGAATTCCCTGGCGCTTCAGTGGTTAGGCCTCTGTGCTTTCACTGATCAGGGCCTGGGTTCAATCCCTGGTCTGGGAACTAAGAACCCACAAGCTGCATGGTGTGGTTAAAAAACAAAAAAAGCATTCATATATTATACAATTTATTGTGTACTAACAAAAATGGTAGAACTCCATAAAAGGAAATTGGGATCCTTTTAAGATGGAAGTGTGCCTGAAGTTTTATTATTAACGAGTTTCCTCTGAATACTATGTCGTAACAATCATGTTTTATCACTAATAATAGCTAACTTTATTTTCTATAAAGCACCTAATACGTGCAGGGTCTTTGCTGGACATGGGAAAAGAAAGAATGATCAATGCGAACCAATGTCTGCTCTTTGTCCTTCTCTGGGGGCAAGGGACTGGATGCTGTAGACCAGGAATCACAGTTACTGCAAGAAGTCGGCGCACATTTTAGGCTCTGAGAGCCATCAGTCTGCTCCACTACCAACCTGCGGTGGGAAAACAGCCTCAGACGATCCCTACAGGAAGGGGCACAGCGGCGTTCTAGCAAGACTTGGTCTATGAAGCAAGCGGCTGCCCAGACTGGCCGTGGGCAGCAGGCTGCGAAGCCCGCTCCCCTAGCCCTGACTCACGCTGGGGCACCGCGCACCCGGGGGACCAGCGCAGTGATCGTTCCCGCCGAGTCCTTTCAGAAGGGGGACACAGCCAGTGCCTGTGGGCCCTGGGCTTTGAGCCCTTTCCCTGGGCGGAGCGAGTCAGGAACCGTGCAGACCCTGGGGCTGCGGTGGCAGGTTCGGAGCCCGGCCCGCCGTGAGCCTGCAGGCGGACAGGCCGGCCCCTCCCGGCCGGCGCCCCGCCCCCCGCCTCCCCTCCTCCATCCTCCCCTCCCCCATCCTCCCCTCCCCCATCCTCCCCTCCCCCATCCTCCCCTCCCCCATCCTCCCCTCCCCCATCCTCCCCTCCCTCCTGGCCTCCCCTCCCCCTCCCCACCTTCCCTCCCCCCCACCCAAGCTCAGTCGTCTGACCTGCTCTTGTCTATCCGTCTGCCTCCTTAGACAAAACCACTCCCCTCACCTGGCCTCTGTATTTCTTCAGAATTGTATTTCCACCTGAAAAGTGTGCTAAATCATCATTCGCTTGTTACTTGCTCACTGTGGTGAGAATCTGTTACACGAAGGTGGAGATTTATTTCAATTCACTGGGTCCACAACGGTGCCACGCACAGGGGGAGTCTTCCAAAAATACCTGATGGATGAGTGAATGACAGGCAAGCAGGCCAGATGGGCTGGTTCTGAACTAGAGTCCATGTCCATCCAAAGTGAGTACTTCATTCTAGGTTCCTCCTGCTGGAGCTCAGAGGGAATCTAGGAACATCTTGGAGTTTTCCATGTTAAGCCAAAAATCTGCATTTTATCATGTAAACTCTCCAGGGTATTTCATTTGTTTTATTAGAAATACTCTTTCATTGTCTCACGTACAGTAAATGCATTTTGTAAGCACCTGTGAGCTGATGGCCCTAAAATACAAAGAACTAGGCCCCATGCATAGTAGGTTCTATGTATGTGTTTGCTGTTATTTTCCCCCCAGCTTTACTGAGGTATAACTGACAACTAAAATTGTAGTGTATTTAAAATGTACAGTGATGACTTGATCCTGTATACATTATCAAATGAGTCCCATAAGCAATTTTTTTTAATTTTCAATTTTTTTTTTTTTACCTCACTGAACAGCATATGGGATCTTAGTTCCCCTACCAGGGATCAAACCTGAGCCCCCTGCAATGGAAGCCTGGAGTCTTAACAGCTGGACAGTCAGGGGAGACCCAGAGTCCCAAAATCAATGAATTGACATGCCCGTCACATGATGGTTACCTTCTGTAGGTGTGTGTGCGTGAACTCTAAGCTTTACTCTCTCAGCAAAGTTCGAGTATGTAATACAGCGTTATTGCTCTAGTCATCATACTGTACAGACCATCAGAACGCACTCATCTCACAACCGAAAGTTGGTAGCCTTTGGCTGACATTTCCCTACTTCCTCCAGCCCCTGACAACCACCATTCTACTCTCTATTTCTATGACTTCAACTTTTTAGTTTTTAATTCTGCATGTAAATGGTGCCAGATAGTATTTGTCTCTGGCTTTTCCTCCCCTTATCGACTGTATAGTGTTCCATTATGGAAATGGACCATCATTTATATAACCAGTTCACTAATGATGGATACTAATTTTGTTTTCAATTTTCTGCTGTTAAAATGTTACCATGCATATCTTTGCCTTTATATATGTGTACACATATAGGGATGAATTTACAGATTAAATGCCTAGAAGTGGAATCTGTGAATTAAAAAGTACAAACGGTTTACATTTCAATAGATTTCGCCCATATGCCTTCCAGAAAGCTCCAGAAAGTCAAGGCTAGTTTACCCACTAAATATATGTGTCCATTTCCATAGAACTCCATTAACTCTAGGGAGACTATCCATTAAAAAATATGTTTTGTACTTTAAACACATTAAAAAAGTTATGTTTGTTGAAAACTCATTTTCTCAGTGATAGAATAATGTTCCATTGAATAGAGGCACAATTGATTTATTTTCTCCAGATTTGAGTACTCAGCTGATTTTTATTTTGAACTGAAGGGTTTTTTTTTTTCTTTTTTAAGCAAGTACAAATATTTTTCATAATTGTGACAAGTCAGTGACAGATTTTTTTAATGTTAAAAAATATTTGTCATCTTTACATTGGGTTTGTGATTATTTAATCAGTGTTTCTATAAAACAGCCCTCCCCCAGAGCAGACTTCTTGACTAGACACGAGGCCCATGAAAAAGTTTCAATGTCTTTTGAAACCAGAGGAAACGAGTGACCTTTTAGGTTGAAGAACATGTTTTACTATTTAATGTTAATGTACTTATTTTTATATCAATGCAGTCATCAAATAAAATTAATTTTCTCTTTTATGGAGGAAAGGACGCGTGAAAGTCTGCATAGCTTTAGCCTGAGTGTGTGTGTGTGTGTGTGTTCAGTCATGTCCGACTCTTTGTGACTCCATGGACTGTAGCCTGTTGGGATCCACTGTCCACTAAATTTTCCAGACAAGAGTACTGGAGTGGGTTGCCATTTCCTTCTCCAGGGGCTCTTCCCAACCGCAATGGAACTCGTGTCTCTTGTATCTCCTGCATCGGCTTCTTTACCAAGATGGATTCTTTACCCCTGCACCACCTGGGTCAAAAAGAATGAAACTGGCATTTGCAGCGACCTGGGTGGACCTAGTGAATGTCATACTAACCGAAGTAAATCGAAGACAGGCATCACACAACATCATTTATGTGGAATATGTGGAATCTAAAAAAAAAAAGACACAAATGAACTTATTTGCAAAACAAATAGACTCATAGACGTAGAAAACTTAGGTTTAGCAAAGGGAAAAGGGGGAGGAGGGATAAATTAGGTATTTGGGATTAACAGATACACACTACTATATATAAAATAGATAAATGATAAAGACATACTGTGCAGCACAGATATTCAGCATCTTATACTAATCTATAACGGAGAAGAGCCTGAATCACTTCGCTGTACCCTGGAGGAGGGCACGGCAACCCACACCAGTATTCTTGCCTGGAAAATTCCATGGACAGAGGTGCCTGGTGGGCTACAGTCCATGGGGTCCCAAAGTCAAAATGACTGAATACACACACACACACACACACACACACACATACACACACAGAGTACACCTGGAATACTATAAATCAACTATACTTAAATTAAAAAGTTAAAAAAATAAAAAATCCCAAACCACATGGATCAAATCTGGCTGCTTCCACATAGAACGTGTGGAATAAAAGTAGCAACTTGTATCTCAGTGTGCAAGATGTTCAGATTAGTTTTTCATTAATAATGACCGATTTTCGATTTTGAAATGTAACTAAATAAAGGAAGGTGAGAAATGTTTCACATCACTTTTTTGTAAAGAATGATGAACCTCAGGGTCGGTCTGTCCTTGGCCTTCACCAAAACCTTGAGAAGGAGATAAAATACACGTTTTTCATTTTTAGATTCCTGTTTGTTTTATTTTTATTGTTTGGCATCTTTTTGTAGCTAATAGGTATGTTCTGTGTTCACCCCTCCCGCACATTGCTTTAATGAGATGGCTTTTGTTTAAATAAAAATGTATTTCATTAGAAAAAAATCAAGGTATATTTTATTTTTACAACTTTGGATTTATCCTGAACATTTTTGGATTTTATTCATTCACCCATCCAACGCACTTAAGTGCAACCATGTTTTTAATGGCAAAAAGTTTCAGTGCAAAGCAAGAAGACAGCCTGGCGAGGCCCATCTGGAAGCAGATGGTCAGATGTGAATGATGAAAACTCATAAATTTGCGGGTTTCTTTTAAAGATTCAATTTGGAGGCTGAGTTCCCAGCGTCAATCATTTGCAGTTGGACAGAGCAAAAAGAGAGCCAGAACAGAGCTGTGGGGAGGAGGCTGAGCTGGGTGTGGGGAACTCTGAAGGCAGGACTGGGCTGAGGAACTGCCCCGTTCAGGTAACTCGCTTAATGACCAGCCTCCTTCCCCGGGTGCGTTTGAACACTTTCGGTTACAGCATTGCGGTGAATCATTTCCTTCCAAGGCTCAGGGTGATCTCACACCAGCACCTTCACTAGACTTTAACACGTATGAACAGAAAAGTTTCCTCATCACAGCAATGCAAAACAAATTACATAAGAAATACGTTCTTCTCCTCTCTTTTTAAAAGTTGTATTTCATATTGGAGTATAGTGGTGAGCAGCAGTTGTGTTAGTATGGTTAGCAAAGGATAGCTGCGTTGGTTTCGGGTATATGAAGTGACTCAGTTATACGTGTATGTGTATCTGTTCTTGCTCAGATTCTTTGCCCGTTTAGCTTATTACAGAATATGGAGCCGAGTTCCCTGTGCTACACAGGACATCCTTGTGGGTTATCTATTTTAAATATAGTAAGAAATATGTTCTTTAAAAAAATCCACATAAAAGTGTAATGACTGGAAGGAGAAATTATGTATGGGAAAACAAATCTCAAAAAAAAAAAAAAAGGCTTGTCCAAGAAATGGACAAGCTCTTTGCTCTTCTAATTTATAATAGTGACATTCCTTTCTGAAGTCAGGAACTGGGGCGGGGAGAAGGGGAGAGCGGGGTGGGCGGAGGAAGCTGGGTACATTTTCCTCTGCTGAGCTTGCAGGATTTCACTGAGGATGAGTGAGTCAGGACTGGGAATGGTGTGGAAACGCTGGCCCTTGTCTATCCCTGCTTGCACTGCAGGAGGTTTTGGTTGCCAAATCCATACGTTGGTTGTCCTTGACAACCCCTGTAGGTCTGTTTTTAATAGCTGGCCACACAGGTGAAATTACACTGACTACTTAGCAAACCTTCACCTTTGATCTAGTTAGGGATGTGCGACAGGGAGCGCCTGTGGCCGGAGAGATTATTAACAAATTAAAAGGAGGGGGAGGCAACAAGTTGCAGAAATACAGGAAGTCTGAGGTTTGTCAGTTGTTGAAACATTTGATACTGTCTTTTGAGAGTCGCAGAGCTCTAAGGGCTTTTTTTGGATGACAAAATACTGACATTTAAAAGCAAGGACAACAACGGCAAAATCACACACACACACACACACACACACACACACACACACTGTTCAAACTCAGGAACAGTGGACGGATTCCAAGTCGAGAAGTGCTAGCTTGCGATGTTTCCACTTCACTCTTAAGAGATACGTGTGCTAACAATGTGTCCCTTTCCCATTGATACTATAGTGAGATGAAGTGTTGTCTTCACAAGTTTTGTGCTCATTAAAAAGTGTGCACATGTTACACTTTTATTACTATTTTTTAATTAATAGACTATTTTTCAGGGTGGTATTATAAGCTACAGAAAAACTGAAGCATTACAGAGTGTCGCCATATACCCCCCTCCTGCCTCCACGCAACTTCCCTGTCATTGACACCTTGCGTTTCCCTGTCATTGACACCTTGCGTTACTGCGCTACATTTGGCACAACTAACTGAAATGAGATTATTAACTAAAGCCCATCATTTGCATTAAGATTCATTCTTTACATTGTGCAGCTCTATGCATTTTATGCATAGTAACCTGTATCCACGGCCACCACATCATACAGAAGAGTTTCACTGCCCTAAAAATCCCCCTTTCTGTTCTAGCAAGCAGCCCTTTTAAATTCTGTACTTTCAACAAAACTGCTATTTTTTCCTTTTTTTTTTTTTTCCCCTCTCCAAGGGGCTTTTATTTTAGGAATAGAAGAGAGCTGATTCTCTTCTTTGGCAGAGACCCACGGAAAGTCACTTTGTTTGGCTGCAACATACGTATCCCTGGAAAATCTCCTCTCCTGGTGTTGGTGTTTTTGCCTGTGCAGGAAAATACCAAAACTTGCTTTGCCAAGTACCCAAGAGGAAGCCCCTTTCCCTGGAACAGTAGAGCAGACACGCAAAGAGCTGGCAGGGGCGTGTCCTGCACTCACCTGATTTTATTATTATTTTTTAAATATCTATTCATTCTTGCCCATCTCTTGAAGATGTGACATCTTGCTCCCAATCTCCTCTGTGACATGCCTGGCTGGTGTTAAGCTTGACTTCTAAACTGAAAGATTGAGAGGCATATTGCTGGGCTCTAGGGTAGAGGAACCTACTGAACAACAAGGGTAGAGCACACAGAATATGTAAAGTAGAAAATTATCTTTCTTTATCCTCTCGTTTATTTGCTTGTTGCTACTGTTTTGTTGTTGAGTCACGACTTCATGTCTGACTCTCTGCAGCCCTATGCACTGCAGCACGCCAGGCTTCCCCGTCCTCCACTGTCAAGCTCATGTCTATGGAGTCAGTGATGCCATCTCATCCTCTGCTACCCTCTTCTCCTGCCTTCAGTCTTTCCCAGCATCAGGATCTTTTCCAGTGAGTCAGATCTTTGCATCCCGTGGCCAAAGTAGTGGAGCATCAGTCCTTCCAATGAATAGTTAGGATTGATTTACTTTAGGATTGACTGATTTAATCTCCTTGCAGTCCAAGGGACTCTTAAGAGTCTTCTCCAGCACCACAGTTCAAAAGCTTTATTTGGTATTCAAGAAATATTTGAGTGCCTACCAGGTATCAGGCTCTGCCCGAGACATAGTTCCTGCCCTCAGGGAGCTTAGAGTCTCATTGTGCAAAAGTACTTTAGTCGTGTCCGATTCTTTTCGACCTTATGGACTGCAGCCCACCAAGCTCCTCTGTCCATGGAATTTTCCAGGGAAGAATACTGGAATGGGTTGCCAATTGCTTCTCCAGGGGATCTTCCCTACCCAGGGATTAAGCCCAGGTCTCCTGCATGACAGGCAGATACTTTACTGTCTCGTCTGAGCCACCAGTGGTTAGACTCTCATAGGAGAAGAGAAATACTGAACCTAGGAACTGATACACAAAGCTGGGGCGTGGTGAGTAGGGAGCTATTTGGTTAAGTGAGTCAGGAACGGTTCCTGCAGAGCTGGTATTTTGTGGAGCTGTGAATGAAGTGGGCCGGCAGGCGTGCAAAAGTCTGCAAATGGAGAATTCCAGGCAGAAGAGGGAGCAGACAGGGGGCCGGGGACTGCATCAGTCAGTCAGTTCAGTCGCTCATTCGTGTCCCACTCTTTGCAATCCCACGGACTACAGCACACCAGGCCTCCCTGTCCATCACCAACTCCCGGAGTTTACTCAAACTCATGTCCATCGAGTCAGTGATGCCATCCAGCCATTTCATCCTCTGTCATCCCCTTCTCCTCCTGCCTTCAAGCTTTCCCAGCATCAGGGTCTTTTCCAGTGAGTCAGCTCTTTGCATCAGGTGGCCAAAGTATTGGAGCTTCAATTCAGCTTCAGCATCAGTCCTTCCAATGAACACAATACAGGACTGATCTCTTTTAGGATGGACTGGTTGGATGTCCTTGCAGTCCAAGGGACTCTCAAGAGTCTTCTCCAACACCATAGTTCAAAAGCATCAATTCTTTGGCGCTCAGCTTTCTTTATAGTCCAACTCTCACATCCATACATGACCACTGGAAAAACCATAGCCTTGACTAGATGGATCTTTGTTGGCAAAGTAATGTCTCTGCTTTTTAATATGCTGTCTAGGTTGGTCATAATTTTCCTTCCAAGGAGTAAGCGTCTTTTAATTTCATGGCTGCAGTCACCATCTGCAGTGATTTTGGAGCCCAAAAAAATAAAGTCAGCCACGGTTTCTCCATCTATTTGCCGTGAAGTGATGGGACCAGATGCCATGATCTTCGTTTTCTGAATGTTGAGCGTTAAGCCAACTTTTTCACTCTCCTCTTTCACTTTCATCAAGAGGCTCTTCAGTTCCTCTTCACTTTCTGCCATAGGGTGGTGTCATCTGCATATCTGAGGTTATTGATATTTCTCCTGGCAATCTTGATTCCAGCTTGTGCTTCTTCCAGTCCAGCGTTTCTCATGATGTACTCTGCATATAAGTTAAATAAACAGGGTGACAATATACAGCCTTGACATACTCCTTTTCCTATTTGGAACCAGTCTGTTGTTCCATGTCCAGTTCTAACTGTTACTTCCTGACCCGCATACAGATTTCTCAAGAGGCAGGTCAGGTGGTCTGGTATTCCCATCTCTTTCAGAATTTTCCAGTTTATTGTGATCCACACAGTCAAAGGCTTTGGCATAGTAAATAAAGCAGAAATAGATGTTTTTCTGGAACTCTCTTGCTTTTTCCATGATCCAGCGGATGTTGGCAATTTGATCTCTGGTTCCTCTGCCTTTTCTAAAACCAGCTTGAACATCTGGAAGTTCCCGGTTCACGTATTGCTGAAGCCTGGCTTGGAGAATTTTGAGCATTACTTTACTAGCATGTGAGATAAGCGCAGTTGTGCAGTAGTTTGAACATTCTTTGGCATTGCCTTTCTTTGGGATTGGAATGAAAACTGACCTTTTCCAGTCCTGTGGCTACTGCTGAGTTTTCCAAATTTGCTGGCATATTGATTGCAGCACTTTCACAGCATCATCTTTCAGGATTTGGAATAGCTCACCTGAAATTCCATCACCTCCACTAAACTGCATAGGCTGGATCTTCTGGAGCAAAGGTAAGAACGATGCAATTAGAGCTGATGGAATTGGAAGAGGAGAAAGCTGATAGGAGTATCATTCAGAAAGCGTTGGCTCTCTAAGAATTTAGGATTTTATTATGAAAAAAGATGAGCGCCTGATGGGGAGGCTGTCACTGGATGGCATGGGGTAGGGGGGTGGAGATCACACGAGTCCTGGTAGATCTCTCCTGTCTCCTCCAGACTTCACAGCAGCTGCAGCCTGCTGACACCCAAACAGGCATCCTGAACCTCAGCTTTCCCCCGGCTCCTGCCTTCCTGATCCAGCTCTTCCCTTGACATCTCCCCGAAAGTGTTTAAAACCATCTCAAGTAACTCCCTGGGGGTGTAGTGGTTAGGAGTCTGCACTTTCCTGTAAGCACCCCCCCCCAAAAAAAAAGAAACAAGGAAAGAAAGAGAAAAAAAAAAGGTAGCATTCCTTTTGGGAATCCCCTGGTTGTCCAGTGGTTAGAACTCCGTACTCCCACTGCTGAGGGCCCAGGTTCCATCCTTGACCAGGGTGCTAAGATCCTACAGGTCCTGCAGTATGGCCAAAAAATAAATAAAAGTGAAATAATCTCAGATTTAGCAGAACCCAAGCAGAGCGCTTCATCTTCTCTCCACTCACCCTACTGTTCCCAAAGTCTACCCCAGCTCTGTTAAAGAAAATTCCAGGCTTCTGTTGGCTCTGGCCTAAACCTGGGAGTCAGCCCTGACTGCTCCCTTCACTCAGCTACTGTTTGTACTCCTGAGCAAATCCTGTCGGCTCTGCCTTCAACATTTACTCAGAACCTACTAGATAAACCTCAGCCATTCTCTCTTCCTTGGTTCAGCAGCTCATCATCCCTAACCCAGATTGTTACAATGACCTGAAGCTTTCAATGTTTTCATTCTTGCCCTACCCCCTCACCACCCTTACTCTTAAGATGAAACTGTTAAAACAGACCACATCATCCCTCACCACCAAGCAGCCCTGGCTCCCATCTCGCTCAGGCTGGGGGCTAAGGTCCTTGGGGTAGACTGCTCACGCCGTGACCCGTGCTTTCTGAATTCATCCGCTCAGCTCAGTCACAATGGGTCCCTTGTCCTGCCGTGGTCCTACCTCAGGGCCTTTGCTTGTGCTGTGACAGCTACTTGGCTGCTCCCTCAGAGCAATGCGTGACTTGCTCTTTCACCTACTTTAGGTCTTTCTCTTCTGTAAAAAGCCAGGCGGTCAGTATTAGGCCCTGTGGGACACATGGGCTCTTGGTGACAGTACTCGGGCCAATGCCGCGCAGCAGGGACATGGACAGTAAACGATGATGCAATAAAACTTTATTTATGGACAGTGAGATGGAGCTTCATACGATTGTCATGTGTTCCCACATGTTGCTCTTCTTTTGATTTTTATTCCAACAAGTTAAAAATGGAAGAGCCGTTCTTAGCTCACAGCTGTATAAAAAGTCAGTGGGCTGGAGTGGCCCTCATTCCTGGTGCATCCACTCGCCTCAGAGATGACTTCCCTGCCCAACCTCCCCAAAATGCTAGGCACGCACCCTGCCACACACACACACACACACACACACACACACATACACACACATCCTTTTCTTCATAGCCTTCTCTCTTACTAGCTTATCACCATCTGGTTTTCTCTATATTTAACTTACTATCTTGTTTATGGGTATTATTTTGTAGTCTCTCCTCCTAAACCTCCACCTACAAGCTCCATGAGGGCAGGGATTTTTGTTTGTTTGGCACACCGATGTGTCCCGACATCCCGGAGGTCCTGGCCTGTACGGGGGGCTCAGGGCGAGGCCGTTGACTGGAGGCGAGCGGACTCTCACGGTGGTCCCAGGGGCAGGGGTGCCGCCTTTGTTAAGCACATGCTCTGCGCAGGCACGGGGCGCAGGCTTCCTTCAGATGCCACGTGGAACACCCTCCGGCTGAGAGGAGGGCTTGGCACGGGAGACCAGATGTTTGCGGGCGACCACGACGGGGGGTGGTGGGCAGGGGTGGACTTCGGTTCCCAGACCCGGGTCTGGCTCCGAATAACCCGACAGAGTTTTCCAGAAATGGAGTCTCTCCGGCCGCAGGCTATGCTCACCAAAATTCTAATCCCTTGAGAGACAGACAGTTGGGAGATTAAATCCAGACTCCACCAAATACTGACCAAATGACCTTGGACGAGTCACTTAATCTTCCTGAGTGTTCACTATGGCGTGGGGACCATAATTACCTCATGGAATTGTCACGAGGGCTCCATGAGCTCAGGCGAGCCAATCTGTCTGCATGGTGCTTGGCACATGTTTGCAATAAATAGCAGCTCTTATTTACTTTTCATGAGAAAGGCATCCTCATGGGGGGAATAAATAATGAGATATGGATGAGCAAAAATAAGACAGAGAATAAGGTCATTCCACTTCCCCAAAATAACTACAGATAAGATTTTTTTTTTTCCTGGTGTACGTCCTTCTAGATTCTGATCTCCCTGTGTGCTTTTTAACACAGTACGGAGAACTGGTTTGCCTGTCGTCTTAAACAGCACCAAGGAATCAACTCTGACTCTGATCAAGGTTCTAAGTCTAACTCCTGGCTTACAGCGAGTCCAGAGAACAAAGAAGCAAGTTAAACTTGTCGACAAGGGGGTTAGAATCAGCAGAGTCTGAACTGTGGACATGTCTGCAGGACAAACACCCCGGTTTCTTCCCTAAATACACTGCTGGGGTAAAAAGGTCAGGAGCATCGCAGGGAGCAGAGCGCTCCAGCAGAACTCTCTGTGTTGATGGCAGCGTTCTGTGCGTTCTGTACGTGTGGCTATTTCACACTTGTGAGGCAGCCAAAGGACTGCATTTTTAATTTAAATTCAAATAGCCTCGTGTGGCTGGTGGCTACCATGCGGAGCTGTGCAGCTATAGATTAAAAGGGGCTGGTGGGGGATAAAATGGGAGACTGGGATTGATGCATACACGTTGCTGTGTATAAAACAGAGAACTCATAAGAACTTGCTTTATAACACAAGGAGCTGTACTCAATACTCTGTAATGGCCTAGATGGGAAAAGGGTCCAAAAAAGAGGGGATATGTGTATATATATATATAACTGATTTGCTTTATTATACAACAGAGACTAACACAACACTGTGAATCAACTCTACTCCAATAAAAATTTTAAAATAAATAAAAATAAAAGGGACTGAGAGGCATGTTAGCAGCTGCATTGCAAACACTCTGGTTAGATTCTTAGTCAAACAAATGAACCTTCAAGAATAGAAATCTATGAGACAACTTAAACACCGACAAAACCTGTGGTGATTAGAGACATTGCTAATTGTGATAATGACGCTGTGGTTAAGCTTTCTAAGAAGCCCTTATCTTTTAGAGATACTAACATATCAGTAGATGAAGTTACATGATACCTACAATTTTTATCATACCGTAGTGGAGGGAGTGGCGTGCAGAGGATGTAAGTGGTCCCTCAATGGAAGCTTGATCGGTGTGGAAGCTGTATAATGGGAAGATGGAGGTCCCTTATTCTCTTTTCTCTACCTAATATTTGCTTGGCATTGTCCATAGTAAAGAAAAGTGCCATAAAAACCACTTAATCAATTGGTTTTTACGTGTATGTCTTTCTTCCTTAGGGAGCTCCATTATACGTGAATACTGACATTTATAAATGAAAAGCCATCCATTCTAAAATTATTATTAAAGAGTTTTAAGTAGAAGATAGGGTCGGGCTTTTTATAAAATTCACAGTTAAGCCCAAGTTACCAGCTTCCTTCAAGAGGCCTGAGATCACTTGTATTCTTTTCTTTGTGATATTCTCATGTCAAACAGACAGGCTAGGACGGAGCCCCTGCTTGCCTCAGTATCTGTATCCCTTTCTCTGTCAGCGATAAAATGTCCAACTTTTAGTTGGCACATGGCCATCCAGGCAAAAGAGCATTTTCCTAGCTTCCTTTACACCTGAGGATAGTTGTGTGACTACATTCTGACCAAAGGTTTTTAAAGGGAAGTGGTATACACGACTTCCCAGAAATATCTTTAAAGAGGTATGTCTCTTTTTCCGATCTCCCCTCCACTTCCTGCTTGTTGGAATGTGTTCTGATGGCTGGAGCCTGAGCAGCCACATTAGATCTTGAGTCAGATGCTTCATGAAAGAATGGTAGAATGGAAGAATAAGATAGAGTCCATCTCCTGGCACGATGGAGTGCCACACAGCCCTAGACTACTTCCAAGTTTACTTTTCATGAAGGAGAACAAAGCTCTTACCCCGTGTTTTCTGGTGTTCAGAACTAGTTCTGATCCTAATTAATATAGTTAATGAATATAATATTAATATACCTAATTAATATAATTAATAGTTTTAAAGTCCCTAATATTTGCTGCTTACCTTGTAGGTTGTATCATGTTAATTGCTGTGAGGGAAACAAGGTAAAAGTTGTAAATTCAATTTAATTGAGAGAAAGGTACACAAAATATAAGATGATTAATTAAGATAAGCAGGCATGCTCAGTTGCTCAGCCATGTCTGACCCTTTGTGACCCTGTGGCCTATAGCCCACCAGGCCTCTCTGTCCATGGGGCTTCCCAGGCCAGAATACTGCAGCAGGTAGCCATTCCCTTCTCCAGGGGAGTTTCCCAACCTAAGGATTGAACTCATCTCTCTTGCATCTACACTGGCGGATTCTTTACCACTGCACCATCTGGGAAGTCCCAGTTAAGATACGATTAAATAGTTATTACTAGTTAGCGCCTGTCGGTTACTTCTTGTGTGCCAGATATTGTCCTAAGCAGTTTACATGCGTTTAGTCCTCAAAATGAGACTGAGAGTTATTATCACTCCCATTTACAACTGAGAAAACAGAAGCCCAGAGACGCCTAGTAACTTGTCCAGGGTCAGACAGCTTATAAACTGGGAGAGAGGACAGACAGATGGTATTGATTAGGAAGGTTTCAGAAGGAGAGAAGAAGCTACGGTTAGCTGGCAAATCTGTAAAGAAGACAAGATCTTGATTCATTCAACAAATATTTGTCGAGTGCTTGCTGTGGGTCGGATACCATTCAGGGTGAGCATGGAGCAAGCCTGGGGCCTAGATTCTAGAGGATGTGAAGAAAGAGTCAGCTGTGATTGGGAGGCAAGGCTGCCATGTGGCACAACACCGAGGCACGGCTCTACAAATGGCGCCCCCTGGAGTTGTGCAAACCCACTGCCGTGACCCTGAACTTGAGGCTCACAGGCTGAATGTGGCCGAGACGCATATTGGTTGGTATGAGGTGTTTAGAGGGCTTCCCTGGTGGCTCAGATGGTAAAGAATCTGCCTGCAATGTAGGAGACTCAGGTTCGATCCCAGGGTCAGGAAGATGCCCTGGAGAAGGGAATGGCAACCCACTCCAGTGGTGTTTAGAAAGTTGAGAGACTTCACAAATATCAAGTAAAAACTCAGATATTTGGTTCCTTTCAGAACCAAAAGCGGTTCATTCATCAATATTCAAAAGCGGAATATTCATCAACATTAAAGCAGCATGTCCAGCCCTCGGCATCCGGCAGATACTGCACACGGCGGCCCGCCCCGGAGCCCCCATACAGGGCAGCACGGTTGCTGGCGGCCGCTGCGGGACGGGAGACGGTCAACGCCCTGCGCCCCGTGCGAACATCACAGGGCTCACGGTCTTCTCTCTCTCCTCCCAGTTACCAGAGCAGCAGGTATTTTGAAACCCAAATCTTCTGGAATATTCTTAGAATCTGACGGAAAGCTTTTGAGAGCTTTCCAAGCTGAGGCACCAGTAATGACGACCTGGCTGCCCTGCCTCGCCATCGCAGTATCGAGGAGACTTCCAGAAGACAAAGAAGCTGCTTCATTCTATGCGCGGAAAACAGGACTATTTTCTTCTTCTTTTTTCAAAGGAACCCCCAACCCCTAACAACAAAAATCTAGAGGCCTATTTAACATTAAAAAATAATAATTAGGGGCTTTTCTGGTGGCTCAGTGATAAAGAATTCAGGAGACACAGGTTCCATCCCTGATCTGGGAAGATGCCACACGCGGCAGAGCAACTAAGCCCAACGCCCCACAACTACTGAGCCTGTGCTCTAGAGCCCGAAAACTGCAGCTACCGAAGCGCCTGCACCCCAGAGCTCCTGCTCCTCACACCAAGGAAAGCCGCGGCAAGGAGAAGTCCGCGCTCCTCAACCGGAGAGCAGGCCCTGCTCACCGCAACCGGAGAGAAGCCCGAGCAGGAAGGGAGACCCCGCACAGCCAAAAGTAAATAAATAGAATTCAGAGAAAGAGGTAATAATTAAAAATAGATACGCATGCACATTTTGCAAATCAGTAAGACGAAAATCAATACATGTGAAAGGTTTACATCCTCTTGGATGCAGACTAGGAATTAGGCGAAGCGGGGGTGGGGGGCGTGTCTTTGCCGTCCATGCCTGGCATGACTGGCCCCGCAACAGTGCTCACCATCCTCCCCACGCCAGAGTCTCCCTGACCCATCGTCATCTTTTGGCTCCTCCTATTTTCATGCTCTTCCCTACCCCACGGTCTTTGCACCACAGAGTCCCTTTTCTTAGAATCTCGTCCTTTTTCTAACGCCGCCCTGTCTATTCCTCCCAACTCTGACTTTAATATAGAGGATTTCTATTCACCCTGCAGGTCTCAGCTCAACTATCCCTCCTACGTGGAAGCCTTAACTGGTTTCCAACTTCCACCACCTCCAGGGCTTGTGTTTGTATATATATGTATGTATACTGTTGTTGTTCAGTCACTCAGTCACGTCAGACTCTTTGCGACCCCAAGGACTGCAGCACACCAGGCCTCCCTGTCCATCACCAACTCCCGGAGCTTGTTCAGACTCATGCCCATTGAGTCGGTGATGCCATCCTCTGTCATTCCCCTTCTCTTCCCGCCTTCAATCTTTCCCAGCATCAGTGTCTTTTCCAGTGAATCACTTCTTCGCATCAGGTGGCCAAAGTATTGGAGCTTCAGCTGCAGCATCAGTCCTTCCAATGAATATTCAGGGTTGATTTCCTTTAGGATAGACTGGTTGGATCTCCTTGCAGTCCTAGGGACTCTAAAGAGTCTTCTCCAGCACCACAGTTAGAAAGCATCAACTCTTCGGCACTCAGCCTTCTTTATGGACCAACTCTCACATCTATCTATCTATCTATCTATATATATATATTCCCAGAGTGCCAGGGCTGAACTGAATCATGACTGTAGGGGGTCCGATATATTTTTGCCTGTGTGGGTCACTTCTTCCATAAAAGGATGTTAAAAATTGTATTTTGCAACTTCAGATATATAAATGAATAAAGTTGAAGGTAATCCAGGCTGGACTTATTATGATATATTCATGATTATTATATTCATGTTTTTTCTTCTGACTTTAAAAGAAGTGAAAATATAGACATTTTTGTGGGCTCCTAAAAGTATCATAGACCCTGGGTACTGTACCCTTATTCCACACAGAGAATCTGGCCTTCACGGCAAAGCTGTAATTTTTCTATTGCACACATATCCCAGCTGTTGTTAGCTGTTTCTGTGAGGTGCAGACTAAGAAGCTTACATCTCTGACTTCCCTGGTGGTCCAGTGGTTAGAACGCTGCACTTCCATTGCTCAGGGCCCCGGTTTGATCCCTTGTCAGGGAACTCAGGTCCCCAAGCCTTGGGGCCAAAAAAACAAAACACAGAACACCCGCATCTGATCCCCCGGGGGGTCGCATGCAGAGTGTGAGACCTCTAGTGCCCCAGGGAAGGGCCTTCTCAGGGGGCCAAGCCCCCTTGCATTTTTCATCAAGCCTGTGGTCGTGCTAACGCTCACGAATGACTGAGACCCACTGCAGCTCACTGTGTAAGGCTGTTGGGTGCTTGTGCCTAGTCTCGCAGCCGTGTCGGACTCTTTGCGACCCCGGACCGTGGCCCTCCAGGCTCCTCTGTCCATGGGGTTCTCCAGGCAAGAATACTGGAGTGAGTTGCCATGCGCTCCTCCAGGGGATCTTCCCGACCCAGGGATCGAACCCAGGTCTTGCTCATTGCAGGCAGAGTCGTTACCGTCTGAGCCACTGGAGGTTGACAAGTCTGTCAACCTGGCTAAAGTTCTGAATCCAGTTGGGACCCTTTTGTGTGTGTGCAGTTGTGTACCAGCACAGGTCCCCGTACATAGTAGGTGTTCGATAAATTTTCAGTGACTGAGGGAAAAAAAGGTACCTGGACATATTTCACGAGGCTCCCATTTTGCCTTGGTTGTAGGAAGGTACCTCTGTTTTCAAGGACCTGTGAGCCTGATCTATCAGTGTACCTCCTTCCCCTAAAATACTGCCTGGCAGAATGGGTCTACAATAGATGACCTAGTGAATGGTAGTCCAGGGGTGTGAAAATTTGACCCATTGCACACTTCATGATTTCACCCAGATTACAGATCGTCATTTCATCAGTCTCTCTCCTCTTTCCTTTTTGGCCTCATTGTGTGCCATCTCAGTTCCCTGACCAGGGATTGAACCCGTGCGCCCTGCACTGAGAATGTGGTGTCTTAACCACTGGACCTCCACGGAAGTCCCGTAAATGTCTCCTTTATCTATTTGAGCTTGAAGTTTGTGATGCCAGAGACATAGGATATCCGTGGATTTCACACAGGTGATTCACTTGGCTGAACGTGCTTACTGTGTTTTCTTTTAGTTGAGGTTTGGGTGAATGAGAAACATCCTGCATATGGTAGAGAGAAAGAAGGCTCCTTCTCCACAGAGAAGGGATTGACACAGCCTTTTGCATTCACAGTGTTTGGCTTTAGCAGTATAACTTTCTCATGTGAATAAGAATTTAAAACTTCACTGAGCTCTTTCATGCAATAAAATCATTTCAACTTTCTCTGTGGGATTTACATTGAGTTCACTTTAAGATGAGAATCTTCAGGTCTTTTCATTAACCACAGATTGGAGAGCTTAATTCAATTACACTTGTCATAGCCTTTGTGTGTGTTCTTTAGTGGTTAGCAACTTGATAATAATAAGTTTTAATGACCCGTATAAATTCTGTATATTTCAACTGAGTCCCAGAGAGAGTGTTTCTTCCTTAAAATGGCACTGCAATATCCATAAAGAGGGTTCTGCACTTAAAGTGTGTGTGTGTGTGTGTGTAAAAATGGAGACCTTTTTTTTTTCACTTCCCCTTTAGAAGGAGGAAGAGATAAATCATGAGAACAGAACTCATATTAGGAATCTGGTCCACAAAAAGAAGTTTCCAGGGAATGCTGTGAAGTCCATGTAGGTAAAAGTTAAGACACCTCTATCTCATCATGAATGATTAGTCAATTCAGAATGAAAGTATTGAAGAATTACTGAAGAATTAGGGATCATCCACAATTCTTTCTTTCTACTGTGGTTTATTTTATTGATATCCAAACTTGTTTCATAAAAGATGTCGTATTTCCTGTACTACACATGTTTAAAGACTGGAAAATATTTCCTGTACATTTAAAAATGTATAAGAAATACTTATTTATATACATATAAATATATTTTAGTATGTATTTAGAATATATAAAATCTGAAACAAAGCTTTTATTTGTGGACATCTGAGTAACTGGAGAACATAATTAAACAAGTTCTGTATTTTCTCAAGCATTTTGGCAAGATTGAATTTGCTGTTTGCTTGGTCATGTTTGTTTCCTTCTGGTTTCTTTCTAGTTTGCTTGTTGATCGCTTGTTTTCTTTTTTAAGATAGTTAACTCTGAGTCCTTCAGCTAGTGAATAAAATCCTCTACGTTTTAACATTCTACAGTTTGCTTCATAAGCATTTAAAGTGAATTTAAATGCATCTGCTTGTTCAAAGCTAAGGTATCTAGTGCTCCCTAGAAAGATAGGTCTTATTTGCTAGCCAGTCTGACTTTGCTAGGGAACCACAACTGACTGATGTTGCAACAAAATGATTGACTCAAGCATTTAAAGGGGATATTAATGGGTAGAAATACAGTGTTGCTGCACATCCATGCCATAGCCCTGCTCTTTCTCAGTGGGTCGAAGCGCTCGACTGAATCCCAGACTCCGGAGTAAGATTTCCCCACCTTTCACCTACACTCCTTTGACTTCAGGGGAAAAAAAAATCTGTCTCTGGGACAAAGGTCAACGAGCTAACTTCATTGAAGGTCTGCAGGCTGCTTTAACGCCTGAAGGCAGCTAGGGGTAATGGTTCTGAGCCTGGCACCTGGCTGTGTGATCTAGGGCATCTGTGAACTGGCCTTTCTGTGCCTCTTCCCTCCTCTACAAGATGGTATCTGCCCCACCTGGGGCAGTAGGAAGGCTCCACAAAGCCCAGACATAGAATGCTTAGAACAGTACTTGCAGACGTGGGCGTGAGCTGTATCAAACTGTTTGTGTTATTGTGGTGTGAGTTGGTGATGACCCCCTCCCCACCCAAAGGCTGCTGCTGCTGCTACTGCTTAGTCGCTTCAGTCGCGTCCGACTCTGCGTGACCCCATAGACGGCTGCCCACCAGGCTCCCCCGTCCCTGGGATTCTCCAGGCAAGAACACTGGAGTGGGTTGCCATTTCCTTCTCCAATCGCCCAAAGGCTACAGCTTAGCAAATAAGAGTGTACTCAGGAGGGAGAGATCTGTACCCACGGGGGGAGAGGCATCAGCTACAAGAACAAAGTTTTCTTTTATGTATTTTGAAAATGGGATCCTTCACAGAAGACAGTAAAGAAGAGAAAACGGACTTCTTCCAGCCTGTGGCATCAGGAAGGAGGGACTTTTAGAGCCACAGGGACTTTTAGCTGAGTAATAAAGTAATATTCCTCACGAACACCACCCTCCACCCTCCCCGGGATCGTAAAACAGAATGTTCAAGGTCTCCTAGGTATTTTACAAAAATCACTTGAGAAAGGTTGCCCCCTGATCATCAATTTCTAGCCAGTGCTCACTGGGCATATTCTAAGTAAGTGAAACCCAAACAGCTGTTTAATGGTTTGTCACGAAGCTCTGAACTCCTTTTTCTCCTGGTGTTAGCAGTAAACATCCATTGTGTGAATTACACCATGTGAGTTACACAAAAATGATAAGATAGTTTTTAAAAATGATTTTTCTCTAAATAACCAAAAAAGTGATCACTGTTTTAAAAAATGTGACAAATAAACACCCATACAGAGAGGAAATTAAAAATTACCAGTGATTATTAATAACATCTTAGTGGATGAGAAAGGATTTTTTAAAAAGATCCCTCGTATGTGGGATTTTTTTTTTTTAGGTGTGGGGATAAAATAAGACCAAAATAAACTTAGGGAGAAGAAGAGGAAGCTATTCTACACAAGTGCCAGAATGGGAGACCACTTCCTTTTCAAATAGGTGCATCCTCCTCATTGTGAAATGGGAGCAGAATCTTCAAGGTAGGGAGCAGAAACAAGAAAATTCCTTGGGAATCCTAGGAGTTGAAAAGCACAGGTTTAATGTAACAGCAGCGGGCACAGGAGCTGACAGACTCTGTCTGTACAGAACTGGACGTGCAGAGCCAAGTTACAAGGGACAGGGTGTGTCAGAGGAAGGCCAGTTCTCTTTGCCAGAAGTCCTGGATTTAAGTTTGAGCTCTGCAATTAACTAACTTGGTGACCTTAGAAAGGTCAAAGTCTCTCTGAGGCACTATTTCCTAATCTGTGAAATGGGACCATATACTTCCTTTTTCTCCCTTGCAGAGTCATATTAAGATAATGTATCTGAAAAATCCCTTCAGTAGTACAATGCAAACAGACTGTTAAGAAGGCACAATTCCAAGCTGCTTTGTATTGTTTGGATCAAAGCATTATTTCCTTGTCTACATTATTTACCTACATGGACTTCCAGTTGTTTGTAAAGATGAAATGAGTTGGCTCCCCAGGGCCTGTTCAGAAACTCTGGTGGTTTAATTCTGTGCACATTTATCTAAAGTCATGTTTTTAAAAATAAGTATCTAGAAATATGCTTCCTCAGCTGTCCCGAGGTTAAAACCACCTCACTCACAGTTTATTCCCGACTGAACATTTGTTGACTGTTTTTGGACACCGTTTAATGGCCTAAGCTGAAGCACTCTTGATAAATGGATCAAGAAGGCAGTATTTCCTCGCCAAACACATTCTCATCTGTACCCCATCTCTGGCCAAATTCTGTAGGGCTCCGGCCATAAATATGTAATGCCTCCTAGGAACACGGGCCTGCCTATCTGCGGGCCCACGCCCATCTGCTGCTCCACACGAAACTTGGAGGCAGGCCAGGCTATGGCCAAATAATGAGTGTGCCAGAATGAGTTAATCTCAGGCCCTCCAGAGCATCGGAGGGGGCCAGAGCCCCTCCAGCCTGGACCTGGGCGGCTGCAGAGGCCATTCTGGTGGGGCAGTAACCCTTGGGGGCAGCAGGAGCCTTTGTGAAATTACAGCAGTGTTGTGCTAATTTGGTGTCGGCTCCTTGGATGTAGGCCATGGTTACTGGTTGGCTTTTCTGAGTCTGCTTTTGGCAAGGTAGGAAAGGAGAGAAAAAAATGCTGTAAGCAAGTTTCGAAATCTTAGATCATTTCATGAATGACTCAGTGTTTCCTTTTGGAAAAGTGCAATAATTGACATTCATTAATAACTTAACTAAAATGAAAAAAAAAAAAAAAAGGTTCTAAATGTCCAGGAGCCCTTTGTGCTATCTGAACACAACCATCCTCCAATCTTCATTTTTATAGCTTCCAGAGGAATTTCATTCACTTGATAACGTGGACTTGTTGAAAAATAAACTGTCACATACTTCCTCCTTCAGGCTTCCTGTTCTTTCTGAGAAAAGCATTGAAGTTGTCTTTTTCTTTCTTTTTTTCCTTTTTTTTTCCATTTAAAAATGCAAAATATGAAGTATCAATTAACACATTGTACAATTTAAACTTACATTATCTTCTTTGTCAGTTATACCTCTATGGACTGGGAAACAAATTTCAAAATATAGAGCTATTACCCTTCTTTATAAGACTAATTCTATTCAGACAAGAAGAGACTAGCAAGTTCTTTATCTCTTCACAGAACGAGAAAATCATACAGTATATTTCTTTAGTGTATGAAGTAAATAACAAAATATGTTTCAGATATTATGTTTAATTCATTTGGGCACATTTCAGTTTTAGAATAAAAAAACCCAAAACAACAAAAACCTCTCTCTCTTTCTGTCTCTCTCAACACAGAAAAAATCCTGGTTTTAACACAGAAGACACCCATTTTTCTGGCATTAGTACTGTAGAATCCAGCTTCAGAGTTATAAACCCAGAAGATGTCTCCAATGACTCATTACTGGAATAAATGTTTCTAATGTTAAAGGTATGCAAATAGAGCTTAATCGGCGAAGGAGGACTCTGCAATTCAATAAATACGGTTGAGAATGTTAGTGTGGTTACTGTGGACTCTATTTGCATACAGGCTTATCTTGTTTTTAAAGCAGTAAGAAAAAAAAAGAGGAGGGAGAGGAAAAATCCTAACTTTCACCACATGTTCTCAAAATGTAATCTTATAATAAGGCCCATTAACAAGCAAAAAAAAAAAAAAAGAGAGAAAGGAAAAAGTACTTAATGAGGAAGAATGCTACACATTAGAAACATTTTCTAGAATGTAGAAGGCAAAAAAGGCACTAGCCTCAGGACACCTTACAGAGAAAATTCCGCCATCAAACTTGTTTTTGTCACTCATGTCTGGTGGGTTAGACTGGGGCTGATTCGTGGCTACTGTGGTCGCAGGTGCCCTGCTCAGCCTGTGGACTCATCATTGCGTGGGTCCCTGGCTAGTTCCCCAGGCCAGAGAGAGAGGCTCCATTCCAGCAGAAGGGCAAAAAGGACAAAACAGGAGACGGCCCCGTGGCAGAGTCTCAGGCTGTACAGCAAATCACAAATCTTGCCACGTTTGATGCTGGGCATTCAAGCCAGAATCACTCGTCCTCATTCTGCAAGAAAAGCTCAACCTGTCCATCTGTGTCCATCTGTGTGAGCACATGTGAGCCACTTCGTGCTCCGGAAGACATGCGCTCGCATGCAAGTCCTCTTCCATGTGCCGGTGGAAATACTGCAAGGAAACAGACTGGGCAAAGTTCATACTGACTCAGGAAGAGAATGGATTTCAAGCTGCAGAACGTGGCTGAGTGACTCACACCCACGGTGGAGCAGGGTGGGCCGGGAAGAGCGCATCACAGGTAGACGCCTGGACGGGTGGCGCCCAAGACAGACCGCCCCGGGTCCTGCGCATCTTCACCTCCAGGGGCGGGTTTACCGCCTTCGACCATGGCGTGCTGGAGAGACGCGAGAAAAACGCCCCAGAGTGGAAACAAATACAAATGCTGTGAAGATTCACTTCATAATCGCCCTTAGGGATTTCTGTTTTATACAATTAGACAATCTGGCTTTGGGGGCGTTGTCGAGGCTGTTCTGACAGTTTACTCGTGGACAAGATGAAGCCGGAGTCGTAGTTTTAGCTGCTGTGCCCCTCCCACCCCAAAGTGTGATTCTGAAGTGGAAAGCGAGAAACAGGAGCAGTGGTAAGAATCTTAGGTCCTGAGACGCAGAGGTGGTGTGCCTGTTTGCAGAGCTTGGTGCCTGCAGATTGTAATGCAAACATATGTATTCCTGGACTTAAAAAATCTACAGTTTGCATTTTGTCCCATTCTAATACCTGCCTCTGATGTCAAATTCAGGAAGCACAGGGAGGGACAGAGAAAAAGCCTGTCCCCACCCCCCCACCCCCCCGCCCCCTTTTACTATGTCCCCTCCTTGGAGGTCACCACTAAGACCAGAGTGAAGATTTTTCGAAGGAGATAATTACCCTGCCAATTTGGTTTCCTTTACAGTGTAAATACCTCTTTTGTGGCATTTATTCCTGGATAATTTGCTCTGAAATATCTTAACATAGAAGGGAAATAAAAGTGTTTCCGTGGTATGATAGGCTTTACCTATTAGGGTTTTAATTCAACTATCAGTGAAGCCCTTTATTCCGTTTCCCCTGATATTCTGCCCCATTCTACAGACCAAAAGGAATTGGAGGTGGGGTACGGGGAGGGGGGTGTTCTGTACAACATTTGCATTTTAAAAATCTTTATAAGAGAAAGCAAGGCGTGAGTTAAGAAGTTAACATTTTGGACATATGAGAAAAATCATCATGGTAAAGGATCAGGGGAAGAAAAGCAGAAGAAAACCAAGTACTGTGCCGTTTTTCAGAAGCTGCCAGGAAACCCTCCAATTTAGGAAACGTGGTTGTTTCTGAGGGTCATGTGTTGGGTTTATGGGTGTTTTCTTCCACTTTCAAATTTCCTATCATGAACAGTAAGTCTTTCTAATCATAAACATTCAAAAGTATCTTTTATATATTCCATATTATGTCTAGAATGTATCCTCTAGTATTTTCTCAGTGATATTGTAAAATTTGAGAACTCCTATATTTAAAGTATGGCAGGTGCATAGACTTAGTAACAGTATTCTCCTAGCGTATTGTGGGTTATCCTGAATAATTCTGATTCATCTCCTGTGGGCTCTGTCTCCTAGTCACATTTGTTCGACATGTTACAGAGACTTTCACCAGATAGATAGCATTTCAGCAGCTATCCCTGCAGTTTGGAAGTTGGTATTTTTAACACTATTCAAGATAGTCTGTATCAGGTCAACAAAGAGAAATTAAACTTGAATACTGAAGATCTGGTCAGCTTTTCTTGAAGAGTTGGTCTTTACACCTGAGAATGGATTACAGACACTCCATCTCATGTTTCTAGATGCAGGTATAGCATCTTGGCTTGATCAGCTTCATGTTTCATTTATATTGTAATGTTATTTTTCAGTTGTATGCCTGTGTGGGTTTAAAGTAAAAAGGACAAAAATAAGCTTGGGGGGGGGATAATTTTCATTGGTTTCAAATGTTCCAATAAACTCAAACCCATATACTCTTGCTCAAGAATTCCTTTGCCAGGTTATTACAGACTTGCTTGCCATGTCTCTTTAGTTTTCTCTTATTTTCTTCATCTTAGGAACCATAGAAGATATCATGCAGGCTGGGTCAGAAAATGTAAATATTTTCAAAAAACTCAAATACTCAAGAGTTAAAAAAAAAAAATCAGATCTCTGCTCCTAAAAACAACTAACAGTTTAAGAATCAGAAAATAGCAAAACCAATCGTACACCCCCCGAGGAAAAAAGAATATATATTTTTTCACATTATGTTCAATTTTGTTATCTTCAACTGTAGTTCCCACTACAAACATCCCAATAAACGGCAGTCTGTATGACTAAGGGAATACTCTAACTTATGATCTGCTGATAGGCAGAGAAATATCAACAGGCCAGGAGGCCTCCTGAGTCACTATCTGACGCTGGCACCGCAGACGGCCCAGCTGGTTGATGAGGGGCAGTGGTTGTACCGAAAGCATCGCAAGTTTGCGAAGATTATCTCGGCCCATTGAACGACTTCAGGGAGAGACCATTCACACTGGATTCTCCGCGACCAGAACACAGTAGAATATGGGTGAATGGTGGGTGCCCTGTGTTCCGAGTAGCAGCTTTGAACCATTACAGGTTGAAATTCCTGGTGGGTGCCCTGTGTTCCGAGTAGCAGCTTTGAACCATCACAGGTTGACATTCCAGGGTTCCTCTGATGAATTTTCAGTGTTGAGCTGCATACTTGAAAACTCAGAAAAACATAACATCTATGGTAACTTGGAAAAGTGCAGAGAAGGGCAGAAATTGCTTGTTTTTTTGTTTTTTTGGGTTTTTTTTTGCCAAGTATTAACAGATTTTATTGTTAAAACAGTAACAACAAAAAATGAGACTACGGGTATGCAGTGCCATGTCAATCCAAAGAGCAGTTCTGATCTAGAACTGGCAATGTGTAACTAACTAAGCGTAACTATTATAAATGTATGACTCTACGTTCTATGTCAAGACAAGCTCTCAGCTACAGAATTCTGAAAATCCTCACACTCCATCTTCCAAGGTCCCAGCAAAGGGGAAAGGGACTTTTAGTCTGAAAGTAAGAGTAGTGATGGAGGTGCTGGTACTGATAACCACCCCAGGCCTCGCTCCTGGGTTACCAGGGGAGGAATCTGAGACATCAGAGCAGGAAGGTTGGAGAAGAGGGGCCCGTTCCACACGGCTCTGTGGCTTCAGAAAACATGCGTCTTAAGTTACGTTTTTAAACACTGTTTCCCCCAGCCCTAAAATGCATCCAGGAGAAAGAAGCTGGCTTAAACGCAAAGAAAAAATATGGAACGCTTCACGAATTTGCGTGTCATCCTTGCGCAGGGGCCATGCTAATCTTCTCTGTATCGTTCAGATTTTAGTATATGTGCTGCCGAAGCGAGCACCAGAAATTGCTTTTTAACACACAGAGATGGAGGGAGACAAAACTTGAGTGTGAATTCAGACGTCATCTTTTTTCACAAGCAGAACTCTCAGATAAAAATAATATCCCTAAAATGTTTATAAGAATAGTTTTATATCAATTTTGATTTCCTTAAAGGTGAGACAGCTTCTTGGGTTTGGGATTCTCTTACAAAGTACTGTGTTTACAAACATTATTTTCAAGACAAAAAAAAATAATCTATGACACCTTGATGTCTCCAAAAAGACAATATGGGAATTTCCGGGCAGTCCAGTGGTTAAGATTCCATAATGCCACTGCAGGGGGCAGGGGTTCGATCCCTGGTCAGGAAACTAAGATCAAAACCATGCGAGCCATGTGGTGTGGTCAAAAAAAAAGAAGACAATATGATAGTCTTGGGCATTTTTCATGCACCCCTCCAGTGATATAAGGAGGAGAACTAGGTCAGGGATGGAGTCAAAACTGCAGCTCTTACATGATCCGAGAACCAAAAGCCCAAAGTCTTATTTAATTGAAGCCTGTGTCCCTGACTCTCTCAACTCAACTTGACGTCATGGTTATTTGAAGCACATGAATTTTAAAAAATAGTTTTCATCAAGTTTATCATATAGTGTTAGAAGTAATTCATTGCTCTTCGAGGCCAGAAACAAAGGCTTTCATTCTTAAGAGACCCAATCAAAGGTTAATTTACCCACTAAATAGCCTCAGACATTCTCAAATGCCGGAAGATGCCTTCAGAAGAAATAAAACTCCTAAGTAGGCCTTCTTTGCTCCCTTTTAGACCCCTGAGAAGGCAGATTTGCCATGAAGGCAATCACCTGCTTTATTTTGGATTCTAAGACTCTGAGCTTTTCTTATGTGTCTTCTTATTTACAGCTAAGGTACTTAATTAAAAATGAAATATAAATCTATCAAACTGGTGGGTAAGGAGAAATTTTTGACAAGATACAGTTTAGGAAAGAGAGGTCTGAAAGAGAAAAATGGAATACGATGTCATAGAGCAGATTTAGGATCCTTCAAAGTGCAAAATAATGTTTTCCAAATAGTTTTTTAAGTGTCTGTCAAATCTGTCAATTACCTGCTTAAGGTTACTTCCCACTTCTTCAAGATCTCTGAAGTTCAGAGTAAATAATCGTTACAACAGTTAAATCCAGTATTTACAAGGAGAGTATTTCCTGAGATTTTGACATTTCAGTTAAGATTGCAATAGGGTTACCCCTGCCTTTTCATAGATGATCAAATATATCACATTGGAAAACCCAGTAATCTTGTTTGGAACCCTCTCTCATGCTCTTGCCCCCAGTAAGAGATCTGCCAGAGAACTTTAATACAAATCAGAAACTTAATTTAAGTAAACGGTACTAAAAGAGAAACTTCTGGCTCAGTACTTTGAATCTTTGGACTATTAATAACCAAGAGAACTGTATTTTCAAGCTGGTGTGTTGCTCATCTATTCTGCTCCCAGCTTTGATCTCAGTATTTACAGAGTGTCTGTAAGGTCTGGAAACAAAGAAGGAAACGCATAATACCATCTTGAACCCTCTTCAATCTGCAAAAAAATAAGAATACAACAGAATAGACTGATAGAATGGTACAATCAAATAACAAAACAATAAAGAGTAAGTACATTAAAGTAAAAGAAATAACACTGTGTTTCCAGACTTGATGGAAATCCTGCCTGTGAACTGGCGGGTGTGTGGAGCCGTGAGTAGCTTGGTGAAACGGGAAACTCCACTGCAGGAAGTGGTGCTTTTCTGATGCTGCTAATTAAGGAATGTGGAACCCTTCCTTCTGAGTCAGCTTGGCGGCATGTGGAACTCTGGGCTGCTTGCTGCTTACATGACTCTTGCATGAAACTTTGGAAATAAAACCAGAATGTCTTGCCACTTAACGCTTAAGAGGCAGGAGGTGGTGTGTGTGTGTGTAAATGGTTCCTAATCTTAAAAATGGTTCGCTGCAGCTGGCCTTGTTATCAGCTGATCATATTTACAGCATTGTCTCAGACGGTGCAACCCACAGAGAGGAATTGGACCATTTATGGGGTCGCATTTTAAGGTGCCTAGGCTTATCGGAGTATTCTGACGATTCACGACTACTGCACAGCAATAAAAACATCTCTGTGGGACTGTCAACTCTTTGTAATTTCTTTTTGGTAAAATAAATGTTAATTTGTTTTTTTTCCAAAGGTAATACAGGCATGTAAGAAAAAAATAATTTGAGAAAAAGAGGAGGTAGGAAAAGTTCATGCACAGCCCGTGATAAAAAAATAACCATTAAAAAATGTGTAATAGAAAAATTTTCCAAAAATTTTTTTGATGTGGGCCATTTTGAAAGTCTTTAATTTATTGCAATAGTGCTTCTGTTTTCTGTTTTGTTTTTTTGGCCACAAGGCATGTGGGATCTTAGTTCCCTGACTAGGGATTGAACGCGTACCCCCCACACTGAAAGGCAAAGTCTCAACCTCTGGACTGCCAGGGAAATACCAAGAAATTTTGAAATGAACATAATAGAATCAGTTCTGCAGTTTCAAGATGTGAACCACATTTGCTTCAGTTCTCTCCTATTTGAAATTTGCTAAAGCATTATAAATTCCAATATATCATTGCCATTCTCCTCCTATACTCTTCAATATATGTCTCTAAAAAAAGTGTACATTTTTTTCCTAGTAACTCAAGATGCCATTATCACAGCGAATGAATGAACAATAAGTCCTCGCTATCACATAATGTACAGTCCATGCTCAAATTTCCCTGATAAGAAAACCAATTTTAAGAGTTTTATGTATGCTTATGTGCTATTTGCTTACTAAGAAAAAGACATAGTTTATGAAAAATATGATTTTGCATCTTGATTTTTTCCATTTGGTATTTTAACTATTTCCCAATGGCATTATTTTTCAAAACTTTTGGGTTTCAAAATGGCTATGTGCAAAAGTGGGGCATAATTTGGATGATTAGCTATTCCTGTGTGTTTCCACATGGGCATGGAGAGAGAGAGTGTGTGTGTATTGCTCCTCTCCTTATAGTAAATCTTGTTGCCATGCATGTCTTTGTTCATGACACCTTTCCCTTGATGGGGCTGTTTCCTTTGGGTTGATTTCGGGAGTGTTGTTGCTGCATCCACGTGTATGAACGTTTGTAAGACCCTTGACTTGTGCCACCGAGTTGTTCACAAAAGGACTGTACCAATTTACACTTCCACTTACAAAGGATGAGAGAGCCTCTATTAACATGTTTAAAGGCAATGCTTTTCAGAGCTCTTATAAATCATAGGCTGGGGCTGACTCGTGTGTCATATGGTCAGAGCCATCTCAAAATAAATAAATACACATTTTCTATGGCCATAAAAAGCTGGCATGCGCAGACTGCCAAACAAGCGCAAACTAACTTTGATTAAACGAGGAAACCGGGCTGCTTGTTCAAAATGTGGTAATGAGATAGTCTCTACCGGCCGGGAAGCCGGCCGTGGAGGGGGAGGGGCGTCCTGCGTTTCTTCCTGCCTCTACCCATCCTGGAGAAGGCAGAAAGGAACAGGTCAGCGATCTTTACGTTTTTTTTTTTTTTTTAAGCTGAGTGTTTTTGTTTCCATATGGCTGAGGGGATGATGCAAAAATACGGTTGAAATCGGGTTGGAAACTAGCAGAAAACTTCTGGTGGCAGGCGCTTCCTGTAAACGCAGCCCCGTGGTACCGGGTAACAGAGGATTAAGGCAGAGCCATTTTAGCCTGGAGTCCAAATTCTACTTTGTTTCCTTGGGGACACGTTGTTCTTATTCCTTGACTTCAGGCACAAGTGCTTGAGAAACTTGTTTATTTCTGTTTGTAGCATTATTTAAAGGACATAGCATAGTAGTTACAAATCATTATAGAAAATTCAATTAGTTTGGAGAAATTTATGTGTCAGATTTTTAACTTTAAACAGGGAAGAAAGAAAGCCTATGTCATTACTGTTGTGTTTATGGGGGAGGAAAAAAAAAGAGAAAAGGAACTTGATAAGAAAATAGCAAGATAGTCTTTAAGAGCATCCGAATCTTTCATTCTTTTCTTTTCTTTCTTTTTGTAAAAATTCAGGAAAGATGGTCCTTTTTTCCTCATTTACTTTTACACTGTTTTCATCCCACTCGCCGAAGCCACAAGTGGGAACAAAACATAATCTCCTAAAATATTTTTAAGAGGACACGCAGGCTTGGTATTTGTAAAAATATGTCAACAAAATGTGCTAACCACATTTGAAAAAAAAAAAAGTTGTCAAAGAGGCCAAGGGGATTAGTTCAGCTGAAGGGCTGATTAGGACAGGGAGAAGGATGGCTCCTGTCATTCTGGCTGACGTTTTCTGAGTTACCTTTAAGGTTTTTAAGGGCCCATTGCCATCAGCTCCTTTAAGCCTTAAAGGTATCCGGTGCACTGGGGACTCATTATTCCCATTTTACAGATGAGACAGGGAGGCTAAGTCATTGGGCTGAGGTCTCTGGGCAGTGGAGTCAGGATGTGGATCCAGGAAGGCTCTGGGACGGCATTTGATTCAGTTCCGGTTTCTGGGGGAAACGTGCTGTGTTGGTGCTGGGAGCTGCTGAAAGTGAAGTGGTGAAGGCTTTGGGGCGGGATTAACCAGCTCCAGAGGTTTAGGGCAGCTGTGTGATCCCTCGTCTAGACTCAGGGATTTTTTGGCCACTCTGTGCCTCTCTAGGGTGTGGCCCTGGCCCTGATCTCCTCTCCAGCATTTCCCACTGCCCTGCTGGCGGCGTGGCCTGAGAGAGCGCACCTACAGTCTGGAGGCTGCTGTTTGCGTCCCTCCCCGCTGCCCCTCACCTCCCACCTCGTCCTTCACTGGGCCTCCTTGACCTTCCACTGGGAGAAGATGCCCAGGGGATACCGAAAGACGGGTTGTCTCTGAACCCCGGAGAGATCGCCCAGATTAAGGTATCCTTCTGATTTTTCAAAGGATTTCACTTGCTTAGTCCATGTTGGGTGGACTAAAGATGATTGAAAGCGACTCAGTTCTGGAGAGAGCAGTCCGGGTCCAAAGCCTTTTCTCTCCCTCACCTACTATAAATACACTCGCTTCTCTAACCCATGGAGAAGCTCCTTAGCAGGGTTCTGCAGTGGCTGAGCTTCTGTGGCCGTAGGCGATAATCTTTATAATATTCAGCTCAGTCCAGTTCAGTGGCTCAGTCGTGTCCGACTCTTTGAGACCGCATGGACTGTAGCCTGCCAGGTTGCTCTGTCCATGGGATTCCCCAGGCAAGGATACTGTAGTGGGTAACCATTACCTCCTCCTGGGGGTCTTCCTCACCCAGGGATCCAACCCGCGTCTCCTGCATTGGCCAGCGGGTTCGTTACTGCTGAGCCACCTGGGAAGCTTGCTGTGTGACAAATTGGCTCCAAAGCTTTTTACAGGGGAGGATTTGTTCATTTCTCTTAAATACACTTGTCAGTGGGTATTCTTACCTCCATCTGTAAAATGGGGAGAAGAGGCAAAGAAAGTTCAAATGAGGTGACAGGATGCACAGCTGGGTAGTGCAGAGTCTCGGTGTGAACCCAGCTTCATGAGCTCAGCCCTTTAACCACCGTCCACGTGACGGCTCAGTGGCAGGTCTCTAATCTGGGTGAAGGGGGCACTAAGTCGGCCTGGGTGTCCAAACGTGGTGCATACAATGTACTGGGACCATAGTAAGTGCTCCATCAGAGAGCCTTATTATTATCCTCTGTTCTCCTAAGGCCAAGGTCAACAATTTAGGATAAGAAAGAATGGCATGTGGCAGCCTGGGCTTTGGAATCAAATCGGGCTATAATTTCATTTTTTTTTTTTTAACATTTGTATAATTTCATTTTATTCTTTTTGAACCTCAAGGAAGTTAAGCTAGTAAGTCAGAAAGCAAACCTCTGCTGGCTCCAGTTTCCTCATCTGGCAAATGAATTTAAATATACTTAATTTATAATATAAACTCATGTACAATTACATAAATATAGATGGGTTATCAGGAGAACTCAGTAACAGCCTGATGGGGCACATTACGTGTGGTGTTAAGACTGGCCCATAGCAGGGGCTCAATAAATTGTTTGATTTTTCCTGTCTCCTTATCCTTCTTATGTCTTCTATTACTATTGTTGTTGTTATCAAAGTCGCCTGAAAATATGAACACACAAATATCTGAGTGTTTTTGCAAAGGAGATTATCTGCTTGACTATTTTAGGAGTATTCTTCATTTTTACCATCTCTTTAATAAGCTTCTTAGTACCCAGTCATCATTCCTCTGCTCAAACCATTCAATGGCTCTCAGGTACATTCAGATAAAATCCTATCTTCTTAAAACCCCAAAGGCCCCAGGCAACTGATATCATCGCCACCGCTCTCATTTTCTGATTTGTCTCTTTCTACTCCTTGAATCACTGGGCATACCCTTGAAGGTCGTTGCAGGGCCGGCCTTTTAGACTCTTTCCCCAGGGGTGCCCATGGCTCTCACTGCCACCCTGTTCAGATCCTTACCCAGATGCCTGCCCCCATGAACTCATCCCGGACTCTTTATTTAACACCCCTCCCCCCTTTATCTCCTGACCGCTTCTCCCCTTATTTTTGTCCACGCCACAAGGCACGTGGGGGCTTAATTCCCTGCCCGGGAATCAAATCCGCATCCCTGCATTGGGAGCGAAGAGCCTTAACCACCGGCCCGCCAGGGGAGTCCCGGCACTTAATGGAACATGGTAGAACATTAAATGCTAACTCTGTGACGATAGGCGTTTTGACTGGTTTGCTTTCCAGCTGCATTCCTAGCACCTGGAACAGTGCCTGGTACACAGTAGGTGCTTAATAAATGTTTGTTGAGCAGGAGAGAAAATGCACGCGTGAATGAAGGAGCCTAGGGAGCATGTTTATTTAGTTAAATAGTACAGCTAAGAACACGTTCTTTTAATTAAATGTGCGATGTGCTAAGTCGCTTCAGTCATGTCTGACTCTTTGCCACCCTATGGAGTCAGGCTCCTCTCTCCATGGGGTTTTCCAGGCAAGAATACTGGGGTGGGTTGCCATTTCCTTTTCCAGTGTTTAATTAAATAGAACAGCTAAATATTGAGCCACTTCCTGTGGGCCAGCAACTGCGACATGGAGGAAACTGGCCTTCCCTTCAAGGGGCCTGCAGTTTACACAGGTGGGCTCAGCCTGGTCCAGCAGGTATCACAAAGGAGGGGCGGAAGGGTGACTGAACCAAGAGGGTGGAGGCCTCTGGAGCGGCCCTGGGGGGTGGGCAGGGGGCTGTGGGGCCTTGTGCACACGGATGGCACATGCGTTTGGAGACATTCAGGCTGACAGGCCAGCGGCCGGAGTAGGGAGGCGGGTAAGCAGAGAGCGCTGCCTCTCCTGTTCCTGAAAGGGCTGTAGGTGGGGGTACTAAACATTTTATCTCCTGTTTTTTTTTTTTAATTTCTGAGGTTATTCCACACAGTTTGGAATTTCTTGTTAGTAGGCATGTGTATGCTTTACATGAAAAGAGATTAAAATTTTAGCTCTCACCAAAGTGCCCTGGATCCTTGCCCATTTTTGAGAATTAGCCAAATTTGGTGTATTTGCATATATATATATTTGTTTATTGAGATATGATGTGTAACATTGTATTAGTTTCAGGTTGTACAAGATAATGATTTGGTTATTTATGTATATTGAGAAATGATCAGCATGAATATGTCTTATGATGTGTGTGTTCATAAATATATTTACATCACACACACACAAATATGCGTGTGTATATGTATACACATGTGTACATATACATAATGTAATACCTATAAATGTACATCATTAAATATATACTGTATATGTAGATGTGTGTATTTATGTATATGTAAATATATATATAAACATAAACATACGTATTTATGTAATACACATAAATATACAATATACATGTATTTCCTTTGGAAAATACATTACTGTGTATATGTTTTTTAAGAAAGTATGGCATTACTTTTTGCAACTTTAAAAAAAATTTTATTTTTTAATTGAAGAATAGTTGCTGTACAGAATGTTGTTGTTTTCTGTCAAACATCAACATAACTCAGCCACAGGGAGCAGCTTTGTCCTTTGATTCCACCACGTCTTGGCGACCTGGCCATACTGCTTCATTCTTCCCAGCTGCTATCCGCATTCTTCAGTTCGGATAGAGCACAGTGCACGCAGCGTTTTCCTTTTGATGAACACGGGGTTGCTTCCAGGGTTTCACTCATAAATAATACTGCAGTGAACATCCTTGTACACGCTTCTTTATGTAACTGAGGGATTATTTCTCTAGAGCAGGTATTCTAATTACATGCTTTTCTGCTTATGTATTCATCTGTTTACGATTTCTCCTGTTAAAATATAAGATCCACAAGGGTAGGAATCCAGTCCGTTTTGTATCTCACTGCTTAAGTACTATCTAGCTAAGTGCCTGGGACCGAGGAGTGCTCCCAAATAAATACTTCTGGAATGCATCTGGCCAAAAGATCGGCTGGGGCCGCGTGTAGTTTTGTTCCCTGAGAGAGGGAACTATGGTTTATTTTGGTAAAACTGGAGATTTTACCGCATTTCCATTGCACAGGGCAGTGGCAGGGGTTATTGGTGGGGCTCAGGAACAGGTAATCTGGGTTAAGAAGACAGGGACAAGAGGATCGGTTATGAGACTGCTACACAGATCAGAATGAGACAAGAACCAAGGACTGTGGAAATAAAAAAGGAAAAGGGTGCATTTGAGAGATTCTGAGATGGTAGGAGTTGTAAGACTTCCGAACTGATCAGCTCTGACAGGCAGTGTAAAAAGGAGGCATGGAAGTTTGAGACTTCATCTTACAAACATATACTGCCTCCCAGCTCTGCGAAAAGCACTCTGCTAATTGCTGCTGGGACGTGATTTGCATGACCTTTCCTCCTTACCTTCAGTACCTTCACAGGAGACTTGCAGACTGTTAGGGGAGCTACGCCGGGGACAAGGGAAGGCCAGGGAGTGACAGCGGTGGGAGGGGAGCAGCCCAGGACGGGGGCGGGGAAGCTGGCTGGGCGAGGAGGCTTCAACCTTGCCCCAGAGCTGCTCAGGGCTGAACGTTCAGGAAATAAGTGTCAACAGCGTGCATCAGGGTTCATTTTTAGGAGCTTTAGGTTGGTGACAGAGCTGAGGTTTGACATTGGGTTCAAATGGTCCACTGACCTTCATCTGGAAGATGGGGAATCAGGCTGTTAGCTGTGTGACCTCAGACAGCCTGCTCAAGGCTCCTGAGCCTTGGTTTCCTCTTTTTTAAAAGAAAGGCATAAGATGGTTAAGTAATAAGGACTTACTGTATCATACAGGAACTCTGCTCAGTGTTATGTAAAAATAAAATTTTATTTTTATAAATAGAGCATCTATCTGATAATTAAAAAAAAAAGGCAATGGGGAAGAAAAAGGGAAAGGCAGTAATAACTCAAGGGGTGAAGACTGATCAGATTACAGCCGGTGCCAGGTGTGGTGATCAGGGCGGCAGGGCTGAGTCTGAGCTCCTACCCTCAAGGGGAGGAGAATGTGGTCTTGAAGTAAGAGGACTGTAACTTCTTTGCTTTTTGCCACGCTTCTTTTTTTAAGTGGGATGAGATCCTTTGGGAGATAATCTCTCGAGGAAGAAACACTTGAAGTTTGATAGTTCTTTCGGTCTCACTTTTTTTTTTGGTGGCAAACTAGTGCTCTTAGAACAAAGTCCAAAGTCTTCAGAGGGCCCACTAGGCCTTACCAGAAATTCTGTCTGTCTTCTCAGAGACATTGGGATTTCGGGGCAGGGCCCAGATATGATCAGATCTGACTTTTTAAAAACAATATTTATTTATTTTTTTGGCTGTGCTGGGTCTCGTTACGGTGTGCCAACTCTTTGTTGCACTTGGCGGGATTTAGTTCCCAGACCAGGGATTGACCCTGGGCCCCCTGCCCTGGGAGCCTGGCATCGTAGCCACTGGACCACCAAGGAAGTCCCCAGATTGGACTTCTGAGCCGTAAGGAGCTTGGGGTGTGGCAGAGATGTACTTGTTGGTGTCCACTTCCCTGGCAGTTGTTTCCCCAGCACGCGGGGAGAACGCGCGGCTCACAGTAGGTGTGTGTGCCGTTGGCTGAATACTGTTAAACGTCTGTACTGAAATCAGTGAAGTCAACGTTTCACTGTGTTACTGGGAGAGCGTAGTGAGATAGTAGATGGCAAGTGCCTGGCACACAGCACTCGTCCTCAGTTGGCATCTGGCGTTTAGTGGACATCTACTCTGTTCTCGTAGGACATCCGCAGGGTCCTGGGGAGATACCATGAGGTGCTGGGTGAGGCCTCGCTGGCGTCTGCACAGGAAAAGGAGGCCATTGTGATGAAGGACACTGGGGTGAGGGGCAGGGGAGAGAGGCGCTGAGGGGGAGGCCCAGGCAGGGGACCCCACGATGAGGGAGGCCCCGTGTCTGTGGATGAGGACAGAGGCCCTAGGGGTGGTGGGTGCTGAACGTAGGCACCTGGCTCTGCTGCTTATTACCAGCTATTTAATCGCTGGGTGCCCAGGTTCTTTGTCTATACAAATGGGAAAACACAGGCCCTGCCTTGCAGGATTGTTAGGTGGATTAAATGAGTTACAAAGTGAAAAGCACATGTGAACCCTGTTAATGTTAGCGCTTCTCGGCAGGTTGGCCCGTTTCTGGCATGGAAGCTTTTTAAGTCTTGGTGGTTTAGTCCACACAGCCCATCCCATGGCAGAGACATGCAGGAGGCTCTGCTGGCAGTGAGTTTGGACAAGTCCCCATTTTGATGGAGTTAACAGTCTGATTCAGACCAAAAACATAAAAGGAAATAAAATTCATAACCAACCAACTATATAAACCATTTACTACACCGATCATCTCATCCAAACCAGAGAAAAGTGAGTTCAGAGCCTCCGAATGCTCTTCTAGCAAAGTACAGGACCTGTTGGGTTTCAGGTCAAATGGACATGAGTTTAAGCAAACTCCGGGAGATAGTGGAGGCCAGAGGAGCCTGGTGCCATAGTCCATGGGGTCGCAAAGAGTAGGACAGGACTTAGCGACTGAACAACAAAAGGTCATCAAGGGGGCTGAGTTCCAAGAATATTGAGAGTCGAGTCCAGACAAAAGCGGAGCCCCCTGCCGAGCTGATACTGAGCAGTCAAGATAAGAGTTATGGTAGCAGTCCTTTGCTGTTATAGATTCCCTCTGGTATGATGGAGGGCAACCCAACCATCCAGCTAGGCAGGATGAATAGAGATTAGAAGCCCCCTTGTACATATGAGGAAACAGCCCAGACCCCTGTGAGTGGCCTAAACACTCAAACTTCAGGTCCCTTTTGGCTGGATCTCACTGCAGCTGAGTTCTGCTGTTCGGTTGCTGCGTCCTGTCTCACTCTTTGCGACCCCATGCACTGCAGCACGCCAGGCTCTCCTGTTTTTCACTGTCTCCTGGAGTTTGTTCAAACTCATGTCCATTGAGTAGGTGATGCCATCCAACCATTTCATCCTCTGTCGTCCCCTTCTCCTCCTGCCCTGAATCTTTCCCATCATCAGGGTCTTTTCCAGTGAGTCATCTCTTTGAATCATGTGAGTTCTGTACATTAATTTTATTTCTATATTCATTTGTCTGGAATGCATTTATTGATTGCTGCTGTAGACAGACATCATACTGAGACTTAGATGTCAGCCCAGAACAAATCACAGTGTCATTTATTTTTATGGAGTTTAAGCTCTAGTAGGAAGGGGCGAGGAAGGCACAATTGCTATAATGGTGAGTGTGAGGGCATTGGTTTGAGCTGGGGGGTACCCGACAGGGATTCGTGATCCAGTGTCCGTGTCAGCGGCTGACCCATTTCACTACGGGACCTTTCTTCTCCATCTGCATTCCCTTCCCGGAGAGACTCATACGATTCTATGGTCTTATGGATCCGTTAGTGGTGGGGGATTGTGGGAGAAGGTCTGAGAGTTGAAATCCAGAAATAATTCCTGGACGTCTAAATGGAGCTGGAGTAGACAGCTGGAAATATATTTTGGGGTTTGAGGGGAGAAGTCTGGGTGGGAAATATACAAATTTAGGCGCCTTGTAGATGGTATTTTGAGCCATTGGACAGGATGAAATACTTGGAGAATGAGTAGGAAAAAGACCAGGCTCCTGTGTTGGACCCTGGAACAC
Source organism: Bubalus kerabau (assembly GCF_029407905.1). Taxonomy (NCBI): domain Eukaryota; kingdom Metazoa; phylum Chordata; class Mammalia; order Artiodactyla; family Bovidae; genus Bubalus; species Bubalus kerabau. The sequence continues at coordinate 81,926,728 of NC_073636.1, read as the reverse complement.
TTCAGAATCTGGAGTCAGGGGAACAGAGCTAGTGAGGGCATGGAGAAGGAGCCGCCAGAGAGGACTGGTGGAAATGAGGTGGACAGGCGGTGTCCTGAATCAGAGGAGAAGGTGTTTGGAGGAAGGGGTTGACTTCGTCAAGGACTGCAGATGAGATAAAGTAAAGCAAGACCAGAGAATTGACCATCTTTGATCTCTTGCTACCAGGTCCAAAAACCAGGCCATGCAGCTTCCCTGGTGGTCCAGTGGTTAGGGCTCTGCCTTTCCACTGCAGGGGGCACAAGTTCGATCCCTGGTCCAGGAACTAAGGTCCTCCATGCTACCCAGTGCCACCAAAAAACCCCAAAGAAGCCAGTCCTTGCCTCTGTCTCATTATTTCCTTGCTTCCCTGTTCTCACTCGCTGGGCCCCTTGCAGTGGCCTCCCCAGGGAGCCTGTCCTCTGCCCTGAGCCTTTTCACCTTCTGCGCCTCATCTTAGAAAGCTTTCCTGGCGGGGTCTGCTCCTTAAGGAGCCCCAGTCCAAAAAACAGCAAGCTCTTTCTGTCTCCACAGAGCCTGTGTTGTCTGCCTCCCTCTAGAAAACAAGCTCCAAAGAGGGCAAGAGCTCCGTCTGCTTTGCTTACTGTAAGCTCGGGCTCCGGTGCCTGCGATAGTGCCAGGCCCGCCAGACTTTGGGCTTACAAGCTTCATGCAGACTCTCAACCCTCTCAGGTCTCATATGAACAGAAATATTTATAGAAATAATGATATTATTACATAGTTCTTCCAGTTTTATTTTGTGCTCAGGCACACAGCTGTGTCTGACGCTTTGCGACCCCATGGACCTTAGCTCTCCAGGCTCCTCTGTCCATGGGATTCTCCAGGCAAGAATACTGGAGTGGACGCCTTTCCTTCTCCAGAGGATCCTCCTGACCCAGGGGTCGAGCCTGCGCCTCTTGTATTGGCAGGAAGGTTTTTTTTTAACCACTGAACCACCAGGGAAGCCCAAATGATTACCATTATAGCATTGTATAAGCCTAAAGTGTACAATATAGTAATTTGATATATGTACATGTTTCAGAAATGATGACCACAATAAGTTTAATTAACACGTACCATTTCACATAGTTACAAATATTTTTTCCTTGTGATGAGAAAGGTCTACTTCTACAAGAATCTAGCCAAAATCACAAAACTTTAAATGGAGTGGATGTGACTGAGGGACTGAACAGACACAGACAGACACACATAACCTATAAAAATGTTGAATCACTATGCTCTATACCTGAAACTAACATAGTATTGTAAATCAATTATACGTTTTGGGGGGAGGGTCTTAGTTCCCCAACCAGGGATTGAACCCTGGGCCACTGTAGTGAAAGCTCTGGCTCCTAAGCACTGGACTGCCAGGGAATTCCTTAACTATACTTCAATTAAAAAAAAATTTTTTTTTAAGATTTACTTCCCCCTCTCTCCCTCCATCACACCATTTTATGGATCAGGAATGGAAACCCATGGCGATGAAATAGTATTCTAGGATTAATCCAACTGTCTAGAGGTTGAAACAGGAATATTTGAGCCCAAGATTGGATTACTGGAGAGAAGACATTCCAACATCTTGCCACAGCTCCCTGCCCAGAGAGAGTTTAAACCTCTCAGGAGGAACAGAAGCTGATTTTTTGAAAAGCTCGGGAGAGAGAACTAGGCGAAGGGAACCACAGGGCTGGAGACTCTGGGTCAGAGAGAAGGCTGAAGCTTAGAGCTCTGAGTGACGGGCTTGCCAAGACTTGAGGCTGGAGAGTCAGGCAGGGCCCAGATCGGCAGGGCTGGCAGGCAGGCCCTGGAGCTTGTTCTTTTTTCCTGAGGCAGTAGGAAGCTGTTAAGCAGGGTGGTGACACCATCTGATTTACACTGTAAAAAGATCTCTTGGGCTATGGGTGGAGAACATATTAAGGCAAACCTAGAAAGGAAGAAGTTTGCAGACGCCGTGGTGTGCTGGCAGGAGTGAGCGCTCTCGGTGCTGTGGGGCAGCCTCGTGTTGGAGATGAAGGTCCGTGGGCAGGTTTGAGATATATTAAGGTGGAGGCTACAGGCCCTGCTGATGGATAAAGAAAGGCGGGGTGTGTGTGTAGGGGGGATGGAGATGAAATACCGCCGTTTGATTTCTAGATTTTGGCATAAGTGGACAGATAGAAGATGGTTCCCTGTTGTGAGATGATGATGAAAACTGGATTTCAGGACATGCCAGTTACCTTCCTCTCCTATTGGCACCCCCTTCTCACCCCACGGGTCCCCATCTAGAATATTCGATGAGGACAAAAGCTTTAAAGAGGTGCTCCAAATGTTATGTGACCCATGTAATTTATTTTTCTTCTAGTTTTATTGTGATATATTCAACGCACAGCATTGTGTAAGGTTAAGGTGTATAGTGTAATGGTTGACTTAAAAAACAATCATGAAGGGATCATAGTTTAGTGAACCCCCCCATCATCTCATACCCACACACACACACACACGCAGATTTTCTCTTATGACCAGTACTCAGGATTTACTGTTTTGCTTTCATAGATAACATTAACTACATCAATCATGTTAATTGTATCAGTCGTGTTAATTACATCAATCGTGGTGCATACTACATCCCTTGTACTTGTTTATATATATATGTTAATACCTATATTTGAGGTATAGCTGATGTACAGTATTATATGTTTCAGGTATACAAAGTGACTCAAAGCTTTTAAAGGCCCGTTTATGGTGGTTAGAGAATACCGGCTCTGTCCTCTGACTTGTACACTACATGCTTGTAGCTTGTTTACTTCCCTGTGGAGTAGTTTGCAGCCCTCATCTTCCTCCCCCGTCTTGCCCCTCCCCCTCTCCCCTGCCCTTCCCCGTCCCGCACTGATAACCACCAGCTCGTTGTCTGTATCTGAGTGTTTCTTTTTTTTTGCTATATCCTCTAGTTTGTTTTATTTGTGACCCGTGTAATTTGTCAAGAAAGTTTAATTGGCACTTTGAGTGGAGACCTCCTTGGACCAATCCTGCAGGATAGTGGAGGGGGGCTGTGGATAAGTTGTGCTTGTAGGGTGGGGGAGGGTCCTCAGTCAAGTTACCAGTCATGATTGGTTAGTCAAGTCGGGATTGCATCTAAACCTCTATTTATATTGAGCCTTATTCTTGGCTCCTCCCTTTTTTGGTTTGCTTATAAAAACCAGCAATCACATCTCTTCCAGTATTGTTCCGAGTCAGGTGGACGGGGCCAACTCAGGGAGAAAGAGGCCCCCCTGGTTCCAGACCCTGTCTACCCTTCTCAAAGGTAATGTCTGCTATTTGTTTTCTATCATGTACTGCTGTGTGGTTTTACAGGGCATTTAGAATTGTGAGATGACTGCAGGGGATCAAGAAACTTCATAGAAAAGAGAAGTTTCGTGTTCCCTGGAGTGGTTGGTGATCCCTGCTTCCTTTAGAGCTTCAGTCTTGTTAAAAGAGCTGCCCCGGTTTCCTTCTCAAATGTCCCTTGTAGTTTGCAGAGCTGGCAAGGGCTTGCCTAACTTTTTCATTTTCTTTTCCTGCTAACTCCTCACTGCAGTTTTTCAGGTTTTCCTGCTCTGAACACTGAATTCTTTTAAGTCTGTCTTGGCACCGTTTCAGCCCCTGGATTTACATACAGTTTCCAAATCGCTTCTCTATAATAGTTCCACAGTAAAACAAATACTTGCGAAAGTAAGATAGTACTGGCATTCTCTTCTTCTCATTAAGGCTAACTCAAATGGTGATTCCAATGGATGTTAAACATAGCAAATCAGAAGGGGTTTGGTTTTGTTTTGTTAGAAAGCTGAGAATGCGGTGGCAGGCAGGAGGAGCTGGAGAGAAAATCAGAAGTTAGCTAAAGGCAGAGGGCTCCTATCACGAGGATTAGATCAGAGATAATGGTGCGATTTTATAAGCATACATTGGGAAATAGATCTTAAGGAGGGCTGGTCTGTTTGGATAATTGTGAGAAATGAGGTGTAGCTGATGTGTGTGGCATTAAGAAGGGGTGAAGTGGGGTCTTCCCTCTCTCCCCGAATAACGTGTGAGCAGGAGCATCAGCTCACATTGGAAGGGACATTTCTGGCTCCATTGTTTGTGTCGCCTGCGTCTCTGCAGCACCTGACTCGTTTAGAGAGAGTCGAGCTGGGGGGTGGCGATGGCAAAACAGGATTACGCGTGGGCGGAGCTAAGTATATGGAGCCCAACGCTCGGTTTTCGATTTTCATTTCTTAAGATAATAGTTCTTAGCTTTACTACAAAACCGAGTGTTCCCAGTGTCCTCCTGTTGCTTCTGGAGTTTTCATTCTTAATTGTTTTAACCATACATGCTTTCCAAGGAAATCTGAAGTGTGGGTCTCCGCCTTCTATAAGGGACGAATGTGGCTCACGAGACGCCCTTACGACGCATTCAGCTCACTCTGTTGTCCATTTAAAAACACAGTACGTGTTTGCAACCCAGCTCTTGGACACTGGCAGAATTTTGCAACGACTTCCCAGTTTTGTTGGCACGCCTCCAGGAACAAGGTTCTTTGTAATTCTTTGCTCAAACATAAGGATCGCCTATAAAACTCTTAGCGGACAGTTTAGTTTATACAATTATCTTTCAATTTAAAAGCCACAGCATAATAAGGTTTTTTTGTTGTTGTTTTGGCCAGGCCTGAGTGTGGGGAGGGGAGAGGAACAACCATATGATGTAACTAACAAACCATATGATGCTCTTAGGCTCACAAAGTAGTAGCTCTGTGAGGGAATAGGGAAAAGCACCATTTTTTTTTTTTTTTTTTTTTTTTTTGCTCAGAAACTAATTCAGTAGCAACAAGGTCTGAGAGCCGGGATCCTCATTGTTCTTAGTGAAACGATTATTTGTCAAACATTTTGATTGTTTCCCTATTCCTACTGAAAAGTTGGGACTTTTCTTTTTGCTCCATTTTGACACTAGGCGTTTTAACTCTCAGTGCTATTGTGTTTACAGCATTCAAGGTTTCAGAGTTCAAAGGTTATCCATTAACATGTAGAGTGAGGCTACACTTCGGTGAAGACTCAATTTGGTTTCACTTGTTCATTGTTTCTTTGTTTTGTAGTTCTGCCCAGAGTCATTTGTTTTGATAAGTTAAATGAAGGTTCTTGTTTAGGAAGAGTGTGTGTCTTTGGACTGTGTTTTGGGACGTGACTATCAAGACTTAAAAATTTTTTTAAGAATGATATTCATCTTTCCTGAGAAAAGGAACTTTAGTACTGGAAGTGATGAAGTGATCAATATCAGTGTACTTGAGCGAAAAAAAGTTCTGGCTTAAGACTCCTTCTGGCACTGCTAATTAACTAAGTATGAGTAAGTAATTGGTTCATTTCCTTTTAAAAAAAAGACTAACCAGACTATATGTGGGGTTAGTAGTTATATATAAAATGACAGCAAAACATCACACTTGGGCAAATTCTTCCCCTTTGCTAAGAAACTGTCTCTCAAATTCCATTTCCTATTTTATTAAGGATTGCACTGCTCACCAGCGGAGCATTTAGGTAGGGCTTTTTGGGGGTACTGACTTATTAAATATATACTTGAAGGGCCTTTCTTGATACGTTTTAAGTTTTTCCATTTTGGATACATTGAAGGCCAATAAAAAAAAACACTTAGCTATTCGTTTGTGGCGACTTGCATAGCTTTTACTTTTGCATTCGTTTGCATCTTGAGGCAGAGAACTTGGTGGATGTGATTACTGCTTCTGTGGTTCCTCCTTGGGATTTACGTAAACTGGGGGGGAATATCCCTGGCCTTCGGAATCATAACCTTTGTGCGTATGTGTGAACAAATAAAAAGAATAGTTGGGAAACGCTTTCAGTTAAGGGGAGGGAGAAGGCTTATTTTGCTTTTTGGTCCCCAGCTTTAAGTCTGATTTCACCCATGTGGATTTCTATCAAAGCCAAGATGATTCTTGGAACCTAGGCCAAGTTTAGAAATTTCAAGTTGGACCAGCGCAAGCTCAGCCCTTTGAGAAAAACAGTGACAGTTAAAAGATAGTTCTGTGCAGATGCACATTTGAGAGACATTTAATCATCTCATCTCATGGACCCTTCTCATGCCTGAGGAAAACCTGAACAAAACGTGCACAGCTGCCTCCTGACCCCCCCGATGGGCGTCAAGGCCCGTCCTGGCCGGGGGCAGGGCCGCTGACCCGGCGTCCGGGCACACCTTGCGGGGGCGGGGCGGCGGCACTGCGCCTGCGCGCGGCCCTAGCGGCCCCCGCCCCGCGTACCTGTCACTGAACCGCCGGCGCGCGGGCCGCGTGAGGCCGGATGGCGGGAGCGGAGGGGGGCGGGGCGGGCAAGGGCGCGCGCGTGCGCCGGCGGCGCGGGGTCCGCGGGAGCGCGCCCGCGCCCACGTCCGGGGGGCGGGGCGGGGGCGCGCCGCGCGCGTCACGTGGCCCGGGGGCGGGCCTGTGGGAGGGACCGGCGGCCGGCGGGGCGGGGCGGGGCGTCGCGGAGCCGCGGGGCCGAGGGCGGGCGCAACAGCTGCTCCGCGAGCACTTTCTGACCCAACAGTCCCCGTGCGCCGGACGCGCCGCGGCCCTGCGGCCCTGGGGACCCCCGCGCCTGCACTGTCCCCGCGCGGACGAGTAGGGGGCGCCCGTGCCTCGGCCCCCCGTGAGCACCCCCGCCCCGCTCACCTTAGCCCCGCGCCCGAGGTGAGCCCGGCCCCCAAATTCTCCGGGCGGGGGTGGGCTGGGGTGGGGGCCGCCGCCTTCGGTGGGGGGGGGCTCCCCGGTGCGGGGTCCCCAGGCGGTCTCGCCCGCGGGCTCTGGCCCGGCGAGGGGCCCCGTGCGGGCGCGGGGCCCGGAGGTGCCGGCACAAAAGGCCGAGGGGGGCTCGCCGTGGCCCCCGCCCCGGCCTCCCCGCCCCTGCTCCCGCGGACCCCGGCCGCCGCAGGTAGAGGGGCGCCGCGCCCCCGAGCCCGCCCCCCGCCCCTGCCTTCCACCCCGCCCCTCTCGGGCGCCCCCTCCCCACCCGGCTGCGCGCGATCCCACCGGCGCGGTGCCGGGGAGCCCCGGGTGTGCACCGGCGGTGTGGCCGTCGCGCTCACTCCGGGGGACCTCAGCACGGCCGGGGGCGCGGGCGAGCCCGGGGCCCTGCGCGGGGCTGGGCCGGGGGCTTCTTTGAAAAGTTGGGTGGCTCCGCCCGGCGGGTCCCCACGGTGGCTGGCCCGGCCGTGGGGGGCGGGCTGGCGCGGGGTCCCCGGCGATGGCCCGGGAGGGGCCGGCGCAAGTTGGGAACAGGCAAAACAGTGCGTCCTAACAGGCGTCCCCCGCAGACAATGGCCGGGACCGGGCGCACGGGCCGGCGGAGGGCGCGTCTACCGGGCCGAGGGAGGGGCTTGGCCGCACCGCAGACCCGGGTGCGCACCCCGGCCAGCCCCCTGGGCGCCCCCAGACCCGTCCCCGGGAGTCCCGGGCTTTTGCCCATCCCAGAGCAGGCGGTGCACCGGGCCGCGTTTCCTGGATGTGTGTGATACGGTTTTTATTTTTATTTTATTTTTTCCTTTAATTTTAAAAGATTTAAAAAAAAAGGCAAGTTTAAAAAAGTAACCCTTGAACGTTTTAAGACTGTATCGCTCAATTCTAGTGGGACGCGAAAAGCCAGCTGGAAGCAGAAGTAGGAACTCTAAAGGGCAGGAGGGATTGAAATGTTAGCCTAAAAGTGTTTCTTTTTTTTAAAAGGGAAGTTTCTGCCAGGAGGCGCTGAGTGGCGAAACCGCTCAGTTTCAGATGTAGAGCCCTCTTCGCTCTTGATTTGGCCCCAAAAGGCGAGCCCCAGGGGGTGGGCAGGGGGCGAGAGGGGAGGGCGCTGCTGGGGTCTCTGGGAGGCTGGATTTGGGGCGGCCCGGGCGGTCTTGCTCGGAGGGGGCAGACCTGGCCTGCGGGGTGCACAGGCCGGGACCGGCGCCCCGGGGTCGGGATAGATGTCCAGGTCCGGGGTTGAAACCCACGTTTTAGGATTCAGGGTAGGGCCACCGAGGACGGGAAGCCGCATTCTTGGGCGGGTGGGTGGGGGTGGGGTGGGCAGGGGCTGGGGAGGGGAAGTTTTCGAGCAAGGCTTAGTAACAGGAGCAGGAAAAGGCCATCACTGGCCACTTCTGGGCCCCCAAGTAGTCTGTTCACACTTGGAGCAGTGTAAACTTTTCTTCTCTTTTTGTTGTGTTTTCCAAGAAAAGAATAGTCACTTCAGAGTGTGAGGCTTTGGTGCGCTGGTTCCCCTTTGAAATTCCTTGAGCCTCAATTTATCTTTCTGGATCAGCCTATAGGCCTTGGAGTGTTGAGCTTGAACATTCCTTAACGTGTATTGAAGACATGGCGGGTCCAGTGATCCTTTGGCAGGTCTGGGGGCCTGTGTTACTGAGCCCTGTGCAAGCTAGCTGGTTTCCTAGTTTTCTAGATCGTTAGGAAACATTAAGCTGTATGTTTTAAGAACCCTAGGTCTGATTTAGTTCAGGTTGATTCAATTATGTCTTCATCGCTTTTGAGTTGGTTGAATGAGTTGACATGAGATTAAGCTCAACAAAAGAAAAGGCAGGGGGACAGCAGCTGCCCGCCGGGCCTGGCCACTAGGTAGGGGTCTGGAAGGAAGCCTTTCACCTTCTCTTTTGTATGTGTCAAGAAGTACGTTTTAAATGGTCCGTACTGTACTTTTCCCGCCTCCTGGGACTGATAGACTGCCTTGATTGCTTGATATCAAATAAGATTTAAAATAATGAATTTGGTAATACTTTGAGAATGAGTAATAGACCTAGATTTTCCATAAAGCCTTTAGAGCCCTAGTGACAAGTGCAGAGTGGTAACCTAATTGCTTTTTGTCTGAAAAATATAACAGTCAAACCACTAGTTTGTGCTTGCTTAGTTAATGTGTGCTAAGGACTTTTTAAGGCATGTCCTTAATGGTAGATGACTTTTTCTGAGAAGTCCTATTTATTTTAGATACTGTTTTGTTTCATATTCTAAAGACTGTAGTGATGTGTGTGTGTGTTTGTGTTTAATCCCGGTGTTTTAGTGGAAGTGGACCCCCACCTCAAATTGCTGCCATTTTGAATCAGTTATATAAGTATTGAAATCAAGAGGCAGTGACTTATTTAAAAATGCAGTCGTTGTTAGTTACAAGCCAGATTGACCATTTATTTGGCTTGTTTGGTAGAATAGGGTTTATAATCTCATTGTCTGGAATTTTAATTATTTGGTGAGAAGGGGGAGGCTGCTCCTTCAGAACTACACGTTGATTTGCATGCTGCAGGAGGAAGTGGGGGAAGAGCATGGCTTTTCTAGGTAAAGGACACATACTTTTTTCTTTCATGTCCAACCTCAGTGCTTTTCTCTTCACAACACCATCAAACACTGCTGTTTGACCTTTGCTGGGTTTTTTTTTTTTAATTTGTGAGACCTAGGTTTAGTACTTGGGTTCATATTATTCCCTTTCACTTCTTAATCAAAAAAAGGAACTGATAACACCATTCAGATAAAGCTTGCAGAAAATATTGCCCCGGTCACCCTGAAGAATTGATTTAGATAACAGCTTGATCCCCCGTGTCCCAGGTAAAGGAGGAAGATGGAGGGTTAGGGTTAGCTTTTGCCAGTAAAGGTTTAAGCAGAGGCTGGTCTGAGTTCTCTTCCTAATCCTCCATTTTTGGCCTATTTTAATAAAAGCCCCTTCCAGTGGTCCTTTTCAGAGGAAATCTGAAAATAGAACTCAGTCATCAAGTCACTTACAAAGTGATGAAATAATTAAGGAATATAATGGCCTGGCAAGGCCAGGGTCCCTCTGTCTCCTCATTCCAGATAAATGCTAATCACTTCTCTGTCTTTTAACAACATTTATGATGAAATGGCCTGTTTTTGCCACAGCAGGGTTGCCTGCCCAACCCTGGAGCACTCTCAATTCTGAAATGCTTGATTAGAGCCTCGGGGGTCCCAAAAGATGTGCTGTTTTCCCACTTTGTAAAATTATATTCTCTTCTCACAGTTGTTCCAGACATGATATTGGTTGGAAAGAACTTTGGAGTAGTTGTAATGATTCTTGACTGCTTAAAATCTACTACTTAAAAAAAAAAAAAAAAGGGCCTTTTCTTAGGACTATAAAGGATTGGACCTTTTTTTTTTTTTTTTTTAATGTTCTACATGAAGCTTTGTTTCCATTTGGTTAAAAAAAAATTCAGATTGTTTCAGCTCACAGATGCCACTACTGCCTGTGTTTTAAATTGTTCATTTCTAATTTCTTATTTTAGCTTAATTGTGTAGTAGTGTGTTTAATAGATGAATTGGAAAGGTGCTGTCAAAGAACTGAACAATGGCTATATATTTTCAGGCTTAAGAATTATACAGTAAGAATGAAACACATGAGACAGTGTTATCAACTGATGAGTATTTGTTCCACTAGAATAAAATAAATGTAAGGAGATTTTAAGTTAAATGACTTCATGTGGAATACACTGAGTAGTTTTCAAATTACTGAGATGTGTTACAAAATGAAAAAAAAAAACAGCCTGGAAGATATTTACAGAACAGCCACTGAAGTGGAATTGAAGGAATCCCAATCATATTAAATATTCTAACTAGTGAAGGGTTTGGTTGCAGCATGTGAATGGAGGTGGTGACCGTGGAAGGGTCCTGATTCGTCCCCTCCTCTCCAGGTCTTTGGGGGAGGGGTGCTGACTGGCTTAAATGCACGTGGAAGAAAGGATGAGTTGCACAAAGACAGCAGGAAATTTCTTAAATTTGGGGGAGGGAAGCTTAAGCCTTACAGCTGAATAGCCTGACTTTGAGGGGGCAGTGTTAACCCTTCCAGCATGCTGGTGAAATGGCGACTTTGGGGAGGAAGGTGATGTGGATTCTTTGCTCCAGCTTTTTACTATAGTTAGGCAAATTTGCAGTGGTATGTAGGGCGGAGGATTTGGAATGGAGGCCGTGAGGGCAGATAGAAATCTGACTTTGAGGAAGTGGGAGGGCTGTGGAGGGGTGGGTAGAGAACCATCCTTTCCTAAAATCTGCAGCTCATGGTGAGTAAGCTCAATTCTTAGAGAAATCTTCCAACACACGGAGCGGCCCCCTGCCGGCCGGGTGCCACCACCCACCCCTCCTTTACACCGGAACGCCCATCAGAGCCCCTTAGAAAGGTAGAGCGCTGTTGGCGGGCTGTTCCGAACAGCCTCATTACTTCCTGCCCAGGGTCACAGCATAACTGAGTTACTGGAAATCTGGGGCCAGTTTGGTAATTTTATGATAAAGTTGAGAAATAAAATTACCAAACCCGAAAAGACAGCTGAATAAGTTGTGTACGAGAGAAGGAGTTTAATCCTGTGGCCTTTGGCCTGCAGGGTCCCCTGCTTCTGCAGGAGAGCAGGCCTGCAGTCAGCTGCCCGAGTCTCGGGGGCTCCCGGAGAGCCGTCCGTGCTGTCTCGCGTTGCCGGGGTCAGGGAGCCTCAGTTTAGCATACGGGTCTATGGGCTGGAAAGGGAGAGTCCAGGTATGTTTTGTTCCCCAGTCAGCATTTAGGAGAAACGCTTGTTTCTTGCTGTATTTCCTGCCTGTAACAAATCAGGATAACCTCAGAACTGTTCAGTTACACCAGAAGAAGTATTTTTGTGTGTTTTTTAGGTTGGCGGATAAGTTCAGTTCAGTGTGTAAGTCTACTGAGCAGTGATTGTATTAACTGAAGGTAGACTTTTTTTCTTCTTTCTGAAAGCGAATAGGTGATTTGAAAGAGCCAGACATACAGCTTTAGTATCTACTCAACAGTTAGGGAGGGGAATATTTAAATGTGGCTAAAGAAAGATCTTGGGCCTTAAAAGGCATTACCCTTGTTTATATATAATCTGAAGTTGGGTTAAATTGGGTATAATTAAGAACACTCCTCATTTGGCTCTGTGGAAAAAGAGGTGTGTGTGTGTGGGGTAATGGGTAACATAATGGTTATGGTGATTTGTATATCTATGTGTGTATACATGTACATACAGAAATACAAATATATATATTTATATACACTCAGTTATCTGTGTGTGCAGCATTTTCTCTGTATAGTTAAAAAATACATGTGTTTGTTTTTTGTTTTTTTTTTTTTTAGTTCGTTGAAATTATCTTTAGTTAGTCCTGTTCAAAATCTTTTCTAAATACTTAAGTAGTACTGGTTAAGTGGGAATAATAGAAACTGATAGCAGTGCTTCTTGCTTAATTAAAAATAAAAAAAATTAATTTCCCTTACAGTTCTCTTTCACATCAAGATGGAATTTTTAAAAGCCAGTTTACAGGCTACAGTATCTGTTAATGTTGATAGTACTGAAACTAAAGCTAATACGTGGTGCTTTAAGTTTATAGTAAGATCCTTTATTGACCTTAATTGATTTAGGAGGAATCAGGCTAAGTTCGTCATCATAACCTGCAAATGTGCTAGCAGGATTATATTTCTATCCTATCTTGGTCTCCCATGTAGAACTGAGCACCTACACTGAATTTCAACAGTGAGACTGTCTTGTTACAGCTTCTCAGGCTCTGCCTTTGAATAATCATTCACTTTCGAATAGGTTGTGGTGTTGAATATAAGCTGAATATTTTAATCTTTCTCTTTAACTTTGAAACATCCTTCCACAGCTATATTAGGAAAGTCAGGTTGACCATCTGCTCAATGGGTGTGACCTTGGTGATTTCCTTGAAATAGTATTGAAGGATTTAGTCAGTGGGTTTTGATCACCACTGTAGGTTGCTATGCAGAGTTCTCTTCACTTGTCAGACTAAGGAAAAAAATAGTGTGTGTCAAATAGACAAGGAAAACCTGTAGAAAAATTGTCAGTTTCCTAACCAGATCTTGGAGATAATTTTGAAGTTTAAAGGATACAAATGAATGGGCCAGAGACTAGCAGTTTGTTTAGACTGAATGTTTCAACATCTATTTAGATACCTTGGTAGCTTGGATGACTTGCTGTAATACTGCAAATTACTTGGCTATAAATAGAATTTTTATGTGTTTTTAACAGGTTTGAGGACTTTGAATACCTTACTGCTGCACACCATGGTAGATTTTCCATGTCAGATAACCTGTTCAGTTGGGGTGTGCTGTCTTTGAGGTCACTGGTTTGAGAACAACTGTGCATAAAGAACGGTATTTCCAAGTCACTTGGTCGGCAGGATGGCATTCACCTGTAATTTCTGTGCGTGTGTGCGTAAGCACAAACTATGCGCTTTTCATCGAGCGTTAGAGAGTGGGTAGTAGTCGCTAATTTCCAGGTCTGTAGGCATTGGCAGAATTCATAGTAACTTTAGTCACAGATGAGTATCTGCTTTTTAAAAAAATAAATGGCTTAAAGAACACCAGACTTTTTTATTTTATTTTAGGTGGTTACAGCAGTATGGTTCTTTCTTTTCAAAGCTTATGTTGTGGTAAATTAAAAAAAAAAGTATCTACTGAAGTGATCACAATATAACTTGGTTAGTTTTCTCTCCAAGTAGAAAGTTACACTGAATAACCTGTTGCTTCAGGTGCCTGAGGAGTAAATGGCTGACGGTTGAGTGCTGTCGTTGAACCTGAGGAAAAGTTAAAAAAAATTTAGATACTGGAAAACTTTTTTGCTGAGCACTTTTCGCTCAGCTTAGTGTGTTCAGAAGGCTACCACTTCTGCAAACTAGCGTTTAGAGCGAGCCTGTTGGTTCATGACGTCTCCCCCTGCACCCCATCTCCCGTTCTTGGTCGAGACAGACAGGTCTCTTCAGCCCCATCGGTTACTGTCGGATTCTGGGGGCCTGTGCGCTCACACTTCCCTCAGGTGGGGTGGGGCTCTGTCACCATGAGCAGGAGGGAGGTTAGAATGTCTGTTTTCATAAGTTATTATTCAAGTCTAAGTTATTCAAGTCTTTGGTAGTACGGGCACTCTATATAAAGAATTTTGATTTTTGGTGAGCAGTCTAGTCTTAGTAGTTACTGATTTATAGTTTAAGGAAGTGTTTTGTCTGCATTGAGTGTCTGTGTCAAGAGTTGAGGGCAGGGACTTCCTGGGGGTCCAGGGGTTAAGACCCCACACTCCTGAGGCGGGGGGCCCAGGTTCCATCCCTGGTCAGGGAGCTGAGGTCCCACGTGCTGCCTCCGCACAACTTAGCCAAAAGTAAATAAATAAATAAAATGGAAACGAGTTGAAGGCATTTGCTGTGAGAGATGACCCCAGGAGGCCTTGCATTTTAGGTTTGGCAGGTCAGTAAGAAAAGTGGTTATAAATCCAAATGATGCAGTTTTGCTTCTACTAGTCAACTTTATGGTACGATTATATACGATTCACTTTTTATTATCCTCTTAACAATGTAGAAAATGGTCATTAGGTGGCAGCCACAGACAGCCATGTAGAAGGCTTGATGAACATTCAAGTTGATTTTAGTGTCAAGTCAGTTACGGTTGGTGAGTGGCCAGAGACCGGCACAGTCCTGCATACCTGTCCTGCTGAGCCTGTGTTTCCTGAGAGGCTGACCCTGTGGCCCTTTCTGGGCACTGGGGGGCAGCAGTGAGCCAGCAGGCAGGAGGTCTGCCCCTGGGGGCTGGAGGCATGGCCTGTCTTGGGTGCCTTTTGAGAGGACAGGAAGGATTGCTGTGACCCTGGGCCGCGGGCAGTTGGGCACAGCTGATGACTGCCAGGCTCTGTCCCTTGGCTGGGGGTTTTGCCACCAGAAGACCCCCTGGCCTGGGACGTCCATCCCCCAGCTTCCCGCCCCATCCTGTTCACCCTCTCGGGCAAAACTGAAGCTCTTCTTTCTCTGAAGACTTTTTTCCAGCGTCCTCCTGTGCCACTCCTTTGGGTCTTGTGTTGGAAGCTGATGAGGACTTACTTAACCCAGGTATTTGAACATTTCAAAGATAAAAGTTGAAACTAAATTGTCAGAAGCCAGGAATTTCCAGTGTACGCCGCTACCCTGTGAGGGAAGTGCACCACATTGCTGTTTTCCATCCAGAGTTGTTGGGAGTTCAGGATTGGTGTCTTTGGGGAGAGGTTATTTACAGAAAAGTGGAGTTCCCCAAAGCTGACAAATGTCAGATTATTGTCAGATTAAAAAAAAAAAAGTTGAGGTCTGACATGCAGGACTTTGATTTTTGTCAAATTGGGACATTAAAAAAAAACCCAAAAACCCTTTCCTATTGCCACTCTTTTCATTTTATAAGAGGGGTATTTTGGCACCCCAAAAGTAGAAAGGGTCTTAAATAAAGGGCAGGCTTGATTCAAATTGAGATGAATTCCTGTAGCTGTGTGTGCTGCTCACGGAGTCGCCGCTCGCACTTCTCACTCAGCTGTAGGCCGGTGAAAAGTGTCGTCAGGGTTTGAGAGCTGCTTTTCCAGAGCGTGTGCTGTGACTTTCTTCAGTTACAGTATTACTTGGGACACTCACATTCAGTAAATATTTGCTGAATGAGTAAATGACTACACGGAAACCTAAAGAATCACTCAACAAATCCAAATATCATCTCACATCTTGATCAGCATGATCACAGAGTTAACGTCTACCCATGAAGTGTGTCTAACCCCAGGACCATGGATATTTTGAACTCTGCAAGTGGTCCTGTAATTTAACCACCTGCGTTGAGTACACGGAGGAAGATGGGGTTTGCGGTGGTGAGAGCTTCAAGGCTGTAACTTGGCCAGGACTGGAACTCGGGCCTCTGGAGTGTTCTGTGCTGCCCAGCAGCTGGCAGCCCAGTCTGCGTGTTTCTCCTCCATTGTGACTGCAACAAAAGGCTAAGAAACTAAAGATAAAACACCTTAGTCCATTCTTTCTTTACCCTAAACTTTGATCTGCAGGCTTGGGTAGAAAAGCTTAACGTTAAAGATCTAGTTTACTCCTAACTAAAAGATAACAGGGAGTAGGAGGATTTTCTTTTTCTGGGTGTGAAGAAGGGGAAGAAATGTTTCCTCCTGTTCTGAGCCCACTGGTTCCTGCTCTTTGAGGAAGTGGAGAGAAGGAAAGGAAAGTTGTGTGTGTGTGTGTTAACTGTTGACTCTGGTGGGAGTAGTTTGCATGTCTTTCTGTTTTCTTGGGTGGACTTGACTGACTTCAGTTAAAGTAGCTGGGACTAGGTAAAAACAGTTCCTGTGCTCACCTTGAAGGTGGAGGGTGTTGGCTTCACAGGTTAATCCTTCTGCAAGTGTGAAAATTCGCTTCCAGCTCAGAGCCTGCAGTTCAGTCAGGTCATCCATTTTGCACCTGGCCAACACACGTGTGAATTAGAAATGAGAAGGTCTGTTTTCTGATGGAAGCCTAAGCCATGTTGAACCAGCCGTGTTGAGGATCTTACTTAAAATGTGTGCATTCATAAAGTAGCTTTGTGTCTGTATTTCCTTATTTGTAGTCTGGGCAAGGAAGTCCTACCCTGGTGCCCACTGAAGGCAGAAGGTTGTTAAAAGCAAACGGGTTTGGGCAGTGGAATGAGGGGCACAGTGTCCAGTGGTTCAAAATATATTAAGGTTCTGTGTAGCTAGGATGAGAAACTGTTCCAAAATGGGTTTCTTGAGTGGGGATTTTAGGAGAGGTTCCTGTTTTTCAGTGATGTTGGTGATTAGGGTATGTGTAATCCCAGTGTGCTTTTAAGCATTTGTGTTTCTTGTGTATTTGTCTATAAGAAAATGTGAAACTCTGGCTTTTAAAATTTTGCCTCAGATGCTTTCATAGTTGTTCTTTTTCTTTTACAGGTCTGTAGACTCGTAGAGATTGTTTGTAAGGATACACATCATGCACTTTAGTGGCAGTTAAAACATACTAAGCTGAATTTGATCATTTCTGTTCTGAAACTTGACATTTTTGATTTAAATCATCGAAGCACCAGGTTTTCAGTTTAACTGTGCACTTCTTGTGGTTTGATAAGGTTTATTGGATAAAACGCTAATGGTCTAATTAATGAGCATGCGTAGCAGGATGCTCTGTACACAGTGATACTAGGTAAAAGGAAAGCCACTGAATCGGGGACCTTCTCTCCTTCGTGGGGAAGACCACTGAGTCATCGCCCGCCTTCTCTCCTTTCTGACTGGAGCTCACCTTTTTTTTTCTACTCTAGGTTTTGGAAGTCCCTTGTCTCCAGGTTGCTGGAAGTGACTTCTTGCTCAGCTGGATCAGCCACTCGGTGAAGACAGAACTCATGCTTTGTGCTGGCTCAGCTCTGCATCCACCGCTGGGCAGTCTCTGTGCCTGGTCCTAGAGAGACCCAGCGATCGGCGTTGTGACTGAGCTTCCTGGACTTGTGAAGAGACGACGGTAGAGGAATACACACTTTCTTTTGAATTTTTACAACAAATATTTGCTCTAGTTTTGAAGCCTTGGGCTGCTGGGTGTGTGAGTGACAAGTCTTTTACAAGTGGCCTTATTCCAACTCCAGAGATTCCTCAAGCAGATTCTAATTTTATATACAATCCTCAGGAGACAGGAAACATGCCAACCCAATCCCTCTTGGTGTATATGGATGGACCGGAAGTGATCGGCAATTCCCTTGGCACCCAAATGGAGCTTGATGACGCCATGACGATCAAAGGGGCCGCCGCGGTCCCCTTCCGAGCGGCGCAGGAGAAGAGCATCACCCAGATGGAGGGGTGCATGCCCCTGGACTGCATGTTCTGCAGTCAGAGCTTCACGCGCTCCGAGGACCTCAGCAAGCACGTCCTCCTGCAGCACCGGCCCACCCTCTGCGAGCCCGCCGTCCTGCGCGTCGAGGCAGAGTATCTCAGCCCTCTGGATAAGGTCCAGGTGCGCAGTGAGCCTCCGAAGGACAAGAGCTGCAAGGAGAATGAAGAGCTGAGCTGTGAAGTGTGCGGGCAGACGTTCCGCGTGGCTTTCGATGTCGAGATCCACATGAAGAAACACAAGGACTCGTTCACCTACGGGTGTCACATGTGCGGCCGGCGGTTCAAGGAGCCCTGGTTTCTGAAGAATCACATGCGGACGCACACGGGCAAGTCGGGGGCGAAGAGCAGGCTGCAGCCTGGCCTGGAGAGCCCGGCGACCATCAACGAGGTGGTGCAGGAGCCCGCGGCTGAGGGCGTCTCCTCGCCGTACAAGATCTGCATGGTCTGCGGCTTTCTGTTTCCAAATAAAGAAAGTCTCATCGATCACCGGAAGATGCACACCAAAGAAGCTGCTTCCGGGCCCTGTGGCCCGCAGATCGAAGCCCCGCAGGAAGGCATGCCGTCGCCGGGGGCGGAGCTGCTGCAGTTCCTGAACCTGAGACCCACGTCCCCCGCCGAGATCGCCAAGAAGCCGGCCAAGTGGATACCTCAGCTGGACCCGTTCACCACCTACCAGGCCTGGCAGCTGGCCACCAAGGGCAAGGTGGCTGTGTGCCGAGAGGTGAAGGAGCAGCAGCCGGGCCAGGAGGGCAGCACCGACAACGATGAGTCGTGCTCCGACAAGGAGGAGCCGGGGGAGATCTGGAACGGCAGCAAGAGCCAGCCCGAAGGTTCCGGAAAGCCCAGGACGAGTAAAAGCGGTTGCCCCGGCCTCTCCCAAGACAAGGAGAAGTCCAGACACCCCCATGGCGAAGTGCCTTCTGTGGACGCGGACCCCAAGTTGGCCAGTAGCAAGGAGAAGCCGACGCACTGCGCCGAGTGTGGCAAAGCCTTCCGGACCTACCACCAGCTGGTGTTGCACTCGCGTGTGCACAAGAAGGACCGCAGGGCCGACACCGGCTCGCCCCCCGCTGCCGCGGACGGCAGGCAGCCCAGGACGTGCTCCCCGGAGCTGCCGCCCGCCCTGGATGACAGCGGGGCCCTGGACCGGGAGGCTGGCTCCGAAGACGGTTCCGAGGATGGGCTCCCGGACGGGCTGCACCTGGGTGAGCTGCCCCCCCACCCCGACCCCCGCCTGGTCCTGCAGGGAGGACATGGCCCACTGAGGGCGGGTCTGGGTGCTGGCTCCCGGTCTCACCCTCTTGTAAAAGTCCCTAAGCTCTCAGGGCCTTCGTCGCCTTTCTGTAACGGTAGGGTGGCCTTAAAAGGCCTGTCGCAGTTTCTTCCTGCTCTGAGAGTGACGTGATGTCATATTTTGCTAACAGAGGCCCCACGTTAGCTCACCTGGCTCGTGTGCTGTGTCACAGGGGAGCAGAGGCCTGGGGTGCAGCTGCATGCCCCCGGGCCCAGGGCGGCCCCCAGCAGAGGGTACCCCGGCCCCCGATGTCCGCAAGGGGAGAGACGGGGCGTCCACTTACATCCCAGCATCCCAGGCCTAGTCTGTAAAAGCAGGGTTCCCTGAAAGGCAGTATACTTGCCTTTCTGTCAGGAGCCAGCTCTCACACACGTACTCCACGTGTGTATCTGCGGGCAGAGATCAGGACGGGAGTGACCGTCCATGGAGAAAGGGTGTGACCGGGAGGCCACTGGGTGCTGCCTGGCCCCCGATCTGTGTGTCTGGGGGCAGGTACTTGTTAACTCAGTCACTCCAGCACCTGGTAAAGTATAGAGAATGAACACATCAAAGCTAATTGAAAGATCCAATCTGCTCAGTCACAATTCTAGTGTTCTGATGGCACTTAGAGGAAACGGCGGAGAGGGCGATGGCACCCCACTCCAGTACTCTTGCCTGGAAAATCCCATGGACAGAGGGGCCTGGTGGGCTGCAGTCCATGGGGTCGCTAGGAGTCGGACATGACTGGGTGACTTCACTTTCACTTTTCACTGTCATGCATTGGAGAAGGAAATGGCAACCCACTCCAGTGTTCTTGCCTGGAGAATTCCAGGGATGGGGGAGCCTGGTGGGCTGCTGTCTATGGGGTTGCACAGAGTCGGACACGACTGAAGCGACTTAGCAGCAGCAGCAGAGGAAACGGAGGGCCTGTTGGTGGGTCTCTCTGGTCCAGGGGGGCACCGTCCAGGGCAGAGCATCCCACCTGTGCTTCAGCTCGTGCCCCTCTTCACACAGCTTTTCTCTCCATTTAGTAATCTTTTATTGACTAGAGGATTCTGCTGTTGGAGCTCAGCTGATAAACCCCTGCCAAATCAGCTGGGGAATGATGAGAACATGAGCTAGTCTTAGGAAAACAGTATCCTTTACAGAGATGGTCTTGGTTTAAACATACACTGGTGTCTTGTGTTGTGAGTTGGCTGTGTGTGGATGTCTCTTAAGAGCCCCGTGTATGAGACCCAGGGGGAATGTGACCGGATGATACGTCTTCTCTCAAGCTGGTGCCCAGTTTCTGTCCTGATCACATGATGGGGGTGAGGGTGGTAATTTTCATGACAAATATTTAGTGTGTTTTGAGTTTCCTTGGAGACAGGAAACGTAGCACTTGGCATGCTTATAATCTTCAGGTTTTAGAAATCTAGAAAATGCATTAGATGTCTTAATGACATCATAAAAATGACTTTAAACATAGCCTTCTAGTCTTCTAAGTGATTTCTTAGAAACAGTGGCAGTGCTGTGCCGTTTGTGGTGAGAGAGATGCCCCGATGCCCAAGAGCTGTGAGCGGACAGTCGCATTTGCCTGTAGGCGGCGTGGGCAGGACCGAGTGGAAAACCTGGGCCCTGTCAGCAGACGGCTAGGATGGCCCATAATAGCTGGGAGCACCAAGACTTGCGATGGGTCTGGTTACGTCTTGCTTAACCTTTCTTTGCCCTGATTTCCCTGTTTACACAATTGGTTCATCGACCCTTATCTTCTACCTCCCAAGGATGATTTTAGCTGCCTATTTATTAAAAAAAAATCCTTTATGAAGGACAGCACAACAGAATCATGGGTGAAGCTGGAGGAGCAGGAACCTGGTAGACTGGACATTTCACGTCCTTTGTGTCGGAGTAAAGGCATTTCGTAACTCTGGATGTGACGCAACACACCATAAATGCCGACACGCAGCTGAAGCAGTAAACTGCTCTAACATGCAAGCTCAGCTGAAGTCTTGGCGAGCTGGGTGTGAGTGTCAGCGGAAGAGCGGGGCGCTCTGTGAGGGGTTGGATCCCCTGAACCCACACTGTGATGGGCCTTCTGGTCTAGACTTACCTTACTGTCATCTACTGCCAGCCTGGCTTTCTTTAGATTTACTTTCACGATCAAAAAGCAAAGTAAATGATTTATTGTTTTCAACTTTTATAAACTGGATTAATAATAGTGATTCATGTAAGTTGATTTTTTAAGTCCTTGTGACACCTTTTTAGACCAAAGGTTGTCTCTCCTGTCTTCCAGTATTTGGAGGTGGCTATACTGTCTTCTGGAGAAGGCAGTGGCACCCCACTCCAGTACTCTGGCTTGGAAAATCCCATGGACGGAGGCGCCTGGTGGGCCGTGGTCCGTGGGGCCGCACAGAGTCGGACACGACTAGAGTGACTTAGCAGCAGCAGCAGCAGTGTCAGGCTGTCTTCACGGAAGTTCAGGGGTGACAGAAGTTATATGGTCCTCTTTTGTTTTTAAGTCATGCCCCAAGGCTTGTGGGATTTTAGTTCCCCCATCAGGGATTGAACCTGGTCCCTGGGCCATGATAGTGTGGAGTCCTGACCACTGGACCATTGGGGAATTCTCTCTTTACTCCCGTCTTTATGGTACCTGGCGGCTCACCAAGGTTTCTTACAAGCTGCTTTTTAAAATCAGTGAAGTCTATAAATCTAGATTTCAGAATGTGGACAGAGCCAGGCAGAGGCCCTTCCGTTGGAAATTCCAGGGTTTCCAGGCAAAAGGATGAGTTATGCTGAATTTACAGACGCCCCGTCTTCTGCTTCAGTCACACTGGTGGGTGTGACGTGACCAGCGGTGACAGGAGGTTCACGCGGAGCTCGGGGTCCTGCTGGACAAGCCGGGGCGTGACCAGAGCCTGGGCCCGCCTCAGGGGGCCTGTGTCTGCTCCATTGTCCTGATTGTGGACAGAGGGGCTTAAAGTCTAACCCGCTGTTCCTTGGGGACAGATTGTGATTCGTCAAGGTTGCCCATGTGAGCACTTGCAAATAATATGATCTGCTTTCCAAAATCTGCTTTGCTAAATTTTGACAAACTTTCCTAGGTGTTTGCCCAGGGCCAAACTTCAAAAGATTAAGTTGTGCCTGCTGCCCTCTAGTGGTAACTGGCTTAATCTTAAGCAAGTTAATCTTTTCCTCTGGTGGTTGGGAAAGTTGGCATTTGTGTTGGCTGGGTTTTCTCAATTACTTATTCTGAAGAAGCTGGTTATTCCAGCCCGTGTGCAGGTCCAGCTCAAGTTTGCCAGATTCTGTGTGTCTCAGGCCTGGGAGCGCAGAAAGCTCTGTGTTCATTTCAGTCTATTAAATGGTCTTGTGACCAAGGCCATGAAGAAGCAGTCATCAACAGTGAGCTCTGTTGTGCTCAGAAAACAAAACTGTTGACACAGGCGTTAATGCTGCACACAGCCTCAGTTGGCTGTTTTTAGCCAATACCTAATATAAACAATATTTTAGATTCTCCAAAAATGTTCTACCAAGAATCTTTAAGTCAGCTTGTCCTGTTTACATCCTTGAACTGTCTTAAGTGAATATTTTTCTTTCTGTTCTAAGATAAAAATGATGATGGAGGGAAAATGAAGCATCTTACATCCTCAAGAGAATGTAGTTATTGTGGAAAGTTTTTCCGTTCAAATTATTACCTCAATATTCATCTCAGAACGCATACAGGTAAGGAACTCCTTACATTTGTTTACTGCATGTATTAGCTCTGAGGATTGTGATGTAGTTCTGTGTCTGATTTTTGTTGTTGTCCAGATACTCTTCTAGATCCATGGGACATCTTAAGAATATACGTGTAGCCTGTTGATTTGTAGCTGTTGTTTTGCTTCCTTTAGTGTTATTGTAACTTCAACTGTTTTTTTGTGAAGTTGGTCTCTTGTTTAATGTCTGATTCCTTTATCCTTACTCTCATCTTATTAAAATCTCTAATATTTTTAAATGTCACAGCTTTATTAATTTTTATGATTTAGAATGAAATTAATATTTAATCATCTTTGTTTATTACTATTATTACACCTATGTTTATGACTATTACTTTTTGGCCACTCTGCCTGGCTTGGGGGATCTTGGTTCCCGCAGCAGGTGATTAAAAGCATGATCTTGGCACTGAGAGCTTGAAGCCCTCACCACTGGACCACCGGGGAATTCTGTCACCTTTTCTTCAGGCTGTGGAGCAGCTGTGACGGTGGTCTGGGAGGCCCTGTGGACGTGGACTCGCGTCTCTTCCACTCACTGGCTGTATGACCATAGGCAGATTAACGTTTCTGCGCTCTCATGTTCTTAGCTGTAAAGATGGGATAATATTCACTTGTGTAGGGCTGTTATGAAGATTAAATCAGATCATTTTAAGGTGTGCTTTTAAATTTTTAAATGGAAGACACATGTTCACATTTTCAAATATTTGGGGTAGAAAGAGTGATAAAGCCACAACTCAGGAGAGCTTCTGGATGAGAAGATTCACAGACAAGAAGGGAAGAGGGAAGAACTGTTCTCTGGCGTGTGTTGATGCTTTTCATAAGCGTGTGTAGTAAAGTGACACTTCTCGTTTTAGGTGAAAAACCATACAAATGTGAATTCTGTGACTATGCTGCAGCGCAGAAGACCTCCTTGCGGTATCACCTGGAGAGACATCACAAGGACAAGCAGATGGAGGCTGCTGCAGACGCCAAGAGCGACGGGAGGCCCCAGGAGGCCGAAGATGCACTCCTAACCGCCGACAGTGCGCAAACCAAAAATTTCAAAAGATGTTTCGACGGTGCCAAAGATGTTAAAGGCAGCCCACCCGCAAAGCAACTGAAGGGGATGGCCCCCGCCTCTCAGAGCGTCCTGGGCGGCGCTGCGCTCGCGCCAGTGCACAGGGAAACTCAGGATTTCAGCAAGGATGCAGCGGACGACGGTGCCGAGAAGCTGAGCAAGGCCCCCGGCCCCGCTTACTTGGACGCCTTGAAGAAGAGGCTGCCCGCGGACCCTCAGGCCAGCCCCGTGGTGTGCAGGACAGAGGCGGCCACGGCAGCCCGCCACGCACAGCTCGGGCCCCGGGAGAAGCGGGCGGCGGACGCAGGCTGCCAGGAGAAGCCCCTGAACCTGTCCCTGGCCCCGCACGGGGGCGCGGGGGCGCCTCTGGGCAGGAGCGTGGCCGCCAGCAGCACCTGCCCGTTCTGCACCTTCAAGACCTTCTACCCGGAGGTGCTGACGATGCACCAGCGGCTGGAGCACAAGTACCACCCTGACGCGCACAAGAGCTGCCGGGGCAGGGCTGCGCTGCGCAGCCGGCGGACGGGCTGCCCGCCGGCCCTGCTGGGCAAGGACGTGCCCCCGCTGCCCGGCGCCTTCAGGCCCAAGCCGCGGCCGGCCGCCGCGGCGCAGCCCAAGCCCGCGCCGGCCGAGCGGCCCGCGCCCGGCGCCCCGGGTCCCAGCAGAGCCCCGCTGCCCCCGCCGCCTGCGGGCGCCGACAGCACTTTATCCCCCAGCAACCTCAAGGCGCTGCGCCCGCTGCCACCAGCCGGCCTCGGGGTTCCGGGGCCCGGTCCCGCCCGCACGCCGCCCGAAGCACCGCCCTGCAAGGCGGGCCCGGAGAAGGTGCGGCGGCCCGACCCGCAGGCCCCCGCCGATGCCGCCAGGGGCGACGGCCCCTGGGCGCCCAACAGGGACTACGCATGCGGCCGCGGCGGCGCTGAGCCGGGAGAGCCGCTGCCCAAGCGGCCGCGGGTCGCGCCTGAGCCGCCCTGCGCGCCGTGCCGCCGGCCGCCTGAGCTGCCGCAGTACCGCGTGGTGCGCGGGCTGGCGTCCCTGCTGCCGCCCGAGTGCGCCTGCGCGCCGCCTGCGCCCCCCGCGCGCCCGCGCCCCGCGCCCGGGCCCTCCTTCGCCGCGCTGCTACCCTGCGCGCCCGCCGCTGCGCTGGAAGGTGGGCGTCGTCGGGGGGCCCTAAGGGGGTGGGGGGGGGTGGTGGCCTTGGCTCAGCGGCCCCTTTTCCAGCTTCTCCCGGGTTGGGCTGAGGGCAGCGGGGCCCAGGGGCTGCACTCCCTCGCAGTGCTGAGTCAGGTGTCCTTGACGGCTAGTCCGTGCGCATTGCGGGGCGCTCATCCTGCCCGCCCCCGTCATCAGTGCGGGTCGGGCGCCCGCACAGGGGCTCGGGGGCCCTCGGAAGCGCTCTGCGGACGCGCCGGGCCCCTCCCAGGCTGCTGGGTTCCTTCGGTCTCCAGACCTAGGGAACTGCGCTGCCGCCTTCGCCCGGGGCTCAGCCTTCAGTGAATCTTAATGCACAGTCTCCCCCGTGTTGCCTCCCCCGGATGCCCACAGGTACCTTGAAGGTCCTTGTCCTCGCGGAGGTGGCTTTAAAGCCCCTGCTGCCTCGGACGTGTCTAGCACACACCCGAGCCTGTGAGAGTAGGTGAGACAGGCATGGGTGGGGACCTGTCCCACTTGGTGAAACCGCAGTGCCTTCCCTGGTTATAAGCTCTGCAGGTTTCTGCGCCCAAAGCGACACATCCATTTTAAACATCCCGTTTGTATTAATTTGAAATGAAAGGTTCTGGGTGGTGACAGTTCTGTAGCAAAGACGGCTTGATGCCAGTTGATCGGGGATAGCTAATTAAAAAACAGTCGCTTTCACACAGTCCAGTGACTTTTATAAAAATTTTGATGAAAAAAGAATTTCTGCAGCCTTATGATTGGAAGTACCCCTCCCCCCCCCCCCCCCCCCCCCCCCGGCACTTAAAATGGACATGAGTCATAACTGTGTCTTTTACTTGAAGAGAAAAGACTCTGTGTTGCGAGTCAATTGGTCTTTTTTCCCCCTCCTCCACACAGTTTTGGTTCATGATACACAAAGGCTTAAAATCTTTATGTTGCTATTTTGGCTTTTAATTTTTACTAGCACTTAGATACGGAGAAGGCGATGGCACCCCACTCCAGTACTCTTGCCTGGAAAATCCCATGGATGGAGGAGCCTTGTGGGCTGCAGTCCATGGGGTGGCGAAGAGTTAGACACGACTGCTCGACTTCCCTTTCCCTTTTCACTTTCATGCATTGCAGAAGGAAATGGCAAGCCACTCCAGTGTTCTTGCCTGGAGAATCCCAGAGACGGGCGAGCCTGATGGGCTGCTGTCTATGGGGTTGCACAGAGCTGGACACGACTGAACTGACTTAGCAGCAGCAGCAGCACTTAGATAATTTTACCATTTAGTGACTTAAAATTCTAGGCTAAGAAATGTCTTCCTGGCAATTAAAAATATTTTACCTTGTAACTAATTTTATAATACATATGCATCTTATGTGTTCTGGTCACATTATCAGGATTTTGAAAATTGACTTCTGACAACCCACACACATCTTAGCTAATTGTTGAGCTTAATTCTAAATGCCCATTTATTTTTTTTTCCCCAATCAGGAAAAAGGCCTGTATCCTATCAACACTTATCTAGCAGCATGCTGCAAAAGAGGAACTATGAGAATTTTATTGGGAACGCACATTATCGACCAAATGACAAAAAAACTTGATTTCCTATTTTGGGGATGAAAGGTGAGCACATACACTGTATTGATTTTACCTAATTGAAAACAAACCATCTAACGTATCCAGTATAATATTACAAAGTAAAATTGCTTTTAACTTGAATTTTGAAGTGTTTTTAAAACAGCCCTCAGGGTCTCTGGATATCAGTGGTGATGATCATGGTAAAGCAGCAAAAGCAACTGAAAGTTAACTGGGGGTTTATTTCATGCTAGGGGTTGAATGAATTGTTTATCATCATGAGCTAGTTTAATCTTTCTTAGAGCCGTAGGCCAACTGCCTGCCATCAGTTTTTGTTAATAAAGTTTTATTGGCACACAGCCACTTCCTTTCCTTTACAGATGGTCTGTGGCTGCCTGGGGCCACAAAAGCAGAAGTGGGTAGTTGTGACAGGGACTTCATGGTCTGCGAAGCCGAGAGCTGTCTAGCCAGTTATAGGAAAAGTTTGCCGATCCCTGAGTTAGGAGACTCTGTGCCCACTTTACAGATGTGGAGACTGAGACTTGGCTTATGTAACTTGCCTAGCACCTTCCTCTGCCTGCTTTTTGGTCCTAGGTCTGCAAAATCCAAGGCCTGTGCCGCAACCCTCCAGTTTAAGTGCTTGTTCAGAACCTTTATAAATGCTTATCAGAGTAGGAACAGGAGTGGGACAGAGCAAGGAGATTTATTTTGACTTTCTGGTTCACACGGCAGATGTATCTAGTGGTGGCTACCTAAAAGCTTCAGGTGGTGCTCTTGGAGTTGTGCACATGTTGATTTAGTTACTTCCAAGTTTGGGCAGAGGTCATGGCATCTATGTGAGAGTTCAGAATAAAGTGACTGGAAAGACCGGGGCTCATGGGCAGATTTCATCCCCTCCCAGACAGCTCTTGTTCTGCTAAACACTACCATATCCTTGCGGAGCAGACTCTTGACTCAGTGCCTGCTAGATCTGGATTCAGAGATAGAGACCCATGGACCAGGGCAGAGTCTCTCCTTCTGGTTTTCCCTGGGGCACATGGGCCTGTCCGTCTGCATCCTTCTCTCCCGCTCAGGTGATGCCAGTGGTAGGAGGCTGGCATCATCGCAGAAATGGGATTAGATCCACTCTGCCTTGAAACATAAACACGATTTATGGGTGTATTTGCACTGTGTAGTGGCAAGTGGAGACTGTTGTGTATGTGTCCTGCTCCCGCCTCTTGCTGCAGCCTCTGGGCTTCTCTGCTTCCTTTCTCTCTACTCTGGAACATCCTTTCCACACCCTCCTGGCCAAACGGCCTTGTTCTGGTGCTTAAGCTCATGTATTCTGCAGCATGTTTGTGGGGAGCTGGGCCTTTGCTGTTTGTGTTCCTGCTGCGCTGTGGTTCATACCTTTATGCCCACCTGACCTCTGCCCCCGACTTCCACCCTGAGCGGTGCTGAGGTGGTGCCTGGCCCAGGGCTGGGAATTTCAGCTGTAAAACTCCATAGACGTTGGCCAAACAGTGTTACCTGTGTTTTATGCCCTGTCCTTCTCGTGGAGGAGGTTATTCTATTCTGAGCCTTACCTTAAATACCCATGGTCTTGTGCCATATATTTTCCTTTCATTAGGTATAAATTTCCAGAGTTTCCTATAGGTGGCAGTTGACTTGACACCTGTATCTGATGTAAATTCTGGTTGTTGGTTAAATCATCTTGATTAAATCACTGTTCATTGTACATGAGCATCTCCTAAATGGTGCAGCTTATTTATTCAGACTCCCGAGACTTGGTTAAAAATTTAAGCTTAAATGGAATCCATTGCATGTCTAGACCCTTTTAGTTCTGTGTATTTATTACACTTTTAAAAAAATTTTGTAAACTATTTAGTTTTATCCTAATCATGTTTTAAACCTTTTTTTCCCCCCTTAGGTCTTGATGGATATAAATGTGTACTCTCCATGAAATTAAATTAGTTCATCCTTTGAAAAAGCAAATGTTGAAAGCTACTGAAATAAGCTGTGATTGTACTGTGTATATAGCGCATAGAGGAACACTACGGTTTTGTAAAGTTGTTAACTTTTGTACCAAATAGCAATAAAAACTACAGTTGCAAGATTTGGGTTGTACACAAATGGAGACTGGACATCATCTCTATTTTGCCCCGAATAATACGATTTTTGGAATTGACCAAATAACAAATGGAGGTTTTTTTGTTTTTTTTTTTTTGCATACTTGAGCGCTGCTGAAAAGAAATCATTTGGGTTGGGGGGTGGGGTGGGGAGAAAGTATATAACGCTTGCACCTCAGGTAAAAAGTTTGTAAATATATGTTGTAAACCTGCTTGTTTAAATACTGTGTGTATTCTTTTCCTCTCATGTTGCTCATCACTTTGAGCTCTTTTCTGCTACTTGTCCTCTTTCATCTAAAATGTACGGTTTTTTTTTTAATTTCAATGATATGTATTATGTTAAATCTTCCACAGTCCATTGTCTTAATGGAGTTGTTAACGGAAACATTGACCCTCTATGAGTATGTGCTGCGTGTACCAAGATCAGCCTTTCTGTAGTTGGTACCCTTTTATTGCAAATTTTGGTAGGTCGTCTGAGGAAGACCCAGACCCATATAATCCTCTTCTCGGGATTGGCAGGGGGATTTTTAAGTGTGTGTATCTATAGAGAAGCATTTCCTCTAGGCCAGCCACACACTCAGTAAACATACCAAATTGTGGAGTTACTTAGTTTTCTATCCAGTGAATCATTTTTGTTGGAAAATTCTGGCGTTTGCCTGAATTATTTCTATAAAAATATAAAGGCTAAATTATACATGTGAATTACATATATTGGAAGCAGTTTTTAAAGGAAATGAAAGTTGAGGGGTAAATTTTAGGTTTGCATCTGGTAGTCTGGTGTGTCTGGCGCTTCGCTTGGGTTAACTGTGGACACACTCAGGTTACTTGCAGACACACGAATTGTGCAGGAGTGCTGACTGAGACTCCTGGCGCCCCGGGGACGTCCCTGGCCTTGAGACCTCGGTTGTCTTCCTTCTGGGTGGTCTGGAGGCAGCGCCATTTTCTCAGTGTACATGACAAGTTGGGTTTTAAAGAGAGACTAGCCACCAGCTGGCTTACTAAATGTTTTATTACACTTCTGTTCCCTTAATCCACTGTCCATGGCTGATTGTTTTCAGCAGTACCTAGGTTTAGTGACCACAACACACTTTATTAAGAAAACTGTTTCAGAAATAAATTTGCACTGTTAATTTTTCTTGCCTTGCCCTTCTCCATTAGAACAAGGGTAGCGTTCTCAAAGAATCCTGATTTTTTTGTTTGTTTGTTCTCATTATGCAACACGACGCTGACTTGATAGAAAAGTCTTAACTCCCAGGTGAAAAGGGAGACCTCTGAGCTGACTCTGCTGGCATCGTGATGAAGTGCTTTGTATCAGGAAAGTGGACACTATTGATCTTTCTTTCTGTTCACAAGCTGAGCCATATGTACATAATCTAGAGTTTTGTTTTCCTAGTTTTGCACTTTTATAGCCTATTTTTGAAGATTAACACATTGACAAAGATGATTGACCTGATCCTTACCTAATCCAATGAGTGTTACAGAAAGCTTGCTGTGACGATAAATATAAATCTTAAAAGCGGATATACACGATGATAGAGGGCTGAGATTTAAATCTGTATTAAAAAAAAAATCACCAAATCTATTTGAAAACAATTCATGTTATGCTGAAATCTGGGGGCCTTTGAGATTTCTCCTTTTTAACCACGTTTCTGAACCCTTAGAAACACGGTTCTGCTTCCCTCCCACAGCCCTTGTGCTCCAGAACGCTGTGTTCCTTTCCTTTTTGTCCATCAGTATTAATTATTGGGATACTACTGGTTTTGTATGTTTTTTTCCCTTTGAGACAACAGTACATATACTAGAGGTACAATCTGTTGGATTTTTGTTTATGTATTTATTTCATTCCAGTTTGATTTATTTTAATTGTTGATATACTTGTCAAACAGTAGACATTACTTGTTTTATTTATGATGTATTTCAGCTTAAAGTTATGTTATTATATGTGGATGTAAATATAGATTTGGTGTTTTGCAATCTCGGGCTTTGGTCTTTATTGTGTCCCTCGTTTCTGACATTAACTTTTTGTAAACAAACGCAGTGACAGAGAGATCCCCGTGGGCTCGCCAGCAGCACTTTGTCAGGCTCTGTGACTCCCCAGCCCTCCTTCCTTTTTAAAGCAGATCTTCAATATGTTTTAATTTCGTTCCTCAAATGCTTCAGCGAGTATCTGGAACAGATAGGGGCTTTTTCCGATCACATCTAACTAAATGGACAAGGATTTCTCATAACCGGTCTCCATTGCTGCATTTCCGGTGTCAGAAATGCCTTCTGAAGACTGGGAAGTTGCAGTCGGGATCCAAACAAGGTCCACTCACTCATCCACTTCAACCCTAACCTCCCCCTTGACACCCACATGCAGTCTTGCTGCTGCTGCTGCTAAGTCGCTTCAGTCGTGTCCGACTCTGTGTGACCCCACAGACGGCAGCCCACCAGGCTCCCCCGCCCCTGGGATTCTCCAGGCAAGAACACTGGAGTGGGTTGCCATTTCCTTCTCCAGTGCATGAAAGTGAAAAGTGAAAGTGAAGTCGCTCAGTCGTGTCTGACTCTCAGCGACCCCATGGACTGCAGCGCACCAGGCTCCCCCATCCCTGGGATTCTCCAGGCAAGAATAATGGAGTGGGGTGCCATACATTTTATTTATTGAAGAAACTGGGTCATTTGTCCTGTAGAAATTCTCACTTCCGTGTTTGGGTTTATTGGATCTTGCGGTTTCATCTAACCTGTTTCTCCATCCTTTGTATGTGGTCCTATAAGTGGGTAAATAGTCGGAGGTCTGGTTTTGAGCTCAGTTTTGGGGAGATGGGGGCTTCCTCCTCTCCCATCACCCCTGGACACGTACAGTGTGTGACTGTAGCTACTTCCGTGTAGTCAAGCCTTTTTTTCTGTACAGTTTCTCAGTGGGCTAGAGTTCAGAATTTTTTGTGTGGGTAGAGTGACCATATTTTAGCCCAGCTCAGACAAGTGCTGAAAAAGAAATAAGGCAAGGGCCCTCCCAACCCCATGGCTGTGAAATGTCAAGAGGGTGAGAGAGCCGAACTTCCCAGTGACTGCACCCTCTCCTTGGACAGAAGAGGAGCCCGAGGTCCCCAGAAGGCCACGTGCGTCCCCAAGGCCAGACAGCTCTGCTGGGCGTTAGAGGGAGCGGCTGGGTCTCCTGTCCCAGTCTGCGCTCCTTCTCAGGGTCAGAGAGAAGCGCAGCATCTCGGGTGCATTTTCAGACTTGGCGAGACCTGAGTCTGCTCCTTGCTGAGCACTGGGCAGGCTGTGGTGCCCAAGGGGTTGACGTCTGTGCCAGTGTTGCAGTGTTGCCAGGGTCTGGGATTGGGGCCCCTGGTGGCGATCCAATTGTATGGCCATTCAGTGAGACTCTGCTTATCAGTTTTATATATATATATATATATATATATATATATATGCATGCTTAGATTTTTGTTTTTAATTGGATGTGGGCTTGTTGGATTTGTTTTTGTTTTTTGAATTTGTTGCAATACTGTTTCAGTTTTATGTTTTGGTTTTTTGGCCTTGAGGCATGTGGGATCTTGGCTCCCTGACCAGGGTTTGAATCCACACTCCCTGCATTGAAGTTCAGTTCAGTCACTCAGTCGTGTCTGACTTCGACTCCATGGACTGCAGCACACCAGGCCTCCCTGTCCTTCACCAACTCCTGGAGTTTACTCAAACTTAATGTCCATTGAGCATCAGTGATGCCATCCAACCATCTCATCCTCTGTCGTCCCCTTCTCCTCCTGCTCTCAATCTTTCCCAGCATCAGGGTCTTCTCCAGTGAGTCAGTTCTTCGCATCAGGTGTCCAAAGGATTGGAGTTTCAGCTTCAGCATCAGTCCTTACAATGAATATTCAGGACTGATTTCCTTTTGGATGGACTGGTTGGATCTTGCAGTCCAAGGGACTCGCAAGAGTCTTCTCCAACACCACAATTCAAAAGCGTCAAATCTTCGGCGCTCAGCCTTCTTCACAGTCCAACTCACATCCATACATGACTACTGGAAAAACCATAGCTTTGACTAGACAGACCTTTGTTGGCAAAGTAATGTCTGCTTTTTAATATGCTGTCTAGGTTGGTCATAGCTTTTCTTCCAAGGAGCAAGAGTCTTAATTTCATGGCTGCAGTCACCATCTGCAGTGATTCTGGAGCCCCCCAAAATAAAGTCAGCCACTGTTTCCACTGTTTCCCCATCTATTTGCCATGAAGTGATGACATTGAAAGGCAAAGTCTTAACCACTGGACCTCCAGGGAAGGTCCCTACTTCTTAGTATGAATGGGACATACTCACGTGACAAAAGATTTCCAACCTCTTGAGTTTGTGAAAAGTCATACCAAAGAAGGAAAAAAAAAGTCACATCTCTTTTCTGCCGTTTAGCCTTATTTGTCACTGAAATTCCATCATGACCTCTGTACACACATCAAACTCCCGAAAGACTGTGGCCCCCACAGGCTGTAGCAGGCAGAATCGTCTGACGGCCCCAGCCCCCTGTCCCGCAGGCTCGGTGGGCAGTCTGGAGAAGGAGGGAGAAAGGTGAGTGCCTCCTGAGTACACCAGGTGATTCTTGAAAGAGCGAGAAGTCAGCTAAGGCTCCTAGACACTCTATTTGGAATTCTGAGGGACCAAAAAGAGCCTCAAAAGGGCAGCAGGGATCCCATCACACGCTCGCTCAGTCGTGTCCGAATCTGTGACCCCGTGGACTGTAGCCCACCAGGCTCCTCTGTCCGTGGAATTTTCCAGGCAGGAACACTGGAGTGGGTTGCTGTTTCCTACTCCAGGGGATCTTAGGACCCGGGGATGGAACCCATGTCTCCTGTATTGGCAGGCGGATTCTTAACCGCAGAGCCACCTGGGAAGCCCTAAAACAGTGGGCAGCCTCCTTGCATAGGTGACCGAAGAGTGGCCCACATGGGGATCGAACGCTTGACCTTGTCGCTAACTGAGACAACGACATGATCCCATCATGACGATTGTTAGAACGCCTCTGAGCTTCCTGCTTCACAGGCGGCATGCCCAGTGGACTGATTACATTCTCAGCATCCCAGGGCTTTTTACTTGAACCCCCAGCAAGAGCAGGTGGATCTTTTAGTTCCATGCCTCCGACCGGTAGGAAGCAGCAGGATCCCAGGGTTGAGGCCTGTGTCCACACTGGCCCCGCCCCGGGCCACGCCCTGGCCACGCCCCGGGCCAGGTGTGTCCCTCCCCATGCCTCTTCACGTCTGCCCCCGAGCCCCCAGCTGGCATCTGAGCGCAGCACGCACCCCATGATTGTGGCCCGTCGCGGCCTGGGGCCCCCCGCCCCCAGGGATGTCCCCCCAGTCTCCCTGTGCCCCTCTTTCATTCCCCGTCCAATCGAAGAGCAAACCTGCTCCTTCTGTTCCCTTCAGAACACACCGCACGCGGGGCCGTCTCCAGGCACCCCCATCACCGCCGCACCCGGACGAAGCCATCCTTCCAGCCGCCCCCTCCCCGCTTTAACTTCTTCCCCTTCAGCCTCGCCTCCATGTGCCGCTACACCCATCTTTTCCCAAGAGAGACAGTGCTGCCTCTGTCCTTGCTCGAACCGGCAGTGACCTCACATGACTCAGAATGAAACCCAAGCCTGCCCGCCGCTCTGCTCTCTTCCTGAGCGGCTTCCCCAGCCCTTCCCGTTGGTTACGGCGCCACAGGGGACTCGGGTTCCCTTCTGGAGCCTCCCAGACTCCGCAGTGGTCCGGGTAGTCCACACTCACGTGCTCATACGTCCCTGACCCTCAGGTCTCGAGCCCCCTCCGTCTCTGGATCTGGTGGTGGTTTTCTTCGCAGCACTCAGCACTGCTTCCCATCTCAAGGTGCATGTTTGATAGGTCTTCCCCATCTGAAGGTGAACCCCCAGAGGGCAGAGATTTGTTATCGGTGTATCCCCTGGGCTTCTGCAGAACTTGGGATATTTGTTGGTAGGATGGATGGTGGGTGGATGGATGAATAATATATGTGGTTTATTCTAACCCAGCAAGTCATGAAAGACAGGTGGGTGTTTGGAATTATCTCAATAACCTTATGCCTTTGAAATTATTTGGAGTTTCTCAACATAAGCATTTCCGTGGCGACAAATGTGATGTGCACTCACTGCTGGCTAGTTTTCTTTTCCTTATGTGTGCGCTTAGTCGCTCAGTCGTGTCCGACTCTTTGTGACCCTGTGGGCTGTAGCCCACGAGGCTCCTCTGTCCATGGGATTCTCCAGACCAGAATCCTGGAGTGGGTTGCCTTTTCCTTCTCCAGGGGATTTTCCTGACCCAGGATTTGAACCTGAGTCTCCCGCATTGCAGGGGGATTCTTTACTGCTGAGCACCAGGGAAGCTCCCCGCCCCCCTTATTTTCCTTATATAGCAATATATTGAGTGAGAAGAGTTTTACATAGAGGATAATTGTGGGTGGTACAGGTACTTTTGGAGAAGGAAATGGCAACCCACTCCAGTATTCTTGCCTGGAAAATCCCATGGACGGAGGAACCTGGTTAGGCTACAGTCATGGGGTCGCAAAGAGTCAGACACGACTGAGTGACTTGACTTCACTCACAGGTAAAAAGCAGAGACATTACTTTGCCAACAAAGGTCCATCTAGTCAAGGCTATGGTTTTTCCAGTGGTCATGTATGGATGTGAGAGTTGGACTGTGAAGAAAGCTGAGTGCCAAAGAATTGATGCTTTTGAACTGTGGTGTTGGAGAAGACTCTTGAGAGTCCCTTGGCCTGCAAGGAGATCCAACTAGTCCATTCTAAAGGAGATCAGCCCTGGGTGTTCTTTGGAAGGAATGATGCTAAAGCTGAAACTCCAGTACTTTGGCCACCTCATGCGAAGAGTTGACTCATTGGAAAAGACTCTGAAGCTGGGAGGGATTGGGGGCAGAAGGAAGAGGGGAGGACAGAGGATGAGATGGCTGGATGGCATCACCGACTCGATGGACATGAGTTTGAGTGAACTCCGGGAGTTGGTGATGGATAGGGAGGCCTGGCGTGCTGCGATTCATGGGGTCGCAAAGAGTCGGACACAACTGAGCGACTGAACTGAACTGAACTTAAATGATTATTTCTTTTACTGGGTGTGCATGTGGGTGGGGGTGGAGGGCGTGAAGATAGCTGGAGGGCAAGAATTTGATAAACAGATTGTAGGAGATTATAGAGAAAAGAATATGCTTGGAAAAGGATATTCACAGAGGCTTAGCGATTCACAAGTCACTGATAACATGTGCAGAAAAAGCTGCCAGTCCAAGCATCCTTTGTTGTAGGAAAGGTTGACATCATATGGTCATTTCTGTGGTAAAGAATCCGCCGGCAATGCGAGAGACCTGGCTTCTATCCCTGGGTTGGGAAGATCCCCCACAGGAGGGAAAGGCAACCCACTCCAGTATTCTGGCCTGGAGAATTCCATGGACAGTCCTTGGGGTCGCAAAGAATTGGACATGACTGAGTGGCTTTCACTTTCACATCGTAAAGAACCCACCTGCCAATGCAAGATTCCCTGGAGTAGGGAATGGCCACCCACTCCAGTATTCTTGCCTGGGAAATTCTAGGAACAGAGGAGCCTGGCGGGCTGCAGTCCATGGGGCCACAGAGTCAGACATGACGGGGTGACTGAGCGCAGCACCGCTCCATCTACATATAGTGTAGAAAGTGAAAGCCATGTGCCGCAAGGAAGATCCCACATGCCGAAAGCTAAGACCCCAAACAATCAAATAAATATTAAAAAATACATATATTAATACATAAGAGGATTCCTTGAGTGTATATCTAGGAGTGGGATCGCTGAGTCAAAAACCATTTGAAAAGAAAAAAAATTAAGGGACTTTACATGCATTATCTTAACAGTGGTGTGGATGGGGAGGCTGAAGTGCAGAGAAGTCAGTAAGTTGCTCTTGGCTGGTAAAGGGACTGAGCCAGGTCTGTGCTTTTAACAGACAACTAGGTAGCTGGCTACAGTTTATACATGAGTTTTGTGAAATGTCAATGTTTCTGTGAATTAAGCTAATGCCATTCCTGGAATTTGAGTATATTTGCAGCCAAACCAGCCTCTAGTCATGAGGAAGGTGATGAGCACATTCTTGCCAAATTGTATATGACAGGTGCAATCTTAAAGACAGTCAATGACTGAACACTTTGAATAATTACAGATTGTTCTCCCAGTGGAACTGGCCAGCCCCCGGATATGTTAACACTGAAGTGAAGGGAAAGTCGCTCAGTCGTGTCCGAGTCTTTGTGACCCCATACCAGGCTTCTCCGTGCATGGGATTTTCCAGGCAAGCCTACTGGAGTGGGTTGACCATTTCCTTCTCCAGGGGATCTTTCTGACCCAGGGATCGAACCCGGGTCTCCCCCATTGTAGGCAGACGCTTTACCCACTGAGCCACCAGGGAAGCCCACCAGAGGACACTGGAAAGTGTTAAATAAGCTATGCCATCAGGTGGCGCTGTTTGTAAACAAACTTCATTTACTCATCTAACCAGCTTTGCTATTCAACTATTTGGAACAAAATTTCTAAGAACAATAATGATCTGTGTTATTGCAAATGCTGTAGCAACTCTGAGACTCTATTAATGGGATTTAATTGAAATACTTAACATTTCTGTAGTCCAACACCCCATGAGCTGGGCTTTACGTTCATTAGTTACTGACTGTAACCCGGGAGCAGAATGACAATGCTTCTGTTTTAATGTTTGTTTTTTCCAGGAATGCCAAACTCAGTTTAATTTTTAAAAAAGTAAGAAAGAGACGGGTCCGCATTGTCTCCTCACTTTGCCTCAGAGCTGGCTTCTGAGAACGGGCACAGGAGCGCCTCTGCCTCCCGGGTTACTCGAGGGTGTGGGCAGGAGGGTCCAGGGTCGTCGGTCATCTTGGCAAGGGGGTGGGGGGTCAGTCCTCCACACAGGGAGCCTCCGTCTCCTGCCCTCCTGTCTCCCCACTCCTGCTCCCCGTGAAAGGTTGTTGTTGAATCACGCGAATACACTGGGATTCTTGGCCCCCGGAGGAGAAGAATTCAATCCGGGGCCAGAGACGAGGCTTGCTCGCTCAGAGCTTTTGTGTAATAAAGTTTTATTAAAGTATAAAGAAGATAGAGAAAGCTTCTGACATACGCATCAGAAGGGGGCAGAAAGAGTACCCGCTTGCTAGTGTTAACAATGAGGTTATATAATCCAAAGAATGTCTGGAGGTTGCAAAGACCTCATCAGACCCACTCCCATAATTTACATCTTAATGTAACACTGTCCTCAGGCAAGATGCATCCTTGTAAAGACTAGGTCTACTCCCATAATCAACATTTTAAGATAACAAAAGGTTGAATCCAAAGACTGTCCTTAGGCAGGATACATTATTGTTATATAATCCTAAGGAATGTAGAGAAAGACAAAAAAGCTTGTCCTTTCTTCCTCTTTGAGAATTCCAGACCCTCTCTCCTTGGGGACCCCTAGACTCCCTATCAACCTGCCTAGGAAATGACTCTCTCACCGAACCCCACCTTCTCAGGTGACTCCGCCAGCAACCTCTGGAGGTAGATCTGGCCTAGTGTGGCCTGTGCAAAGGCCCTGGGTTCCCCCAGGACAGGGAGGAGGCGCGGGCGGCGGGCGGGCCCGCCCGGCAGCTGGGCTCTGGAAGGATCTGGCTTCTGCTCTGAGCGAGATGGGGAGTCACTGGGGGCTCTGAGCAGAGGATTGGCCTGCTTGGACTGATGTTCATGCCACACCCTCAGCTCCGAACTCGATGTCTGGCCATCCCGGCGCTTGGTCACTGAGTCACTGATGCGACCTCCTAGTGTGTCTTCCCGGGTGGCTCAGTGGTAAAGAATCCTCCTGCCCATGCAGAGACTCGGGTTCAATCCCAGGGTAGGGAAGATCTTCTGGAGGAGGAAATGACCCACTCCAGGATTCTTGCCTGGAAATTCCCATGGACAGAGGAGCCTGGCAGGCTACAGTCCTGAAGAGGGTCACAAAGGGTCAGATACGACTGAGCACGCACCTATGTGCCTCCGCATGAGTTAAGACTCTGTGGGGCGGCTCATGCCGCTGTGTTTAACTTGAGTCCCAATTCCTGGAAGACCTGACTTTTTGGCGCATCTGAGCCCCATGAGGAGGGTGCGGGGCGGGGGGGGGGCGCTTCCTGGAAGAAGGGTCATCCAATCTGAGACTTGTACATGGAGCTCAGAGGGTTTGCACCTGCTGTTACCTTCCAGCTACCTTCTGGAGGTTGAAGGCAGCAGGACTCATTTCAGGCACCATCAGTAGGTGGGATCCGCTTGACTAGGAGAATTTTCTGCCAGGGCAGGGACTGAAGAGGCTGCAGAGGTGCTGCTTAGCTAGTTAAGGAGTTTCCATCATCATGTGACCGACAGACGCGGGGCACAAAGCTGCAAAACGACAAGATCCATGGTTTTATCAACCAGAAGCTGAAAGGCGATGTCAGAAATTGACAGCAAGACTTGAACTTTTGGCTGAACTATTGTTAACTCTCTCTCACTATCATCCTTTAGATTTGAAGGTGAGCAGGCGAGTGTAGCGATTTGGAAAATGGAATCCTTTAATGACTCTTTTTATTGCTTTTTGCTGATCCTTAATATAAAACAAATAATCATAAATCACAGCCAGCTCATTGGCCTCCTTCCATCTGCAATATAAACCACGCCAGGGCTTGAGAAGTTTACAGATTTTCTGGAGTAGCATCCTCCTAGCTGGACCCCAGCAGACACGGCTAGGTCTTATTTTATGCAAATTTGAATCATGCAAATCCAACATTGTGATTTGGGTACATGATTTGGGTGTGTACTTGTACACACCAAATTTCCAGTAGTGTGAATCCTGCAAAAGCAGAAATTCTAGAATCTCACTTAGGGCGGCACGGATGGACAGCCAGGGAAACATTGCCACCAGGGGGCGCCCGTCCTCAGGTAAACGGAAACGTGGGCGCTCCTTTGTTGGGATGAGACATGAATTATGTGGCTTCAGATGATGCGTTTTCTTCCCATGAAAAGCAGGCAGCTGCTCTGTCGTTCCAAGCTGAATTTGCCTTTGAAACTGAAGGCCATGTGGCATTAGAAAATGGTAAAAATTCAAGTGAAAGATAGTAGCTGATAGCATGCCGTATGTCATAGCGGGTTCTCCACTTCGGACATGGCCGCCTTGTGGCCATGGGTGGGGGCGGCACCTGCTTCCGCTGAGAACAGCGGCTCTCCTTGGACCTTCAGAACCCTGAGTAGTGATGATGCCTCGTTTTTATTTCCTCACACGTAGTTTTTGTTGCCTCCCTTCTTTGTAACATGACGATAATGAGATGCTGCTCCCCCGTCTGTCTCATCCCATCTCTCACTTCCGCTTCTCAGTTAATGCCATTTGTATGGTTTCTGTTCCGTGTTCAAAACTGGAGACACTTGATCTTGGCTTTGGAACCGTAAGCACATTGTCCATCCTTATTTGTTGTTCACTCAGTCGTGTCTCTTTGTGACCCCATGGACTGTAGCCCACCAGGCTCCTCTGTCCATGGGATTCTTCAGGCAAGAATACTGGAGTGGGTTGCCATTTCCTACTTCAGGGAATTTTCCTGACCCAGGGGTCGAACCTGTGTCTTCTGTGTTGGCAGGCAGAGTTTCACCACTGAGCCACCTGGAAGTCCCCCATCCTTATTTAGCGTGATCCCAAATGCTGAAAATCAGTAGTAATAACTATACAAATGTGTCTATGCATTTTCCTCTTCTGGATACTTCATACAAGTGGAATCATACGATATGAGACCTTCTTGTCTGGCTTCTTTCACTCAGCATTACCTTTTTTTTTTAAAAAAAAAGTTTTATTATAAAAAAGTAATTATTTTATTTATTTGACTGCACAGGGTCTTAGTGGCAGCATGTGGGATCAAGTGCCCTGATCAGGGATTGAACCTGGGCCCCCTGCATTGGGAG
Organism: Bubalus kerabau; assembly: GCF_029407905.1. Classification (NCBI taxonomy): domain Eukaryota; kingdom Metazoa; phylum Chordata; class Mammalia; order Artiodactyla; family Bovidae; genus Bubalus; species Bubalus kerabau. The sequence goes on along the minus strand of NC_073636.1, from coordinate 81,886,290 downwards.
CGCTGGACCACCAGGGAAGTCTCAGCATCAGGTTTTGAAGGAATCAGTGCTTCCTTCCTGTTTACACCTGAATAATATCCCATTGAAAGGATAGAGCACACCTGCTTATCTTCCATCCTTTGATAGGTGTCTGGGGTGTTTCCGCCTTTCCGCTGCTGTGAATGGTGTTGCCAGGAACTTCTGTGTACATGTTTCTGTTTGAATATCTGTTTCCAGTTCTTTTGAGTGTGTATGTAATAGCAAGTGGAATTGTTTAGTCATGTGAGTCACTAGCTCTCACACTTATTTTTTCTTTTATTTTTCAGAAGGGAAACCCATTTTTACTGTGCTACTTTCCCCCAGACTTTAGGTCTCAATTATAGTAATTGAACTTTATGATTCAGTCACAAATGCTTGGAACAGTGATAAATAGGAGGCGATAAATATATTTTGATGGGAATTCCCTGGTGGACCAGTGGTTAGGACTTGACACTTTCATTGCGATGGCCCAGGGGTTCAACCCCCCCAGGGGGAACTAAGATCCCGCAAGTCAAATTTTTTTTTTTTAACTTTTTGGCTGCACCTTGTGGCACGCAGGATCTTAGTTTATATATTTATACATATATATATATATATATAGAGAGAGAGAGAGAGAGAGAATGAATGAGTAATAGTCCCTGAAGCAACTCTTCATGGTACAGTGCACCAAGACTTCTGTCATGCTAGTTGTGAACTAGTACTTTATTAGTTATAAGATTTGAAAAATTGTTTATATGTAATATATATTCTGGGTACATCATTCTCTACAAGAACTGACTGCAGTGAATGTTTGTTGACCTCTTTTTTTTTTTTTTAATTCTGAGCTCAGATCAAGTGTAGAAACCTTCATAGTTATATAAAGTTCCGCAGTAAAATCTTTTCATCATTGCTCAGAACTGATCAGCCTTTCATACAAGCACACCCACCACCAACTCTCACTTACCCACCAATAAGCCCCATAATTATCGTCACCTACACACACACACACACACACACACATACTCCTTCACACCCCTTATTTTAAATTATTCGTTTGCTTCTCAGAACTACAGAGATCATGCATCAGGTACACTGGGTGGTCTTCTGATGCTCAGATTTGGCTACTTTCATCACTGATTGTTGACCTCTTATTCACGCCAAGGAGCGCAGGCTGTATTTGGTTTTGTATCTCAGTCTCCCAGGTGTGGGGCCTGCGGGTCCATTGTATTGAAGAGAACACTGAGCCTGGGAGGGGTGTCCTCTCAGCAGTGGAGCCTACGGCACCCACACCGTAGAGCAGGCTCTGCGCCACTGGACTGCTTTCTCTGCAGCGCTCTGGGGCCCTCGGAACCCGGACCGCGTAGAGAGAACTTGAGTTTCGTTCAGGAAAGCCCGTTCTTCCTTAAGCGGTGGCTCCAGGAAATTGCTTCCAGGCGCGGGTAATGCAGCTTCGGTCCACAGGGCGGCAGGCTTCTCCCAGAATAACAACTGGCCGGGAACAAAGGCCGCAGTCTCCCGCTGCGGCGCTGGCGGCCGGGTTTCTAGGCCAACTTCAGGGAATTAATTAGCAACTGGAGAGCGCTGGGGCATCAAGTACGGCAGGCCAGCCAGCCGCTCGGAAAAGCACAGCGAGGACCCTCACCTCGGCCACGGAAGGGGAAGGGCGCACAGCATACGCTCCCAAACGTCCGCCCAAATGCGGCCCCGCGCTGATGGCCGCAGACGGACCTACGGGACCCAAAGACAGGCCGCCGTTGCGGAGAAGAACCTTCTACCAGGAGGCAGCCGGGTGCGGGACTAGCAGCTCAAAAGCAGCTGACGGCAGCCATCCCAGGAGACCCGTCGGGTCGGGGCAGGGTGCTCAGATTTTTGGAATCTCAGTAATCAATAAGATTGAAAAAAGCTGGTGTCATCATAGGGGTGGATATCAAATTTTGATCTTGCCAGTTAAGGGAATTAAAAAAAAAATACATTTGGCCTTTACTATCACCATAAAAGACAGGGAAAGATAGAAAAATATAATTGAAAACTAAAGGGTAATTGCTTAAACTGACAAAAAAAAAAAAGCTTTCCTAAAAGACATATTTATGAAAACTTCATTGGCTTCCTCAGTAGCTCCGCGGTCAAGACCCGGCCTGCAAGGCAGGCGCCCCAGGAGACCTGGGTTCGATCCCTGGGTGGGGAAGACTCCCTGGAGGAGGGCATGGCACCCCACTCCAGCATTCCTGCCTGGAGAACCCCCTGGACAGAGGAGCCTGGGGGGCTACAGTCCATGGTGTCGCAAGAGTCTGACACGACTGAGGCGACTGAGCACGCAGCACGTGCGAACTTCATTAAGATTCCAGGAGGCATTATTCTAAAGGTGTGATTCTTTTAGTTTGGAAGGAACTTGTTAAGGAAATCAAGATTCGCAGAGCAAGTAACTCACCTGTATTTCCCGAAGTGCGCTTCCCGTTTCCACCAGACAGGAGGAGAGTTCGCCTTTCCTGAGCATTTGTAATAGCATGTTAATTTTCCTTCTTTTTTTTTTTTTAAATTGCAGTATGGCTGACTTACAGTGTAATATCAGTTTCAGGTGTACAACACAGTCATTCCATATTTTCATTTTTTTCTACGCCCTGACTCATGTAATTCTCAGGCCTCCCCCTTTGAGAGAGGAACTTGATATCGTTCCTGTTTTACGGGAAAGGAAACCAGACCTTGATGAGGTCTCACCAGACAGCACTGAGGCCAGCGTCCCCTCCCCCCACCCCACCCAACCACTGGGCCACACGGCTTTGCTGTTCTCGGCTTGTTCCAGGTGGCTCTGCAAAGAAAAGATGAGGGTTTCCTAATTAAATTAAAAACAACTACCACCCCGGTAGACCATCAGAAAGGAAGATCATCCATACGTTCCCATTTTCGAGGCAGCTAACATGTGACCATGGCTGTCTTCATTATTTTTTTTTAAAGGGCTATGTTTTTTTTAATTTATTTTTAATTGGAGGATAATTGCTTTACAGTGTTGTGTTGCTTTCTGCTGTACAACAATGTGAATCAGCCATACGTGTGCATATGTCCCCTGCCTCTTGAACTTCCTCCCCACTCCCACAACCCAGCGCTCTAGGTCATCATGGAGCACCGAGCTGAGCTCCCTGTGTTACAGAGCAGCTTCCCTCCAGTTACCTGTTTTACGGCTCCCAAGGTGGTCAAGAATCCGCCTGCCAGGCAGGAGATTCGGGTTTGATCCCTGGGCTGGGAAGATCGCCTGGAGGAGGAGATGGCCACCCACTCCAGTGTTCTTGCCTGGAGAATCCCATGGACAGAGGAGCCTGGTGGGCTCCAGTCCACGGGGTTGCAAAGAGTTGGACACGACTTAGCGACTGAACAGCAACAGCAGCCTGGTTTCCTCACAGCGGTGTGCGTATGTCAGCGCTAGTCTCTCGGTTTGTCCTGCCCTCTCCTGTGTGCTGATGTAATAAAACACTGCAGCCTGCGTTAAACAACAGAACTTTATTTCCTGTGGTTCTGGAGTCGGAGGCCTGGGATCTAGAATCAGCGTGGTGGGGTGAGGGCACTCTCCACTGTGTTCCCATACAGTGGAAGGGCCTAGGATTTCCTTGATAATGTACCCTCCCACTCAGGAAGGCTATACCCACGGGACAGACCACCTCCCAAGGACCCCACCTTCTCAGATCATCGCTGGGCGTCAGGATTGCCACACATGAGTTCTGGGAGAGCACAGACAGCACTCTCAGTTGCTCTGAGTGTTCATCGTTTCCGGAAAAGATTGCTCTGGATGTCTTTGTCCATTAAACTTTTTTTTTCATATTTCAGATTTACTTCTGGTTAGATTTTTCAGAATGAGATTATTGGCTCAAAGGTTAGACTGTTTATTAAATTTTTTCCCTAGTTTTGTTGAGAAATAATTGACATGTCACTGTATAAGTTTAAGGGCTACAGTGTGATGGTTTGATTTGCATATATTGTAAGATGATTACACAGTAGGTTCCACTAACATCCATCTTCTCATGTAGATGCAATAAAGTTTCCTGAGAACACAGTATTCTCCTTTGTTTACATGCGGTCTGTGGCTTTTTGTTATAACAGCAGAGCTGAGCAGCAGCAACACGGACCTGCATTAACTCCATCAACTCCACCCCCAGGCCCCCTCCCCTGCCCCCAGCAAAACATTTACTATCTGGCTCGTCTCACAGCTCTTTAATTAGTATTAATTAATTTTTATTGATGTACAGTTTGTTTATAATATTATATTAGTTCAGGTGTACAGCATAGTGATTTGACATTTTTATAAATTATACTCTATAGTTATTATAAAATACCAGCCATATTCCCTGTGGTGTACAATATATTCTCATAGCTTATTATACGTACTGTTCACCTCTCTTAATCCCCGACCTCTGCCTCGCCTCTCCCCATCCCCTTCTCTCTTCCCACTGGCTTCTGCCTCGCCTCTCCCCGACCCCGTCTCTCTTCCCACTGGCGCCCACTAGTTGGTTCCCATATCTGTGAGCCTGTTTCTGTTTTGTTATAGTCATGCATTTGTTTTATTTTTTAGATTCCATATGTTTTGTACATGATAGCACACATAAAGTATTTGTCATTGGACTTATTTTACTAAGTATAATACCCTCCAGGTCCATCTACATTGTTGCAAATGGCAAAAATCTCCCTCTTTTTTATGGCTGAGTAGTATTCCATTGTATGTACACATATATCTTTATCCATTCATCTGCTGATGGACATGTGGGTTGCTTCCCAATCTTGGCAGTTGTAAATAACCCTGCTATGAACATTGGGGTGCGTGCAGATTTCCAAATTACTCTTTTTCTTTTCTTCAGATATATCTAGCATCTCTTTAGATAGCCTGTGAGTTCCCCTAAAAGTATAATTCTCATGGAAACTCTGACTGTTAACAAACCAGAGTCTGAGTTAAATAATTATTTCCATAAAATATGTCCAAGTTTCTGTCTTAACTCCTTTGTGAAATGAGGCAGAACAGAAATTTTTAAATGTCACAATAAAAGGCCATATGATTTAATCTAATATACATAGAAATATCATCTATAAATTTTGTTATGAAGGAAGAGAAAGAATCTCTATTTAGTCATTTCTGGAGTCTGTTTAAGGAGGAACATTTTTTAAAATTTTGTTTCATTTTTGGCAAGAAATTCTGAAGGTAGAGAGGAGGCTTATTTCTCCAGGATGCCAAGGCAGGGACTGTCTTAGCTTGTTCAGGCTGCTATAACAAAAACACCATAGATCAAGGGGCTTAGACAACAAACATTATTTTCCCACAGTCCTGGAGGCTGGAAGTCCCACATTTATAAGTATATTAGTGACAACAAGCAAGCTGGAAGCCCAGAGGCCTGGGGTCCGGTCCCAGCTACATGGCAATTCGCCGTGTAACTTGGGTGGGCTTCCCAGCTTCTCTGAACGTCCCTGGGGAAATGGAGGGGTGGGGTTAGAGCAGCGTGACAAGCACTGAGGCCATCTTATCCGGTCCAGTGACTCAGGCGTGAGTGGGCCTGGCACCCGTGAGTGGAGGCGTGGTTAGGGGCAGGGGCAGGCTTCCCTGGTGGCTCGCCTGCAATTCAGGAGACCCCAGTTCGATTCCTGGGTCGGGAAGATCCCTTGGAGAAGGGATAGGCTACCCACTCCAGTCTTCTTGCCTGGAGAATCCCATGGACAGAGGAGCCTGGTGGGCTACAGTCCACGGGGCTGCAAAGGGTCAGACACGACTGAGTGACTAAACCGCCACCATCACTGGAAGACATGTGTGGATTGCCAATGTATTTCACCAAGTGAACTCTCAATTTCCCCACCAATTCTCACTCCATCTTTGACCTCTCTCTCTCACCCCAAACCTCAGGTGCTTCCATGAGGCATGTGGAAGGGTCTCGCAGGAATGCAGCCAGCAGCTGACCCCTCAAAGCAACCTTCCACCAGCATCTCCACCTGCTGGTTCCTACCTCCTCTGCCCCTTCAGTCCTAATCAGTGAACAACACCTGGACCAGCAGCGTCCCTGTCACCTCCTGCAGGGTCTCCCTGCCCCCCGGGGGCCCTGCAGCCTGTCCTTCCCCCCAGCAAAGCTGGTTTGGAGCCAGGCAGCCTGGGTTCACTTCTGGACTCTGCGACTTCTCATCACGTGATTTTGGACACGGCTCTTCATGTCTGTGTGTCTGTCTCCTCATGGGATGGATGGAAATAATAATGGGACCCAGAACCATCTTAGGGGATTAAATAGGTTTATCCATATAAAGCCAATTAATGCTAAGCAGAAGCATTGTGGTTACTATGGTTTTGAAATGTATTCTCACTATTTATTTGCATGTTTATCCATTTCAGACTGAAATGGTCCCTTAAGAATGGGGATCTGATCTAAACCAAACTCTCGTTTCCCCAGAGTCTGGCTTTATGCTTATTTAGTAGGTGATCAGTTAATGTTTGGGAAGGAAACAGGAGGGGAAGAAGGAAGGAAAGAAGGGAGGGAGGGAAGATTTTTCTCAGTGGAAAGTTAGGACGTACCTTAAGATATCAGGTCTGAAAACGGCTCCCTTCCCGGGGCCCCTGGATAGGTGGGGTCTCCACTTGCACCCCAGATCATAGCAGAGCATCTCCTTTCTGTTTTTGCCAAGTAACAAACGCCCCCAAACGTGGTGGCATAACACCACAAGCAGCGCGATGCTTCTTGATTTTGAGGGCTAGGATTTGGGCCAGGCTCACCGGCAGTCTTCCTTGTGGGGCTGAACGCGGTCCCTTGAAGGGTGGGTGGTCTGGAGGTGAAATGGCTTCCCTCCGCGTCTGGTGTCCTGCCCTGACACTGTCTGCTCCACGCAGCCTCTGCCTCCAGGCGACGTCGGAGCCGGAGGCCTTACTGGAGGCTGGATTCCCCCAAAACCAGGGTCCACGGGCCGAGCTGCAAGCCAGGCTTCATAAGAGCAGCCTTGGAAGTCCCAGGCACCGCTTCCGTTGCCTCCTATTGGTTACGGAAATCACTGAGGCTTCTCAGATTCCAGGCAGGTAGAATCAGACCCCACATCTCCAGGGAGATGCAGCAAGGACCTATTGGCAGGTTCATCCACCATAAACTGTCCCTCCATCACAGGCCTGTTAAACCAGGTGTCACCTGGCCTCATGGACACTGTCCACTGAAACCCCCTGAATGCAATTTTTTACGGGTGTGCAAAATGTACATTTTTTTTTCCCAGTGAGATGAGCTGTCAGGCAGATTATGAATCACTGCATGGTGGTCTTCCTTTTTACCAAGGTTTATCTAATCCCAGTGCTCTGCAAAAATTTCCCAAGCAAACATGCATAGTCTTGTAAGCTATTCGAATAATGCAGAAAAATCCCAGTCACTGCTAAGTTCTCTGCCCTCCCCACCTCACTCCCCTCCTCAGAGATAATCCCCACCAGCACTTTGATGAGCATTCTTCATGGGGTTTCCCGTGCGTAATGTGGACGTGGAAGGTTTTTAAAAATGCAGACAGCCTCGTTCTCCTTGTATGTTTTCGGTAATTTGCTTATTTTTCACTCTTAAGATTATGGAGCGGAGGTTGTTCCTGTCAGTAGCCTGGGCTTGGTCTGTCGTTGGCAGCATGTGAATGGTTTTACCTGATGGTGAAGGTGTGTGATTCGTGCTGCCTGGCGCTCAGTAGGTGCTCCCTCCATTGGACAGGATCCACTCCACCTCTGATCCAGGCAAGAGTCTGGGACGCAGGGTTTGGCAATCGGAACCTTGTGTCCCGCTGGCCACCGTCGCTGGTTTGGGGACAAGCGTGTGACATCATGGGAACAATGGTCCGGGAGTGCTGTGCCCTGAACACCTGGGGTTAATCTCAGATTTCCCCAAGTCACCTGCACCCTATGGGAGGTGAATGAACCCTGCAACAGAATCAGGGTTCTGTGGCTGAAAAATACATGGCGACGGGTGCTGGGCTGATCACGAGCGGTGTCAAGCACAACGCTCTGCTCGCTTTCAGAGCTTGAGGTCTGAGGAGCAGGGAGAGGTGGAGACTCGCCCGAGAGCAGCCAGCTGATGCCGGAGCCCGTGTTTGTGATCAGAACCCAGTCATTTGCATTTTTGCTGGAACCAATTTGTTGTTGTTCAGTCGCTCAGTCGTGTCCGACTCTTTGCGACCCCGTGGACCACAGCATGCCAGGCCTCCCTGTCCTTCGCCAATTCTCTGAGCTTGCTCAAACCCATGCACATTGAGTTGGTGATGCCATCCAACCGTCTCATCCTCTGTCATCCCCTCCACCTCCTGTTTGAGTTGGGTTTTTCTATCATTTTCAACAAAGAGGAGTCTCCATAAAGGCATGAACTGTGGGGGATCGCTCTTCAGTTCATCCTCATGACCCAGCCGGGGCTTGGCACAGAGCCTGACAAAACAAATGTTTGATGAGTGCATGAGAGAGTGAACCGAGAACGCCATGAAGATCCTAGTGATCTTTAGGTCCCTGAGGAATCCCAGAGCGGCTTCTCAGACTCGGCGCGCACACAAACTACCCGCTAATCTTGTGCAAGTCTCTCAGTCATGTCCAACTTCTATGCAGAGTACATCATGAGAAATGCTCGGCCGGAGGAAGCACAAGCTGGAATCAAGATTGCCAGGAGAAATATCAACAACCTCAGATATGCAGATGACACTACCCTTATGGCAGAAAGCAAAGAAGAACTAAAGAGGCTCTGATGAAAGTGAAAGAGGAGAGTGAAAAAGTGGCTTAAAGCTCAACATTCAGGAAACTAAGATCATGGCAACTGGTCCCATCACTTCATGGCAAATAGATGGGGAAACAGTGGAAACAGTGGCTGACTTTATTTTTCTGGGCTCCAAAATCACTGCAGATGGTGACTGCAGCCATGAAATTAAAAGACACTTACTCCTTGGAAGGAAAGTTATGATCAACTTAGACAGCATATTAAAAAGCAGAGTCAACAAAGGTCCATCTAGTCAAGGCTATGGTTTTTCCAGTAGTCATGTATGGATGTGAGAGTTGGACTATAAAGAAAGCTGAGCATCGAAGAATTGATGCTTTTGAACTGTGGTGTTGGAGAAGACTCTTAAGAGTCCCTTGGACTGCAAAGAGATCCAACCAGTCCATCCTAAATGAGATCAGTCCTGGGTATTCATTGGAAGGACTGATGTTGAAGCTGAAACTCCAATACTTTTGGCCACCTGATGCGAAGAGCTGACTCATTTGAAAAGACCCTGATGCTGGGAAAGATTGAGGGCAGGGGGAGAAGGGGACAACAGAGGATGAGATGGTTGGATGGCATTAGTGGACATGAGTTTGGACTCCGGGAGTTGGTGATGGACAGGGAGGCCTGGTGTGCTGTGGTTTATGGGGTTGCAAAGAGTCAGACACGACTGAGCGACTGAACTGAACTGAACTGAATTGAATCTTGTGAAAACACAGATGAAAATTCAGCAGCTCCAGGGGGTGGCCTGAGAGTCAGACTTTCCTATAGGATTCCATGGAGAAGGAAATGGCAACCCACTCCAGTATTCTTGCCTAGAGACTCCAATGGACAGAAGAGCCTGGTGGGCTGCTGTCCATAGGGTCGCACAGAGTCGGACATGACTGACGTGACTCAGCAGCAGCAGCAGCACAGGATCCCAGGCCCGCACTTTGAGAGACAGAGTCTGGGTGGCTCTGTGTCCTCCTGTGGTCACCAGTCACGTGTGGCCATTGAGCATCTGAAATGTGACTCTGCTCAATTGAGACACGCTGGAAGTGTAAAATGTGCACCAGATTTTGAAGATTTATTTTTAAAAAATCTGAAAAACATATTTGACATTTTTTAAATGTATTATGGGTTGAAATGACAATAATACATTATTTTTATGTTATTACTTTAATAATAAAGTTACATGTACTGTATGGGGTTTCCTAGTTGGAGCTCATGGTAAGGAATCTGCCGGCCAATGTAGGAGATTTAAGAGATGCAGGTTCGATCCCTGGGTTGGGAAGATCCCCTGGAGGAGGGCATGGCAACCCACTCCAGTATTGTTGCCTGGAGAATCTCACAGACAGAGGAGCCTGGCAGGCTATAGTCCATGGGGTCACAAAGAATTGGACATGACTGAAGTGATTTAGCACATATGTATTTACACTGTATTATTAAGTAATAATCCTACAATAAATATGTTATTAAAACTCATTTTCACCTGGTTCTTCTTGTTGTTTGAAATAGGGCTACTGGAAATTTTTTATTTTATTAAAAAAAAAAAACCTGTTTATTTTTGGCCTCCTAGCGTGCAGGATCTTAGTTCTCCCACCAGGGATCAAACTGTTTCCCATGCACAGGAAGGCAGAGCCTTAACAACTGGGCCGCCAGCGAAGTCCCAGGGCATCTAGAGGTTTTACAGTATGTGTGTGTTTCACACATTTTCTTGGACAAAACTGGTCTCAAGTGTGGGCTCCCTGTGGACAAGAAAATATGTCTTCAATTGCTGAGGTTTTTCTCCCACCAGACCACAGGCCAAGAAGGTCCGACAGGGCAGAGGAACCACGGAGGAGGAAGACTGAGCATAGACGCGGGCGCTGGGGTTTTCTAGAAAGAGCCACATGCTCACGACGCAGGAGAGGAGTGAGTGAGGCTGGGGCAGGCGGGGGTGAAGACTTCCTGCTAAGCAATTTGATGAGATTTTGGTTCCAGGTCTGAAAAAAAAACTGTCAAAAATTTTAATTTTTATTAGCAAGAATTAGTTGGGATGGGAACAAAGGGAATTTTCACGGACACACTCCCAGACTCAGTGATTTCACTCCGGGGTGGATACCTAGGAAAGCACACGTGTGGATGAGGCATTGACTGCAAAAACGTCTGTGTTTCCAAACATTGGAGACAGCGCAAGGGTCAACACTGAGACGGAATGAGTGGACTGTGCTCTGAGATGGGGAGCCATGCGTCCCTGGAAGGAAGGAGCAAGGGCTGCGCGAACCGGAGACTGCATGTCAGAGTGACGGAGGGTGGGGAAGCAAGGTGCAGGATAAGTACAGATTGACACCTTCGGTATGAAGTTTAAAAAAGTGCGGAAAGCTGTATGTAACACAGGATGTTTATATGTAAAACATATAAAAATATAAAACATCAAAGGAAGAAATGAAACTCAGGATCGTGGTTTTCTTAGGGGAGAAGGAGGGAAATATGATCAGAGAGACAAGACATTCACAGGGGTCTATTATAAAAAAATGGATGTAATTATTTATTCATTAAAGAAAAACAGCTACTTAAAAAGACACAGTCCACTGTCAGCACGTAGGATGCTGCCACTGTAATTTTATTCTTAAATTTTCTTCTATTACTCTGTCTACTGTTTGTTTCATTTTTTAAGAACTTGTTTTCATTTTTTATGTTTATCATGGCCAGAGTTTAAAGACTCCTGTCATGCTATATGGTTTGTTAATTATAGAAAGCTTTTTTTTTTTTTTTAAAAGCTGGATGGTAGAAACAAAGGTGTTTGCATTATTACTTTCCAACACCTTTTTATAAATCTGAAACATGTCATTAAAATGTACCAAGGCATTCATAAAATCATTATAAAAATGATTCAGAATACCTCTGCATACAAATTTAGTGATCTTACTAAACTTTTCTAAAACTGGGATTCATGCTTCTCTTATCCCACTAGTTTCTTGGTTTTCTTTTTGGCTATGCCTAGAGGTATGCACCTGGAGAAGGCAATGGCAACCCACTCCAGTACTCTTGCCTGGAAAATCCCATGGACAGAGGGGCCTGGTAGGCTGCAGTCCATGGACATGACTGAGCAACTTCACTTTCACTTTTTACTTTCATGCATTGGAGAAGGAAATGGCAACCCACTCCAGTGTTCTTGCCTGGAGAATCCCAGGGATGGGGGAGCCTGGTGGGCTGCTATCTATGGGGTCGCAGAGAGTTGGACACGACTGAAGCGACTTAGCAGCAGTAGCAGCAGAGGTATGCAGGGTCTTACATCCCCAACCAGGGATTGAAACTGCGCCCCTTGCATTGGAAGTAGATTCCTAACCACTGGACCACCAAGGGAAGTCCCGGTTTCTTTGTTTTCTTGGAGTCAGTTATCATCCTGACTTTTCTTGCCCTGTTCCCACCCACTGGATCTGACTACCGTCGTGAATTTTCCCAATCTCTGTTAGGAGTGGTGGTGGAAACAGTGTGAAAATCATGATCAGTACTAATATGGCAGCTTGGATGGCAGCTGGAGAACTCCTTGCCCCTTGATATCTGGGTAGAAACGCCTGGAAGCCCTCATTCTCTGAGCTCGCGCCATCCCAAAGCTTCCCCACAGACGTCTGCTGCTTCCTGTGGGGTGTAGGGGGTGTAGGGCAGCTCTCTCTCTGGATCCTGAGCACGCTGCCTTTCTCCTCCCTGCTTCCCTGAAACTCAGTCTTTCCTTGTTCAAAACTTTAAAAATCCACTCGGACCGATCACTTCAAAGGCTCTCTTGGCCATTGCTTAGGACAAAGAAGGGTTTTACATCCCAACATGTAAGCGTCTTTTAAAGGGTTGGCATCGCTCTATTTGAGGCGTCTGGAGGGGCATCTTTTGGTTTTGCCTAGTTTCCTTCCTCTTTACCCTGCGGCCACAATTTGTATTTTGTAGGGAAACCCCCCTACCTCACTTTCATGTTTTTGAACGTGAAATTCATTATGGACCAAAATTCATTATGGACCAAAGCTCCCTGGGGAGAAGACTGGGTGGGTATTCTTATTCCCATTTTATAAAGAGGAGAGTGAGATGGCAAGAGGTTTGCATATGGCAGTCAAGGTCGAATAGCCAGTGAGTGCATGGTTTGGAATTTGAACTCAGATCTAACACCAAAGCTTGTGCTCACAACTGCTATAATATAAGAATATAATAATAATTATAATAACCCTGTACTATCAATTCCCAGACTATATCTCCACTTAAGACCCCTCTACTGAGCTCCAGATTTGTATAACCAGCTGCATGTGTGATAGCTCTACTTGAATATCTAACAGGCATTTATGAAGGTTTAAGAAAAATGCTCATGAAATCTTTGATACAATGTCCTCCAGGAATGAAGTTTGATTTCTGTCTCCTTGAGTGTGAGTTGAATTGATAACTTCACTGTCAAACGGTGTATGACAGTGTATGATTTTCAAGGCTAGGTCACAAAAGGCATTGTGACTTGTGCCTTAGTCTTTTGAGTTGTTCATTCTGGGGGCAGCCAGATGCCATGATGGGTGAACACTTGACAAGTCCCAGGAAAAGTCCTGTGTGGCGAGGAAGTGAGGACTCCTGCAACGGTCACTAAGAAATCGGAACCTCTTGCCAATAGCCATGTTGAGTGCGCCATCTTGAAACTGGCTCACTCAGCCCTCGTCAAGCTTTCAAACAACAGCAGCCCTGACTGACATCCCGACGGCCACCTCGTGAGAGACCCTGAGCCAGAACTCCCCCACTGAGCTGCTCCTGAATTCCCGACTCACAGAAACTGTGGGGTAATAAATACTTGTCATTTTAAGATGCTAAGTTTGGGGAAAACTCGTTATGCAACAATAGATAATCAATACGGCCTCCCAGATGCGGCGTGTGAGAAGTGGAACTCCTCCTCTTCATCCTGCAAACATAATTTTCCCTCTGTCTTCTCGGTTCAGAAAATGGCCATGTCATGATCCTTGTTACTAAGGCTCTCCTCAGACACGTCCTCCTCAAAACACCCTCAGAACCCGTCTCCACATCACATCCCAAATCTAATCTGAGAGCAATTCCCGTTGTTCTAACTGTGACCTGTAACCCAAACCCCCAGGTCTTCTCGGAGCCTCGGTCCCCCACCCTCTCTCACTAGCTTGGCTGCAGTTGGATCTGCCTAAATGCTCCTTATCCCTCACTTTCCTAGAGTCAGTTCGGTCTACAGCAGCCAGAAGGATGCTTTAAAAAATGTAAGCTGGACAAGTCCTCTGCTCCGGACCCATCATGATTACTCTCCCTCTAGACCTGTGAAGGAGAAGGAAATGGCAACCCACTCCAGTGTTCTTGCCTGGACAATCCCAGGGACGGGGGAGCCTGGTGGGCTGCCGTCTATGGAGTCGCACAGAGTCGGATACGACTGAAGTGACTTAGCAGACCTGTGAATAGCTCCCTCCCACCACTTTATTTAGATCTTTGCCAAAAAAGCACCTTCTTACTTAATGAGGAATTTCCTGACTTCTGAGCAGTCTCTATAGTGTTTATATTTAAATGTCTATTTGCTTTCTCTCTCTGATCTCAAAAGACAGCTCCTAAAAGAGTCCTTTTTTGTCTAGTTTGGTAACTGTTGTGTCCCCAGCATCTGGAATGATTCTTGCACACAGTAGGTGCCCTAAAATATTTCCTAAAATATTTCAACACATTGTTGTTTTCCTAAGAACTATTGACCTTGGTGTGTTTATCAGAACTACCTGGGAAGCCAGTGAAAAATAAAAATGCCCTTGAGTCTCCAGGGATCCAACGCAATCCTGGGTACTCAGAATCCGATGAAAACCAGGTGATTGGACGATGCATCCCTGGAAATGTCTGTTGCATTTGTCTTCTAATCTTTCAGCAAAATTTGTTATTTCTGCTTTAACAGAGGCAAGGAAAATAGTAAAATATATTGAAATTGGTTTGTATTAAAAAAAAAACTCCTTTGTAGTTAGGGCAGTAAATTATAGGCCTAGGATTCAATATAAGCCATAAATTGAATATTTTAGTGTGAGTAGAGCTGTATCGAGTGTTCCTTTGGGGATTAGAGTTTATTTCCTAAGCTTTTGTTCACTACATCATGAGTCTTTTCAATAAAACGATCTCATTGTCTGACAGCCAGACAGAGCTGTCTTTGATGCCAGAGGACTTTATTGGGTGTGGTTAGCTCAGAAAACGGTTCTCTGAAGATACTTTATGACCAAATATTTACTAACGTCCCTTAGCAGCCCTGGTTAATTTCAGAATACCTCAGAAAGTCAATAAATGTGGACAAACTAGGATGTGTACACACACATCCGCTGTGGCCCCCTGCTTCAAGTAGATAAAAGCCCAGAAATGTAACCGAAATAGGAAACTTGATGTTATCATGACCTTGCTATTAAAGTTGTTAGGCAGATGAAGGGGGTTAAGACCGATGGGCACGTCCCTTAAAGATCCAAATCCATGTACGCATCCATCATGCATCCATTTGGAAGGTAGGCATTTGTTTTACGATTGTTGGGTTGATGATTTAGTTGGGTTCAGGGACCTCCTTGCTGGTCCAGTGGTCAAGACTTCGCCTTCCAATGTAGGGGGCACAGGTTCCATCCCTGGTCAGGGAGTAAGATCTCACATGTCGCTCAGCCAAATAAAAAAAAACAAAACAAAACGGCCAACCAAAACATAAAGCAGAAGCTATATTGTAACAAATTCAGTAAAGACTTTAAAAATGGCCCACACCAAAAAAAATCTTTAAAACATAGTTGGGCTCTAGGTTTAGAATTCATTATTTTTTTCCAAATGATGGAAAAATCATTTCCTACTCTTTATCCATTAGAATTAAAAAAAAATATGTTTGATCCCTTTGTAAAGGTTGGGTCTGCCTTTTTAAAAACTCATTTATACGAATGTATTTTATCTTTGTGCTGGGTCTTGCTCGTGCTGTGTGATGCGAGGCTTCTCATCGCGGGGCATCTCCTGCTGTGGAGCGCGGGCTCTGGGGCGCTCACGTTCAGGAGTTGTGGTTCACCGGCTCAGTAGTGGCACACGGGCTTAGTTGCTCCAAGGCAAGTTGGATCTTCCTGGCCCAGGGATTGAACCTGTGTCTCTTGCATCGGCAGACAGGTTCTTAGCCACTGAGCCACCGGGGAAGCCCTGTCCTTTATAATTTGATGATGCAGGAAACAAAAACGACTCTTCTGAAATGGTACAGGAGAGCTGACTAGCCTCCAGCTGAAGGACTGGGCTTGAAGGGGCCTGGGGCCCCAGGGGTCAGAAGTGAGTTGTCTCTCCTGGATGAGAGAAAAAGCCGAAGGCCTGCACACCTGCCCACCCCTCGGCCTGGGAGAGGGCGGCAGGCAGCCTCTGAGATGACCCCACTGATAGCCACCCGTGGTGTTCATGACCTTGTGTGATCCCTTCCCTGTGAGCTTGGCTGGAACGGATGGCTTGCTTCTGAAGGATAGAGTGAGGCAAGAATGAGGGGGTACGACATTGGTGATTAGGACACAAGCAGTCTGGCTTCTGTCTCCTTGCCATGTCCTCTTTGCTTGCTTCCCGTGATGGAGTAGCTACCGCATGTGGACCAGGTAAAGAGAGTCCCCCGTGGCAATGAACTGACTGAAGCCTCTAGCCAACAACCGGCGAAGCACTGAAGTCCTCAGCCCCACTGCCCACGAGGAGCTGCAGTGGGCCCACGAGGAGCCCCACTGCCCAAGAGGAGCCTCAGCCACAGATTTTACCTGGAAGTGGACCCTGCTACACTTGAACTTGTTTAAAAAAAAATAACATGCCTTAAAAAAAATTATTATTTGCCTGTGGCCGTGCTGCGTCTTCGCCACATTGCGGTGACCTAGGCTGCTCTCCGGCCGCGGTGTGCAGGCTTCTCAGGCAGCGGCGTTCCTGGTGGCTCCCGGGGTCCAGAGCACGGGCTCCGTGGTTGCAGCTCAGGGCTTAGTTGCCCTGCGGCGCGTGGGGTCTTCCAGGACCAGGGATTGAACCCGTGTCTCCTGTGCTGGCAGGTGAATTTGTTACCACGGAGCCACCAGGGAAGCCCTTTATTTGTTTTATGTATGGTTTTTTTTTTTTTTGGCTGTGCTTCTCCAAGTGTGGTCCTTAGGACAGAAGCATCACGTGGGAGTTTGGAAGACATGTACCTTCTCAGGCCCCCTCCCCAGATTTCTGAGCCCAGGCAGGCAGCCGTCTATGTTTTATCGAGCTCTGCAGGTGGTCAGATGTATGCTTGGGTTTGAAAATGCCTGGTCTGTGAGCGTGCCGGTTTCCTGTGTGATGAAGGCCTGTCTCCCGCCTGCCGTCAGCCGCTTCACTGGACTGCCAGGCTCAAGCCACCCCATCCCACAAAGATGGGTCTTTACAGCGCTGGAGCCCCCAGCCTCCACGACCCGTGTTCAGAACCCTCTCCCCGCGCCCCCCCACTCAACAGGCACGAAGAATTCAGCCGCGATGACAGGTGGCTTCTCCCGAGACGAGCAGACAGGCCCTCTCCCCGGGGCGTGATTGACAGCCCCCTAATCAAAGGGAAGAGAATGGTGTGCCTCTAGAATGATGTTTTCTCTGTAAATATTTGACATTATCCACCCTGCAAACCTGAAAGAGAACTTCATTTTTCTTTCTTTTCTGGGGAATACAGCAAGTCGGAGAACACCCTTAAATATAATTAGTCTGACAAGGGAGCTCCCGATCGGGGCTGGGGACCGAGCCTGTGGGAACAACACGTGGATGTCTTCCTCTCTCTGCTGTTCGAGATGCGTGGGGGCCGCTCACCTGGCGTGCGGGAACCCCGTCTCCCTTGGCTTTTGGACGTGCAGGCTGTCCTCTGGGTGAGCTCAGCAGGCAGGTCTGGGGCAGGGCCTGGGAATCTGCGTTCCTGCATTTTAAACAAGCCCCCTACTACAGCCGGTTCAAGGACCACACTTCACTGAGTAGCAGGATTCGCAGCACCTTCCTGGTGCCACCTGGAACTTAGTGTTTGGAGACAGCGTTCAGACGTCACTTAGGCCCTGGCTTCTGTGAGTAGACTTGGGCTTGCATTCCTGCTGCACAGAGCAGAAGCCATGTGCCTATGGGCAGGTTAACTCACCTCTCTGAGCCGGCACCACGTTCAGGAGGACCTTCCTTTTAGGGCAGTGTGACTCAACCGTGAAAAAAGAGCTGCCTCTTTGAGCAGCGTTTTTAGACGCGCCCCTCCCCATCCCCTCTCCATTAAAGTGTTGAAACTTTAATGCCGCAGACCCAGGGCACATCTGTTTTTGTACTTTGCGGAGGACCACAAAGCACTGTAACAGCCTACGACTGCTCACCCCTCAAGAGCTGACGGTTTCCCCAGTTGGGAGTGATGTCACCCTGTTGAGAATGCTTATTTTAGGGCAATAGTAAAGGCTAAGGGAAGGTAATTTCTGTCAAGCACTCTATACAAAGTAAGTGCTCAATAATGGTTACGTATTTGTGTACATTATATAAACTATGTTAGAGATCACATACTATCATTAATACAATATACTGTTGACCCTTGAACAACACAGATTTGAGCTGCGTGGGTCCACTTACACACAGATTCTTTTTCGACAGTGAATATGACAGGATGCTGTGGTCCTTGGTCGCTTGAAGCCACAAATGTCTAGAACCTCGAACACAGACAGCCAGTGCCCGGAAGCCCTGGGCTGTTCAAGGGTCAGCTGTTCACTATATGTTGCTATGTTATATTACTGGTATGTTATTGCTGTTGCTTAGTTACTCAGTCGTGTCCAACTCTTTTGAGACCCCCATAGACTGTAGCCCACCAGGCTCCTCTGTCGTGGCATTTCCCAGGCAAGAAAGTGGAGTGGGTTTCCATTTCCATCTCCAGGGAATCTTCCTGACCCAGGAAAAGTCTCCTGCATTGGCAGTCTGATTCTTTACCACGGAGCCACCAGGGTGTATTATCCCTCAGTCTAGTACCTGCAGATCGGGTAGAAATGAAAGGTCAAGGTAGAAGAATGCGGAGAAGCAGAAGGGAGCTGAGGTTTCTGCAAAACATCACAGCCTTCCGGGACCTGAGCCCAGGCCTGGGTCTCCCTCACGGGCCTGCTGATCCCCGAGGCGCTGCTTAGCGCCTGGGTCCCTGCTTCTTCATCCCTCCCTGGACACGACCCTCTCCCCCTGGACGCAGGGACGGATCAGTGCGGGGGCACCGAGAGGCCCACCATGTGGTTGGCTGTGTGGATTCGGCCTCCGGGCTCTCACAGGGTGAGGGCCCGGGGCTGAGCGGGCGGCGGGGTCAGGCGGCCGGGCGGGCAGCGTCGGTCCCCTCGAGGGCAGAAGGGCTGTCCAGCGGTGACTGCAGGGCAGGTGGGCTCGTCCCTCCCGGAGGGCCCGGAGGGGAAGGCGGTTACCGCCGTGCAGAGGCCGACGCGGGGGGCTTGGCCGGAGGGCGGAAAGCGCTGGAGGGCGCAGGAGCCCCGGCCTAGCGGCTGGGCCAGGCCTGGTTTCCGGGGGCCGAGGCGGGGAGCGGTCCACAGGGCCGCAGGGACCAAGGACAAGAATCAGTCAGGAGACGTGGCCGGCGGAGGGGCCGGGGCGCCGCTTGCTTTTACGCTCTGGATTCTTTGTGTGTTCCCAGACTCCTCCCACTTCCCTTAGCATGGGAGGAGCTTAGTTCTGGAGTCTGGGAAACAGACCCAGGGGCTCGGATAACCTAGGGAGCTAGTGAGGCACCAGCTCGTCTTTCAACTATCTCTGCTGGCACGTTTGCGTTGGTGGTAAAGTGTCGCTTCTGTTTCTCAGCCTGCAGCGCCTAGGCCTCTGGCTGGTCCAGGAAGCCCAGAGACGCATCCTGCTCGGACTCAGAACCTGGGCCCAGTGACCACTGTGGTGACCAAACCATCAGCTTCTTTTTTTTTTTTTAAACAAACAGAAGTTTAATAGCATGCTTACTGCCTGATGAAAAAGGAAATGAACCCACTCTAGTATTCTTGCCTGGAAAATTCCATGGACAGAGGAGCCTGGCCGGCTACAATCCATGGGGCTGTTGCAAGATTCAGACATGACTTAGCAACTAAACCACCCCTACCATTCCTCCTGAATATCTGGGACCTAACCAGGAAAACTGAGTCATTCCCTGAAATGGCCCAGTTCAGTTCAGTCGCTCAGTCGTGTCCAACTCTTTGCGATCCCATGGACTGCAGCATGCCAGGCCTCCCTGTCCATCACCAACTTCTGGAGTTTACTCAAACTCGTGTCCATAGAGTCAGTGATGCCATCCAACCATCTCATCCTCTGCATCCCCTTCTCCCCCTGCCCTCAATCTTTCCCGGCATCAGGGTCTTTTCAAATGAGTCAGCTCTTCGCATCAGGTGGCCAAAGTATTGGAGTTTCAGCTTCAACATCAGTCCTTCCAATGAACACCCAGGACTGATCTCCTTTAGGATGGACTGGTTGGATCTCCTTGCAGTCCAAGGGACTCTCAAGAGTCTTCTCCACACCATAGTTCAAAGGCATCAATTCTTCAGGGCTCAGCTTTCTTTATAGTCCATCTCTCATATCCATAGATGACTACTGGAAAAACCATAGTCTCGTCTAGATGGACCTTCATTGTCAAAGTAATGCCCAAGCCATCACCTTAAGTACCGTCTTCAGCCAAAAATGAAAGAAAGACCTTAGGCGAGGGCGGAAGCCAGTTACGGCATGTTATCACACAAAGCCCCATCAACAAGCGTATAAACCGTCCACTCTAAAGGGCCTGCTATTTGCCAAGCCTCATGCCAGAAGCAGGCGTGTGGCTTTCCCATGTCACAGCTCAGGTTTGAATCTCCGGCCCACTGTGTTGAGTGGAGTGTGGGGGCGTTTCTTTGCTTTCTGTCTGGCTACCAGGTGGGCATCTGTACACATGACATGTTGATGTGTCAGTGAGGGTTCATGCACTCACTGGCTCTTTTCACGAATATTGTCTCGAGCAAGTGTGCTGTGTGAGGCGAGATGGGGTGTCCTAGAACCTGGGGGCACGACGGTGAAGCCAGAAGGCTCTGGTCCAGCCCTCACTGGTCAGCTGTCTAGGGACAGGGCAGCAGGGGCTGGCAGGGGTTTTTCGTAAAAGAACAGATAGCACATCTTTTTGGTTTTTGGGGGGGGGAGTCAGTGCCAAGAAAAAATTGCGTTATAACCATGTCACTCTGACTTGAAGGGTATGGGCAGCCCTGTGGAATGAAGAGGCTCCACAGACGTCTCCGACAGAACTCCTGAACTCGGCTGTTTTATCATGAGAGCAGCCACACAGTAAGGACACACATGATTGTGGCTGTGTTCCAATAAAACTTTATTTAAAAAAGAAAAAGAACAGGTGAGTGGAGGATTTTTTCTGTGGGCTGCAGTCTGCTGGCTGCTGCAAGAGAACATCCAAGGACACAGATGTTGGAGCCAGTCTGCTGGCTGAATCCCAGCGATCCCACTTCTTAGCAGGTCCGTCTTGAGCAACTTACTTTCCCTCTCTGTTCTCAGTTTCTTCCTCTGTAAAATGGGGTGGCAATCGTGCTTACCTCCGAGGGTTCTTTGTTGGGATTACACGAAATAATGTATGTAGAATGCTTAGCACAACATTTGAAATGTGGTGCCTGCTATGGTAAATGCTAGCTCTTCATTTTTATATCAGTGAGAAGGTAGGCATTAATCAGTTATGGTCACTGATCAGTGATGAGTCAAATTACCACTGTCAGAAGTCTTGCTTGACCAGGTCCCGGGGGACTTTAGCTAACTGGGGGCAACTGCTGAGTTACACCCTGAGAAATTCCCCCAGTTTCCTGAGTAGGACAGTTACCGTGGCTACTTCATTGGAATGATTTTTTAAAATCACTTTTTTGTCTTCTTTTGCACATTGTAGTCATGCTACATTAAGATGTTGCTTTAAAAATTAAAAAAAAAGCTCAGCCCACATAAGTGAGATCCTGTAGTGTTTCTCTTTCTGGTTTATTTCTCTTAGCGTAATATTCTCTAGGCCCATCCATGTTGCCACAAATGGCAAGATCTCCTTCTTTTTGAAGGCTGAATAATAATCCGCTGTCCCTGTACACCACGTTTTCTTTATCCGTTCACCTGCCGAGGGACCTTTGGCTTGTTTCCCTATCTTAGCCGTGTTAAGGGATGCAGGAGTGTGCATGGGAGGGCAGATTTCTTTTTTGAGGAACTGATTTCGTTCCCTTTGGATATACACCCAGAAGTGGGACTGCTAGCTGGTGAGGTAGCTCTTGGTTTTAATTTTTTGATCAGCCTCCATACTGTTTTCTATGGCTGTACCCGTTTACCGTCCTACCAAAGCTCAGGTGGTGCTTAGTCGTAAAGAACCCGCCTGCCGGTGCAGGAGACATGAGAGACTCGAGTTCCAGCTCTGGGTGGGGAAGATCCACTGGAGGAGGGCACGGCAACCCACCGCAGTATTCTTTTTTTTTTTTGAATATTTTTATTTATTTATTTTTGGCTCTGTGTAGTCTTGTCGGGGCGCGGGCTTTCTCCGGTTGCGGCGGGCGGGGTTACTCTCTAGCCGCGGTGGAGGCTCCTCGCCGAGTGGCTTCCTTTGTGCAACACGAGCTCTAGGGTGCCGGGGCTTCAGGACTTGTGGCCCGGGGGCTCCCCAGTTTCGGCCCCGGGGCCCCAGGGCGCAGGCTCAGCAGTTGTGGCTCCCCGGACCGCAGAGCGCAGGCTCAGTAGTTCCCACGGGCGTAGTTGCTCCGAGGCATGTGGGATCTTCCCGAAATCCGGGCTCCAACCCATGTCTCCTGCACTGGCAGGCGGATTCTTTACCACTGAGCCCCCAGGGAAGCCCCTCCAGTATTCTTGGCTGGAGAACCCCATGGACAGAGGAGCCTGGCAGGCCGTAGTCCCTGGCTTCTCACAGAGTCCAATAGGACTGAAGCGACTCAGCGCGCATGTGCCCGCTGCCTTTCCCTGTATGTTTCACCTTTTCCGGCTGCCCGGTGGTCCTTGGGTGTTCTGTTCTTTTTTCAGTCTTTGTGCTTTTCGGTTTTCGAGGATTCTCACACATACCCTCCAGCTCAGACGTGCCCTCCTCAGCCGCGTCTAGTCCACTGAAAAGCGCATGGTCCCCCGTCTGCGCTTTTTTGTTGTTGCTGTTGCTGTTGTTGTCTTTTAAAATCTCTAGCATTTCTTTTTGCTTCTCTCTGAAAATGTTTGTCTTTTCACTTCCATTGCCCATGTGTTCTTGTCTCCTTCATCCATTAGAGCCCTTACATATTAACTGTAGTTGTTTTAAATTCCACATCTGGTTCTGATGCTAACTCTGTCGTTTCAAATTATATCTTTTGCCCTTTCGTATGTCTTAATAGAGCTTCCCCTGTGGCTCAGCCATTAAGAATCCACCTGCAATGCAGGAGTCACAGGAGACACAGGTTTGATCGCTGGGTCAGGAAGATCCCCTGGAGGAGGAAATGGAAACGCACTCCGGTGTTCTTACATGGACAGAGGAGCCTGGGGGGCTACAGTTCATAGCGTTGCAAACGGTTGGACATAACTGAGGCAACTTAGCACACATGCCTTAACAGCTGGATGGTTCGGGAGAAGACTCTTGAGAGTCCCTTGGACTAGAGATCAAACAAGTCCATCCTAAAGGAAATCAAGCCTGAATGTTCATTGGAAGGACTGATGCTGAAGCTGAAGCTGCAATACTTTGGCCACCTGATACCATGAGCCGACACATTGGAAAAAACCCTGATGCTGGGAAAGATTGAGGGCAGGAGGAGAAGGGGGTGACAGAGGATGAGATGGTTGGATGGCATCACCGACTTGGTGGACATCAGTTTGAACAAACTCTGTGAGATAGTGAAGGACAGGGAAGCCTGGCATGGTGCAGTCCATGGGGTCACAAAGAGTCAGACATGACTTGGCGACTGAACAACAGTGATGTAGAGGGTAAAAGAAACTGCTGTAAATAGGGCTTCAGCAGAGGTGAGGAGTGGGCGAGGGGAGGTCTTCTAGAGTCTTATGATTTAGTCTTGGTTTTTTAGTGAGCCTGTGCTTTGGACTGTGAGTGGCGCAAGAGTTTCTTGGTTTTTCCCTCCCTGCTTAGGTGAGATAAGAGGCTGGGACAGGTTGCATGGAGTTGGGTGTCTCCCTTCTCCAGATCAGTGAAAGTGTGTTAGTTGCTCAGTCATGTCCAACTCTTTGCAACCCCATGGCCTGTAGCCTGCCAGGCTCCTCAAGTCCGTGGAATTCTCCCGTGTTTTGCCTTTTCTTTTTCCCCTCCCAGGCCATATGGACAGCAAGTGGAATCTTAGTTCCCCCACCAAGAATTGAACCTAGGCCTCCTGCATTGGGAGCTTGGAGTCTTAACCACTGGGCCACCAGGGAACTCCCTCCCTGTTCTTGCCTGTCTGCCTCTTTAATCTTGGGGGCAGAGCTTTGCCCTCTTCGGGGCAGAGTCCTCCCCTCTCTTCTGGATCTCAGAGTTGATTTTTCTGTCTGTTCAAGCTTTTTACTCATCATTAGGATAGACTGGTGTCTGCCAAACTTACCTGCTAAACCAGGTGTAGCTGTTTTTAAGCACACACACACGTTCTGTGACTGTGTATTGTTCTACCACATAGATGTAATAATTTATTTCATCAATTACCTATTTTAGAACATTTTGGTTCTTTCCAACTTTTTACGATTACAACAATGAATGACTGGACATTCTTATCAAATACATCTCAGTGAACATCTTTGGTTATTTTCTGAGGAAGACCCTTCAAGAAGAGTAATTAATCAAAGGGCATGCACATTTTGAAGGAAATGACAAATACGGCTTAATCTTTTTCTAGGAATTCCTGTCTATTTTAGCATCCAACAGCAATGAGTGTGGACATTTCTTCCTTGACCCCTCTCCAATAATGGAAATATTATGTTTTATTTTTGTCAGTTTGATAAGCGGGAATGATTTCTCCCTGTTTTAATATATGTCACTTTGGTTATTACTGTCACTTGATATTATCTTAAATGTTCACTAAGCATTTCTTTACATGCATGTTGTCAGTTCATGAGTTTTGCCAAAATTTTTCTATTTGGATATTTATCTATTTTTCTTATATATATATATATATATATATATATACTACATCATTAATTATGCTAGTCACCATTAATCATATAGTAGTGTAATTTCCTCCTGTGTATGACTTCTCATCATACTTATGGTGAATTTTCTTTTTCAAATTTTATTTCTTTTTGGTCTTGCTGGGTCTTGCCTGCTGCTTGGGCTTCTCTCCAGTTTCGGCGAGCAGGGGCTTCTCTCTAGTTGCGGTGCTCTGGTTTCTAACTGCTCTGGCTTCTCTTGTTTTGGGCTCGATAGTTCTGCACCGGCTTAGTTGCTCTGCAGCATGTGGGATCTTTCCAGATCAGGGGCTGAACCGTGTCTTCTGCATTGGCAGGTGGATTTTTTTTTACCATTGAGGCACGACGGAAGCCCCTTATAGTGTTTTGTTTTGTTTTTGACTCCTGGCATTTTCGTTTCTATGATTCTTTCTTAGTATTTATACCTGGAAATAACTTCCTTGACTGATATCAGGTAACTGCTGACTTACATTTTCCTCTAGTTGTTTTATGTTTTCGTTTCTAGATTTAATTTTGATTCATCTGAAATATATATAGCATGAGATATTTAACTTTTTTCCCCCCTGAAAAATTTACCAATCATCTGAGCACTATCTTATTGTTTATTAATGTACTTTTTCCCTACAAATTTAAAAGTCTACTTTTATAATATGCTGCTGCTGCTACTGCTGCTAAGTCACTTCAGTCGTGTCCGACTCTGTGCTAAATTCTTCAAATGTTTAACATATTCCTGGGCATTATTTTGTTTTACATTGAATTGCTGTACTCTTGTGCCAATTCAGTATTTAAAAATCTTAACTTTATAGTATATTTTCATACCTAATAGGGATATTTCTTTACTCTATATATGTGTGTGTGTGTGTGTGTGTGAGTCGCTCAGAGGTGTCTGACTCTTTTGGAACCCCATGGATTATAGCTGGCCAGACTCCTCTGACCATGGGATTTCCCAGGCGAGAATACTGGAGTGGATTGCAATTTTCTTCTCCAGGAGTTGCAGGAAGGGGGACCGCTTCCAGGGCCTGAAACTGGGCCCTTGTCTAACACTCAGAAATGAGTTGTCCGAGGAGACACATGTGCTGAGAAAGCAAGAGATTTTATTGGGAAGGGCGCCCGGGCAGAGAGCGGCAGGGTGAGGGAGCCCAGGAGGACCGCTCTGCCGCGTGGCTCGCAGTCTCGGGTTTATGGTGATGGGATTAGTTCCCGGGTTGACCAGTCATTCTGACTCAGAGTCCTTCCTGGTGGTCCATGCATTGCTCAGTCAAGATGGTTGCCAGCGAGGATTCTGGGAGGTGGTCGGACGTGTGGTGTCACCTTGTGACCTGTCCTGGCCTCTTCTGGCTGGTGCTGTCTTGTTGGTTCCGTGTTCCTCACCAGGACCTCTTGTTGTGAAGCGGCTCATGCGCATGGTTGCCGTGCTTCCTGGCCAGGGCAGCGGTTTCAGTCACGGTGCTTCCCCTAACACAGAGAATCTTCTGGACCAAGGGATCGAATCCACGTCTCCTGCATTGGCAGGCTGGTTCTTTACCTTCTGAGCCATCAGGGATGCCCCATATATATATACACTATTTATCATTATTTTTTAATTTTGAAAAGTCAATACATATACTTACTAAAACATTCAGTATGACTATAGTGTTTTTAAATGTTCAATTTGTTGAATATTGTTTAAAATTTTCAAGCTGCATAACAAACTAGATACATTTGGAGCTTGTTGATGGACCTCTGTTTGTCCTGCCTGATCCTCTCGTGTCGGGAGCTGTGTCTTGGTCTCCTCGGGGCTTGTCTGTGTCTAGCTTCTGCACTTGAACTTCTGAGGTTCCATCTTGAGTCCACAGGCTTTAGAGGAAACACTCTCTTGGGCTCTTAGTTCAGCCCGCTACTGAGGAGCGGGGAGGCGGAGGGGGGGTCTCATGCTCTTGATTCCTTCATCTCTTAGTTCTTGCCTGAGACCACTCCCAGGAACTGAGGTGAAGCTCACCAAAGCCCCTGGCTGCTCAGAAAGTTAAGATGGCTCACCAGTGTATTCCTCAATCTAGTTGGTAGTGGTCTTTGATCCCATGAAATTCTTAAGAGATGCATTACTACACTGCAGGCTGGATGGAAGAATTGTATCTGGGAAGACTCAGGCAGTGGGTAGGCAGGGGTGAGGAAGGGCGCCTACCTCTTCCAACCTTTGGGCTGCTTGGAAGTGCTGCGTGCTCAGCCATCTCCTCCCGACCCCCCAACATCCCCCAGCAGCTGTCCGCTAATAACCGAGAGGAGGTGGTGTGTGAACACCCCAGCTCCCTACTCAGTAGGCAAGAACCCCAAGCCTGTCCTGCACCATCTCCCGGTGCCCAGGGGGACTGGGCCCCATCACCCATGGTGGGCATTCTTCTCAAAGCTCCTGTTGGCATCCTCCATCTCCCATTTCCCTCCCCCACCCCCATCTGTGTTTCTTGGTGTCACCTCCCGTTTAAACTATTTGTCCTCATCTCCAGACCTGTTTCCACAGAAAACCAGTCTAGTTCAGTTCAGTTGCTCAGTCGTGTCTGACTCTTTGCGACCCCATGGACCGCAGCACACCAGGCCTCCCTGTCCATCACCATCTCCCGGAGTTCACTCAAACTCACGTCCATCGAGTCGGTGATGCCATCCAGCCATCTCATCCTCTGTCATCCCCTTTTCCTCCTGTCCCCAATCCCTCCCAGCATCAGAGTCTTTTCCAATGAGTCAATTCTTCGCATGAGGTGGCCAAAGTACTGGAGTTTCAGCTCTAGCACCATTCCTTCCAAAGAAATCCCAGGGCTGATCTCCTTCAGAATGGACTGGTTGGATCTCCTTGCAGTCCAAGGGACTCTCAAGAGTCTTCTCCAACACCACAGGAAACCAGTCTAAGACAAATGGAAACCTGAGTGTTGGAGGATCCTGAGCAGAAGTCAGAAAACTGTAGCCCAAGGGCCAAATCTGGGCTGTTGCTTGTTTTTATAAGTGAAGTTTTATCTGCACACAGGCCTGACCATTGTTTACTATCGTCTATGGCTGCTTTTCACTATAATGGCAGAGTGGGGTTGTTGGGTCAGAGGCCAGACGGCCCGTAAAGCCAAACATATTCACTATCTGATTCTCTAACCGCTGGGATAAGTACCTTGGTAGCTCTGGTCTTGAGGAGCAAAATGGCATGGTCTGATTTACTTTATTAACATTTCACTCCCATAGCTGTGTGGAGAGTGGATGTGAGGTGGGTGCTCTGGGCCCAGTTAGAAACCTTCCCTAACCCGCCTGCCAGTGCAGGAGATGTGAGAGATGCAGGTTCAGTCCCTGTGTCAGGAAGATCCCCTAGGGAGGAGCATGGCAGCCCACTCCAGTGTCCTTGCCTGGAGAATCCCGTGGACAGAGGACACTAGTGGTGTTTGGTCTGTAGGGTTGGAAAGAGTTGGACATTGAAGTGATTTAGCAAGCATGGGTATTCAGGAGAGACAGAGAGTGAACAGGTAGGAGCTGTATCTTAAACCTAGAAACAGCAGGGCTTGTTTCAGTCCAGTCTTGATGGACTGGACTGGAGAAAAGGGAGCAGTTAAGGGGTGTGTTCTTGTGTATATTTGGTTCTTCTAATCCTCCTCC
This sequence comes from Bubalus kerabau, assembly GCF_029407905.1. NCBI lineage: Eukaryota > Metazoa > Chordata > Mammalia > Artiodactyla > Bovidae > Bubalus > Bubalus kerabau. The sequence goes on along the minus strand of NC_073636.1, from coordinate 81,857,926 downwards.
TCGGAGAAGTAAACTTTTGTCTTTTTTTTGACCTTGCCACGAGGCTTGTGGGATCTTAGTTCTCCAAGCAGGGATTGAACCTGGGCCCCAGCAGTGAAAGTGTAGAGTACCAACGGACAGCCAGGCAAGTCCCAGAGATTATCTTGACCATCGCTTCCTTCAGGACTCCTTCCGTGACTTCTCAGGGTGGCTGGGGGCCCCTGTGTGTTCCCACACTCCCTTTACTCTTCCTCCTATAATGTTCTGTGCTTCCTTTAACTTCACCTTAGGTCACAGAGATAATGCAGGACAGAGCCCATGTCTTCAACAGAATTTGAGTGCAGGCTCCGTTCTCCTCACCATCACTGCACTGAGCCATGGGTGGAATCCTCAGACCTCACCTAGAGTGGGTGCTCACCTCGCAGTCACCGAGAGAATGAAGACCAAGAACGTTATGGCTCGGTCCAGATAGCTTATCCCAGCCGTCTCCAACCTTTTTTTGCGCTAGGGATTAGTTTTGTGAAAGACAATTTTTCCATGGACTGGGAGAGGGTGAATGGTTTCAGGATGATTCCAGCACATCACACTTACCATACATGTGTCTATTATTATTACATCAGCTCCAGCTCAGCTCATGAGGCATTCGACCCTGGAAGTTAGGGGCTCCTTGAGCCCAGCCCTCTGCCTTCACTGCCTCTCCTTTCTGCAGCCTTGCTTTCTCTAGCCTGGCCTCTCGTGTGTCTTGGCTCAGACACGGGACCACGACAACGAGGTGGATGTCATCATTGGACAAGCACGGGTCTCCTGCAGCCCGCCACATGGCAGACGAGAGCGGCTGCGCAGCAATCGTTGTTGGTGGGGCATCAGCCTCTGCCTGGGCAGCTTGGGTGTGAACCATGGTCTCGTTCCCTGGGGCATTAAAGGAAACGGAGGGGAGCAGACAGGGAAACTGCACAGCAGGGCCATGGCCCAAGGGGGAGGAGCCTGGGTCTCTCCATCATGTCTGTCTGCTCTGCTGCGTCCTTGAATTTGAGAGACAGCTGCCCACTGCCTCTGCTGAGATTCCACCGTAAATTACTCAGGCACAAGCTGACTGGATCTGAGAGTCTGCAAAGGCAGCCTAGGAACTAAGCAAGGTGGCTGGCATTCGTTTACAAAAAAAAAAAAAGATGAAAAAAAGAATCTGCTGGAGACAAGGGGAGATGCTAGAAGTGGGTCAGTGGGTCTGAGCAACAGAGAAGTCCACCAATAATCTCCTGGCGTGGCCTCCCAAGGCTTAGCGCAGCTCCCCACGCCCTCCTTCCCCTCTCCTCTCTTGCCACCTTAAAAAAACACACATAGGCAGAAATCAATCCATCAAATGTCATTACAGATTTATTAAGCCTGATGTAGAAAGACATTTAACAGTAACATCTTCAGAAAGCATAAAAAGAGCACTTCTATTCAGTCTTGTGCTTTGAAAATCTAAATATATTTTTATCATATAAATAATTCTTTTCATGTTTTAAGTGCATCTGTGTTTGTTTTTTTTTTTTTTTCTTCTTCTCTCCTTTAATTTTCATTTTTCAATTAGCCAAAGCGGAAGTCGTGGTTGACGGAAATGAAGCCATTTGCAAAGCTAATGGTGTCAGGAGGCCCGTCTGAGTTATACTGTATCAGCCCGATTTCCAAAAGGTGGTTCAATGTCTGCAGCATTCATATGAAGGACAGCCTCCAGCAAAATCATAATTGAACACACCCAGGTCCTTAATGTCGGCAGTTGAACTTCCTGATGCAAATTATGGCAAGGTTTCAGATGGGGACAGTCTATTTCCAATAACTCCTGAGTGGGTGAGACATAGATTTTTTTTTTTTGACACAAAGGAAAGAGTTACCATGCTTAAGGATGTAAGTAGCACACGGATAGAAACCTTTTTGATGGAATGAGGGGCTCGCATAAACCTTGCTGAGGGTGGTGGTATTTTTTCACAACAGCTAAAAGAAGTAGTGTCTATTATATAGGGCTTTAATTACAGTTCTCAAAGTTGGAATGATTTTTCCTTAAAAAAAAATCTTTAGAGGTAAAAAATAATGGCTTCTTTGATGTAATTTTCACCTCCACCATCAGAAGATATTTCTAGTGGTAAAATTGTACTTTTTAAAAAACCCCTCTCCTTTTAGAGATTATTTCATTGCTAGAGCATCACACATGCATCTCGAGTGTGCCCAGACCAAGTCGTTTTCATTCAGCCGGCGGCTGCTCCAGGTGTTTCTTTTGGCTGATCTGAGTTCTATGGGGTATCGAGACCAAATTGTTTAGAATTAGGAGGAAGGACAGGAGGCTGGCGCCTGGGGACAAAAGGAGGAGCACCTTTCCTGAAAATCCCCGTGGTTTTTTTTTCCCAAGCTGGAAAGCCCTCATTTCCGGGGGGCATGGTGTGTCTTTAGGCTGTGACAATGTAGGTGAGCCTTTGGAAAATCGCAAGTAGTGACTGCATTGAGCACTAGTATTTGGGATGATCAGGCGCAAAGGAAAGCATGGTCAGCCAGGGAAAGAACTTTCCAGATCCCAGAGATGAAGGCTTGGATGCCTCTCTGTGATGAATCTGTTTGGCCACAGGGTGGTATAATTTTCCTAGCAGAAAAAAATTTTTTTTTCATTGCAAGGACAATTTATAATCATCAAAAACAAGTGAAACATGGTTTTGATTAAAACAGCCTGTTGGCTCAATAATTTCTGTAATTTTAAAAACATCCTTAATGCAGAAGAAGAACACGCCGATGTCAGGAATGGCCTGGGGCCCCATTACAATAGCAACCGAATAAATAAGGAAAAGAATTGCGAGGTCATAAAAACAAAATTAAGCTAATGTTTCAAATTTTGACAATTATGAATTCTTCCTCTAAGAAGACATTAAAAAAATGTTCAGGCACTATTAGATAAAATACAAAGAGGATAATTCTTACATGGATGAGTTTGCAGTTTTCCCAAGGGGTAAAGCATGCCTTTAAAGGAAAACCCTGAATTAGGACATTGATTCCTCCTTAAATCCAGCAACTGGATGGACTCATGCAGACAGACAAACTTGGTTCTTTATCGTTTCTTTGTAAACTCAGATCTAATTCTTTCGTAAGCTATTGAAAGAGAATGATCAGGAAAAAAAATTACAAGCATAATTTTTTTTTTTCTATACAAAAGAATCCCCATTGTGGGCCAGTTTGGTAGGAAACAGAAACAAGCAAATATAACAAAATCTGTGTTCATACATGGCGATATAGTTAGTATATACAAATATGTACAGTATAAAAACGTACGGAAGGCTGCTGTTCTCAGCCATCCGCGCTGCATTTTACACAAGGAAAACAGCCTGGATTTTCCTCCTAGTATACAGGCAAATGTAGTATATACAGCATGCAGGTTATAGAAAATTAGTGCGCTCGCATGGAACATTCTACAAGTATGCTTGCCGTCATTTTTCTTTGAAAATGACTAGTCTGCTGTCCTAATATAAAAACGTGTTTGCCTTTCTTTGCTGGCAGACACTTTCCTTCAGAGCAAGGTTGAATTCTCCCAACTCACTATGCCCTACCTCCCCTACTGCCAATTCCAAAAGAAAAAAAAATGTCTAGAAGTAACAGGGGATAAATATATAACACAAACATGGTTGATGCCAAATTTCTTAAAAACCCACACGCGCTCTGCAGAGTAAGAACTGGTTGACCAGTGCGAAGGTTGTGTATGATCAACTACCTTCTTGATTTTTAAGGCGTTTGGAAGTTTCTGATTTACGCCGATGGTGCCTGGCTGTTAGGAGTCAAAGTCAGAAGGGATTAGAAAGATACCAGCATATCAGAGACCAAAAAGTAGATTGTATCCCCAGATATTATGACATTTAAGAACCCTGAGCCAGACAAGAATGGTTGTGTATGTCAGCTTTTTCTGACTTGCATGCACATTCTAGCATCTGATGTATTATAAGCCAAAACATTATACTGCAAAACTGGAATGTTTCTGTTGCGTTGATCTCCATGCAGAATGAAAATAGTTTTTACATCTTCTCCGCAGATTGGTTGAGCTTAGTATATTTAAAACAAAATATACATACACATTTATAATTCCTGAATGTTATCTGGGTCATTTAGAAAGTGAATACATTGCTGTACAAAGTCTTCATATTTGAGATACAATCGTATGATTGCTCAAGTTCTGTAAATATAAGCCTTTGCCTGGGGGCTGAGATACAAATGTAGGTTTCAGGTCCAGGATTTAGTAAATGCATTGAAATTCATTTTCTGGAGGGGTTGAAGGGAGTGGGAGGGTTTTCTATTTAAAAAAAAATTTTTTTTTAAGTAATCCATTTGTTAGAATTTTTCAACTTCTCCTGGGGTTCTCACAGAAGAGTTATTATTTGTACTTCCAAAAGCAGTCTTAAGCAAATAAACATTGTAGAAGGGCTGTGAGTATTTAAATTTTTTTTTTTTTTTCAATCAGGTTGCTTTTTTTAAAAGGCCTTAATGATCATCATATGGCTATTGGTAAAATCATTTGTATGCTGAGAGGTGTCAGATCAGGGTGCCTTTACTTGCAGGAGCCATTTTACTTGGAATATATTTTTCCAATGGAAATGGACAAAGTTCTGTTGCAGAAATAATGTTCCACCTGGTACTAGCATTTTAAAACAGTCCTCCTCTAATCCATAAAACATTTCTAGTTTTCCCTGAAGCTTTGGGCTGCCTTCCGCATGAATAATTTTGAAGAAACACCCACGCCTGTTAGCCCATTGTTCGTGAAGTATTGGAAGAAGATTAACTAGAGCCTGGAAATTGTGTATCTGCGTCTGCTTCTGAATCTGTCACAGGAAACCAAAGGAGATAAGTGGCTTTTACTTTGGATGAAGAGGTAAAATTCCCCCATAGAAATTCTAAAGATAATTCACAAGTTTCAAAATGTTTAATGGTTCCCTACAATGGAAACATGTCTCTGTCTGTGGGGATGGAGATCTGGGTCTCTTTCTCCTGCTCAATCTTTGTCTAAAAGTGTTTTGTGGATATTTTGAGAAAGTGCCACATATAGGAAGGGAGAAAATGAAATTAGCATTTTAACATCTCACAGGGGGAAAAAATAAATGCAAAGTTCACTTGTGATTTTTTTTTTTTTTTGCCAAATGCATGTTCAAAATAGATACCACTTTTGTTCTTTAGAATTACATGTGTATATTTGTGTGTTTGAAACCTTCAATATATTTCCTTATTGTTATTATTTCAGCATTCATCAGCACTCTTCGATTCTTGTTGCAGAGAATAGAAGATAATGTGAAAGTGACTTTTTTATGTTTTTTTAAAACAAAAAATATTTAACAAACTTGAAAAATGAAACCCAGTGAAAAAGATTGGAAAGCAGTCACATAACCTAGGGAATGACAGACGGGAAAGACACGGGCTGTAAGCACCTTTGAAGGCCGTATAATCTTTGGATTTACTGTGGGAAGTTTCAGAAAATTGTCGAGTCTTACTGTGGCCCTGACCATAGGCCCTGGAAAATTACAGTGAAAGTAAAATATACTCATGGACACACACACGGGCACGCACACTCACACACACCTCCTCCCTGATTAGTCGGAGTTATCTAAATGCCTTCCCAAAATGTCATTTCATTTGTTTGTTTTCAGCATTTCCACTCAATTCAGCGGCTTGTGTCTGTGACATTAATTATGAAAGACTCCAACAACCGAGCAGGTGCATTCTGGGGGCGAGGTTTAAGAAATCTAGTTCTGACCTTAAATTCTGTGGGGACTGTCTGGACTATTCAATTTATTCTATGATTATAGTCTGCTTTTAGGCCATGACCTATTTTTAAACTATTTCCTCTCTGTATACTTCTCAGAAGGCGAATTTCCTATTCAGAAAGATTATTATTTTTGAAAAGCAGGTATAAAGTGCAAATAGCATGAGGGGAGTTGGACCCTAATTTAGCCCCTCACCCAGGCGTCTGGTATCAACCAGCTTCAGGTGCTGCTGTACACACCCGAGGACCAGCATGCTGTGTGACTTGTTCAGCTTGCGTCCCGTAGCACCTAGGAGAGTGCTGTGCATACAATAAATGCCTGATAATATCATTAAAAATTTTTTTTGGCTGTACCATGCAGCATACAAGTTCTTAATTCCCTGACTGGGGATCAAACCCGCATTGGAAGCACAGAGTCTTAACTACTAGACTGTCAGGGAAGTCCCAGCAGACGCCCGCTAACATTTGTTAGTCAATTTGCTGAATAAATTGCGTTTCCTCTTCTGTCTTCTGCTCCTGGTGTCTTGTTACATGCTGTACATTTGGTGAATTTGTTGAACTACAAAATGGGGCCAAATGCCTAAAACTGAAGTAGCCATACATACGATTTTTTCAGTAGACATTTCAGTTTGCAGCCTGTGGGAGGTCTTAGCTAGAAGGAGGGAAGGGAAGGAAAAGCGGTCCTGCCCTCACTGATACCTAGGGTTGGGGACAGAAGGGAGATCCTTAGGTGTAGTTTGCATGATATTTGCCCATCATTTTTCTGTCCATCGAATGTTCCAATTTATCAGCACTTTATTTATTTACAGAGAGAGGAAGAGAAAGGTGTGAAAGCAGATTAAAAACATTCTCCTGAGTTCTTGTTGTTTTCTTTCCCCTCCAGAAGGAAGTTTCTAGAAGCTTTCCAGAGCTTGCCAAATGAAGACAGGTCTGGTCTCTAGGAATATACTGAGCTCTGTGTGCATCTCACAAAAAGAGCCCAGATCTTGTTTCCTAAGGAGAGCATTGGCAGCTGTCCCTCAGCAGTGACATTTATGGTTACCAAGCAACGACTCATGAGTCTTACCAAATTTATAAATATTTTTGTCTCTTGCCTCCCACCCACCCCTCCACAGAAATTGCGCTAACAAAACTGTATAGATGATGTGTTGAAGCAGATGATTTATTTCTTTCTTAGAAGGGAAGCAATTTCCATCGAGTTGAGAATCGCATTGTTTTCCCCAAGTTGGAGAAAGAGCTCAAGAATCTGCTTTGGGACGGTTTAGACAGAATCTGAATTATATCCGTTTATCTAATAACCCTGGGTTGGAGCAGGCAATTTTTAACAGCTTCAAGAACCCCAGTGCTAATGCATTGATTTCCCTTTAATAGAATTTTGTTGTCGAAGGACAGTGCTCAGTAGAGTCCACCCTTCAATCTTAACCCATCTGAAGACTGTTCCTTTCCAGTTGAGCGCCATTCATTTCTGGTTGAATAGGTTAAGCAAAGACAGCCCTCGCTGTTCTCAATTCACTTTATGATCCTCCCATCATAAAAAATAATATCAGCACCTTGCTTTTCATGTCAGAGCTGCATTTGAGCTGCTGTTCCCTATGCCCATGAGTAAATCCCGTAAAAGCCAGCCCGTTGTACTGTTGCTATTTTTCCTTGTGGGTGATTGATTGATGGATGAGTGCTGACACTTCAATGAAGCTATTTCGACTGCCATCTCAATCCGATGATGTGAGGGGTATATTTTCTGTCCATGCCTCATTACTTCAGAATGACATTCCTGGAACTTCATTTACTTTTTCCCTCCTTCCCCGAAGCGCCATATTTTTTCCCATCTAGGTTATGCATGCCATAAAAAAAGCAATTTGCTATTATATGTGGCATAAGGGCAACACTTTCTCTAGGAGGTAAATAAGAAGTTGTTTTTTTTTTTTTTAAATTCCAATGTTGAATTTAGGGATCATGTCAAAATTCCCAAAACAATTCCAACAGGCAGGTGCCGTGAGAAATGGCACAGAGGATATATCTGGAGATATTTGGCTTCATTTTGTTGGTGTTAAAAGATTTGACAGAGATTTCCTTGGTAATTAAAGCAACAACAAAAGTGACTCGTTTGTTTCAGAATCATCTAGTTCCTAGTGTTGTGCCTAGAATAGTTTAAATATTTCACCTATAGCTGAGTAGCAGTTTACAACACAATCTAGACTTATTTGTCCTTTGAGAATGAGGAAATTCATTGTTTAAATGCAATAACAGATTTATCTATTATAGGTTGCTTTCAGTTGTATAGAAAATGCACAACTAAACAGATCTATCTCTGCATTTCCAAACAGTGCACTAGATATACAAAGGTTTTAATAGTAAAGCATGCTCTTAGCTTTTCCAAGTTGACTTAGGACCTGATTTTAATCTGTGTAATACAGTATTCCCGTTAATAATAACGTATAATTAAGACATCCGTTAAAAATCCATAACGTTAATTTAATGGAGAAAATCTAATACAGTTCTATTGGAATTTTTACGTTAAATTAACTTTAACGGGCTTTTAATGGATGTCTTAATTAGATCTCATTATTAACGGGAATATTCCACAAATTAAAATTGGGCCCTCAAAGTTTTAATGAAAAAAGTTGCAGGAACACATTTAAGATGGACACCCTATCTCATGCTTTCTGTTGCTTCTACAGCTAAGCTGTGTTTCCAAGCCCATAAACAACAGATCCTGGAGAAAGAAATTACCACAAAAGGCTGCTGCTGAACTTTCTACCCTGCAGTGATCTCATCTTCTTGTTTTTTTTCTGATTCTACATCTCCCCAATTCCCCCAATTGTCCTGATTTGCAGGTCTCATATAAAGTGGTGCATGCTCAAAACTGTATGTTTTTTAACCAATAAAGATAATGATAATACAGATGCCCACTACAGCATGGGAAAAAGTCACTGGCAGCAACACGGTTAAGCCTGACTATGTGAACAACTTTCCCAGAAGATGAACATTGTTCAGAGGTTTTCTTGGCTCAAACTCTGGTTTAACTTAATAATTCTTCCACTTTGTGGTGATTGATGGCTCCCAAGTGCAAGGGCAGGACTGGGCAATCCAGGTGCAACTGTAATTGTTGCACTGAACAGAAACATTTCCTTTAGACAAACGTTCCCAGAGGGGTTATAAATAGGAAATGGACATTACCATGGAAAACAGGCTTCCAAGCGTCTACATTAAGGGCAGCCCACTTGGACATTAAACTCTGAAGACTCGTCCTCCCCCGCCCTTTCCTGTCAAGTGGTACAAACTGACAAAATAAGTACATCAGTGTTCTCAGTCCTTCTTCTTCTTCAGCAGCTCTTTGTTTTCTTGTGACAGCGGAAAGGGGACCGTGGAGACGAGGCAGCCCCGTTGCAGTTTATCAATGAAAATCTAATATTGTCCATAAGCAGAGAAGTGGAAATCAATACTTCATTACCAAATTGTTAGTGCGGATGAAGAGAAATGGCTGGGGTGATTTTTGTGTGTGTGGCAGTCTTCTTAGAGCAGGGTGTCGAGAGGAATCACTGTCAGGAGAGCGGGTGGTGCAGGGCAAGGCCTGGTGTGAAGGGAATCCAGGCTGGAGAGTTGGAACTAAGGCATTTGTCCTGTAACGGGAACCAGAACAACAGAAAAGATACATTATTTCCTGAGGAGCAGCCTGGATGGTCAAATCGCTCACCTCTTTCTTTGATATTAATGTTCTGCATAGGGTCTTAGTTAAGTCTAGTATGATATGATCAGTGAATGAGACATAGAAAGCAAGAGCTAACTTAGGGGAAAACACTCTTTAAAATATAATTTATGGAAGACATATTTGAACACTCTGTTTGCAGCAGCATTATTTGTCATAGCCAAAAGGTGGAAGCAACCCAAATGTCCATCATAGGATGAATGCATAAGCAAAATGGTACATCCACACAATGGAATATTATTTAGCCTTCAAAAGGAAGGAAATTCTGGCACATTCTCCAATATGGATGAATCTTGAAGACATTATGCTAAGTGAAAATAAATCAGTCATAAAATGTTAAAATACTTTATTTGTATAAGGTACCTAGAGAAGTCAAACTCAGAGAAACATAAAGCAGAATCGTTGTCAGGGGCAACCTTTGCAAGAGGGGCAAGTCCTGGAAATGGATGGTGGTGATGGGTGCATAACGTGAATGGAATGTACTCAAAGCCATTAAACTTTACACTTAGCAGTTGTTAAGATGGTAAATGTTATGTATTTTTTATTTTTTACCACAATTAAAAGTAAAAAAAAAAAAGTATGGTTTTTCTATTGTGAAGCATTTTAAAAAATTTAAAAATTAACCTGGGGCCCCACCATCAGGATAGAGCTCCCATTTACTTCCTGCGGTGCTCCCTTTGGTATCTTGTTTCCCCACACATTTTCCTCAGGTTTACACAGTTGTCAGGGCCCACTGTGTGAGTTTCCCTCTCTATCTTTTCACTAGGAAGCACCATTGTGAACAGTGGGATGAATTCTGTCACCTATATCATCAAACTTTACTAAGCCATTCTTGCGATGCTGTACATTTAACTTGCTTCCAGTTTTACTCAGTAATATTAACTGTGATGAACATCTTTGTGTTTAAAACCATTCAACATGTTCAGATACCTTAATAGACTTAAGTTTCCGAGTCAAAAGATAGCAACATTTTTTTGTGTGTGTGTGGTGGGAAAGTGCTTTAAAGTATTTAATGGGCTGAATTTTTTGCCAGATATGTGCTATTTGGACGGCTGTAGGAATGCATATAATCTCCATCAGTCCAATCTGGGCGGTGTTCCTTGCTTACACATTATTTAGTGGTTGTGCTCATTTTAATGAGGAAAAAACACTGAGGACCTATATTTAATTTGTCTTTTGGAAAAGGAAAATATCCAAGTTTCTAGTAGAACAACAAAGACAAGTTGAAAATTGAATGGCATTTGATGTGTGCAAAGAAATTGAGTGCAAGATAATCAAAATAGGCTTTATAAAAGATTCCTCGGTAAGAAAGCATAGGGCTGCAATACTAGCGGCCAGTATCATATACCTACCAGATCCCAGATGCTTTGATCCACTACCACTAACCCTTCAAACAACTTTGTTTTAAAAAAGAGAAAGGAAAAGTCTCAAAGAGGTTAGTGACTTGTCTGAAGTCCCACAACTAATAAAAAGCAGTGGGTGGCTTTAAATCGAGGCAGTCCCACTCAGGAGCTTCCATGCTCACTCAGGCACCACCGTCAGGGGAAGGAATCACTTCCCTCTGTCACTGTTTGTATTGCAGATATGAAGGGTCCCAGCAGTCTTTGATCTGGAGCCCACCTGCTCCCAGCAGGTCTGGAAACGTGAAGGAGGATGGTCCCATGGTTGGAGGAAGAGAGATGAGTCAAAGAAAAAGAAAGTAGAGGCTAGAAGCTGCAACGGCATGGGGCTTCCCAGGCGGTGCTAGTGAGGAAGAATCCGCCTGCCAATGCAGGAGACACAAGAGACGCAGCTTCGATCCCTGAGTCAGGAAGATCCCTTGGAGTAGGAAGTGGCAGCCCCCTCCAGTAGTCTTGCCTGGAAAATTCCATGGACAGAGGAGCCTGGCGGGCTACAGTCTGTCAGGCCTCAAAGAGTCGGACACGACTGAGCTACTGGGAACACCATGTGCTTTACAGCAGATACAGTAAGCAGAAGGCAGGGGAGAAAGTGGAAAAGACAGGAAGGAAAGAGGAGGGCCAAACCTGCCTTTCCTAAAGAGTGAACACCTTACATCGTGAGACAGGACGTCTGCGGCGAGGAGGCGGCTTCACACACAGTCTGTCTGTGGTCCTTGGTTTCTCCTCCCTGACCTCGATGCTAACGTGATACCAGTTTTAGAGAACCTTATTCCATCTATCACTTCCTTGGACCAGCTCCAGATCTGATCAACCCTCAAACTTCTCTGGCTAGATTTCTCTTAGGTCAAAATTTGTTCTGGGAAGGGGAGCAGGTAGAAAGGAAAAAAAAAATTTTTTTTTTACTGCAGTCACCTTTTTGGGAATCCACAGTACACATTAATGTATTCCTGCAATTAAAGCCCAACCCGGTCCAACATAATATACCTTTCTTTAACCTAGGCCTTCCCACATGCGTCTGATAACCCTTCTCTTCCCTGTAAAACACACACAAGTGTACGTGAGTGTCATTTTCTGGAAAAATACTTTCATGACAGACTCTTGTGTGGAAACAAATGAAGTTGTTTAGTTCCTAAGATCTCAGTTCCGACCTCATTATTGACTTTCTGTAACTCTTTGCTCAGGTTTCTTGACTTTGGGGGCCTCAGCATGAAAGGATCCAGCTGTCCTGATAACTTGACATTTTCTGCGCATCTAGTCTATGCTACCCCTCCGAGATCCATGCCTTACCTCGTGTCAACTTCATGATGCTGCAATGCAGGAGATACAAATGTCTACACTTTCCAGCCTAGGAAACGGGGGTTTAGACAGGTGGCATCACTGACCTGCAGACACCTGGTTGGTAGCAGGAGAAAGGGCATCCAGATTCAGATTTCTCTGGTCTCTTAAACCCTGCCTCTTATCTTGCCTGTGATCGGTTGGCAATGTCTTAAAATGTGAAACACTAGCATTATTAATAATTTACAGGCATTTCCCCAAGAGTGTCTGTACAGTTATTCAGTTACATTCCAGATATGAGTGTCTTCTATTAAAACCTGACTATGATGCTATTTCTTTCTGAGAGATCTCATATCCCACCACAATTGATGGAAGAGAATTCTTTCAGAAGGTCTGTTTTCTATACTATAAGAGAATGATAAAAAGGAGACCTGAATCGTGGGCCAGTTTGGGACAAGATACTCTTTTTTTTTTTAAGAATTTCCTATCTTAAAAGAAGAGAAACCTCTTTTTCCCTCTAGGTCTAAAGATGAGACCTGGCAGAAAATTAAAACTAGAAAACGAAGAGAAAGGGGATGAGAATGTGTGCTGTTACCTTTTTTGCTGTTCAGAAAAAATTGTGTAGAATGAGTGAAGAACAAAGAAGCAAATACTCTTGGTTGCCTTTCAAATGATGCTTGCGTGCTAAGTCGCTTCAGTTGCGTCTGGCTCTTTGCGACCCCATGGATTGTAGCCCACCAGGCTCCTCTGCCCATGGAATTCTCCGGGCAAGAACACTGGAGTGGGCTGCCATTTCCTCCTCCGTTTCAAATGGTAGTTGAGGCCAAGTTTTGCTGCTGCATGAGTTTTTTGCCTTAGTATGTTCAGCTAATACTATAAAAATAAACCATAAATAAGTAAAAATTGTAATTACATATCAAAAAAGTCACTGGCAGTGTTCATTAAGCAGAGTTTGTGAGAGAGAGCCAGGCGAAAAGATGCAGTTGTTTTTGTATTAGCACAGAGCCATCAGCAGGTTGTAGAATTACATACGCTGTGCTGTGGCCACGCCGGAATCCTGCATCCCCGGCAAGTCACTCTGGCTGGCTCTGCCTTTTCTCTGTGCCCTTGCTGGGGGCCTCCTGCCTTCTTTTTTCTCTACTCTGTATCGTTCTTCTCTGTGCTGTGCTTTGTCGATCAGTCACGTTCAACTCTTTGCGACCCCATGAACTGCAGCCCACCAGGCTCCTCTGTCTGTGGGACTTCTCCAGACAAGAACACTGGAGTGGGTTGCCATGCCCTCCTCCAGGGGATCTTCCCAACCCAGGGACTGAACCCAGGTCTCCCGCCTTGCAGGTGGATTCTTTGACATCAGAGCCACCAGGGAAGCCCTCTGTTCTTCTCAGAGCTGCATTATTGTCCAAAAAGGGTATTTTGGGATTGCTACCCTGAGTGCTTCATGGTTAGGGACCAAGAACGCCAGACATCTCACAGATTCTCCCAAGGGAGTCATGACCTTCATCATGCACCATTTTTGAAGACTCTGGAGGTTGGGATCACTCCTCTTTGGCACTGTTTATGCTTGGGGCCAGATAGTTCCTTGTTGTGGGGGACTGTCCTGGACATTGTAGGGCTGTTAGCAGCATCCCTGGGTCTTACCCACCAGGTTTCAGTTGCATTCCCACTCACCCTCGAGTTGTGACAACCCCAAATACCTCTAGGCTTTGCCAAATGTCCCTTTGGAGGGAGGCAACATTAGCACTGATTCAGAACCTCTGACCTAGTGGAAAACAATTCTAGCATTTGAGCTTAGAACCTCAACCCATTGTACTACTGGCGTCTGGACGTCTCTGCGTGAATAACTCACAGGTGCCTGAAAGGTCACTTATCCCCACCCCGATCCTGTTTCCTCTCCAACTTCTCTCTTCATGGGAAATGGAACCGCAAACTCCTCAGTTGTTCCTACTGGAAAGTGGGGTCATCCTCGACAGCTCGTCATAACCTCCCTCGCCAAAGTCGATGTCCATCTTCACCCCGCGTCCCATTCGAGCCTGTGCACCTTCCCCTGATGACTGGGGGCCCCTCTCACTGGCTTCGGGTCCACTCTGTGTCCCGTAGGTCATCTCCCATGAGCGTGTATAGTGAGCGTGTGAAAACCGAGATGAGACTGAGGCGGTCCCTCCTCGTTCTTCCCAGCTCACTTCCTTCAGTGTCCTCTGCGGCACTTAGGAGAAAACCTTGTTTTTCTAAGACTTTCGGCCTGATCCGTCTTGCCATGTCTCCCGCCTCATCTGGATCTGTACGCCTTAGAGATGTGTGAGAGAGCACTGGCCTTCCATTTTTCAGTGATTTCCTTGTTCATGTACTTATTTTTGGCTGTGCCGGTCCTCGTTGCTGTGTGGGCTTTCTCTCGCTGTGGTGAGCGGGGGCTGCTCTCTGCTCTCAGCCTTGCGCTGCACGGGCTCTGACTGCAGTACCTCCTCCTGCAGGGGAGCCTGGGCTCGAGGGCACTTGGCTTCGGCGGCTGCAGGACGTGGGCTCGTTTGTCATGTGTCTGGGCTCTACAGCAGGATGCAGGAGCCTAGGTGCTCCGAGGCATGTGGGATCTTCCCGGATCAGGGATAGAGTCTGTGTCTCCTGAATTGGCAGGCGGATTTTTTACCACTGAGTCACCAGGGAAGCCGCAACTCTGGCCTTCTGACGGTATCTGAAACGTACCTCCTTGTCTTTCCGTACGTTCTTCCCTCTGTCTAGAATGCTGTCTTCTTATTCTTTGTTTGACTAGCACCTTCTCATCCTTGAAGTCTTCATTTAAATGTCATTTCCTCAGAGAAGTTTCCTCCTACCCACGGAACTTGCTGCGGTTGCTTTGTTATAATATTGTACCTTTTATGTTGTCCTTCTGGGACCATGTCCATTACCTACATCATCATATATGTAAATTTTAATTTACATATATGTGTCCACCTCCTACTCTGGCTTATAGACCTTAGGAAGGTGGGGGCTGTGTGCATCGCATACATCCGTATCTCAAGCATGTTAGCTGATGTCCGGCACATGGTAAGTACTTGGTAATATTTGTTGAGCAAATGAATTTTGAGAGGCAATAATTTGGTCTATCTCTTCAAACATGAAAAAGAAAATTTAAAATATTTACAGTAGAACCCTTCTTCTCGAATTCTATGAAAGAGACCATGTAAAGAAAAAAAGAGAACCGACTAAACAATTAGTTTAAGAAAACATAAATGGCCATCAAGAAGATCTGCCACCTGTTTGGTGCTTTCAACTTCAAACAGTAATTTAATCTGCTATTTTGAAGCAATCTGTGTGCGTGCTTATTTGCTTAGTTGTGTCTGACTCTTTGGGACCCTGTGGACTGTAGCCCGACAGGCTCCTCTGTGCATGGGATGTTCCAGGCAAAAATATTGGAGTGGGTTGCCATTTCCTTCTCCAGGGGATCTTCCTGACCCAGGGATCTCTTGGGTCTCCTGCATTGCAGGTGGATTCTTTTACCACTGCACCACCTGGGAAGCCCCATTTTGAAGCAATTTACATTTTTCAAAGCACGGTCGTAAGTATATTCTCCGCTGAAATATATAGGCTAGGTATTAGTAGCCACAAAGATAAAGAGTTTAAATAATTTGCTCCCATGGGGATTAAATGATGGGGTTAGGACACCTGACTCCTAACCCAGGGCTGCTTTAAACTATTTGATTGAAAATGAAAAAAAAAGAGACCGAGATATAAATGCTAAAGATATGTGAAATGTTTTATTAAAAAAGACTGACAAGGAGGCCAGGTAGAAATGGAGACAAGTGATTTTAACTGTGTAATCCAGGGATCAGTTACTATTTTTTTTATAGTAATAGCAGTTACTATTTTTTTTTTTTCAAATTGATTTTAAAATTTGAAAATCCAAATCGGCTTACCTACATCGGTGAATTTCATCGTTAGTGCTTCATCTAATTTTTCCTAAGAGAAGACTGTGTGCAGAAACCCTTAAACTTTGGTGGACCAATTTCAAGTCTTTGAATGAATAAAATAATTGCTCAAATGTATTGACCACATTTTATACGCCAGACACAGCTTCATGTGAGTAGGTGGGTGATATTTTAAAAATACCATCTGATGTAGTCTTGCCTTTTATTGATTTCTTTCTTCCATGCAGTTTTCCGGCCGTGGAAAACAGAGACCCAGAGTGGTTGCTGGGAAAGAGAGGTCACAAAAGAAACTAGAGATACGAGGAAGTGTCTGAGTTTCTGAATGGCGAGAATGACTTTTCGTGTTGTTCGGTTGCTCAATCGTGTCTGACCCTTTCGTGACCCCATGTACTGTACCTTGCCAGGCTGCATGGTCTATGGCATTTCCCAGGCAAGGGAAATCTGGAGAGGCTGCCATCTCCTTCTCCAGGGATCTTCCCGACCCAGGGGTTGAACCCACGTTCTCCCCCATCTCTCTCATTGGCAGGCAGAGTCTTTACTGCTGAGTCGGTTGTGACTGTTAATTTTGGGCCCACCACTTATGTATTATTTTCATTAACTATTTTAATTACCCAATGGGGTATCCAGTATCACAGAGGAAAAAAACTGGTTTAAATTAATTGACATCACTTATGCAAGGTGACATGGTAATAAGTGGAATTGGATATTCCAATATTCAATAGAAATGTGTATGTTTGGTATCTCAGAGCCTTTATCTTTAACCAAGAAACTAACCATTCCCGATGTTGAATCTGTGCCCATGAGACAACACTTTTTGAAAAAATTGGTTTGTTGAAGGGGTTTGATTAGACCCTTGGAGAAGAGGAGACAATACTATTATTGATCATGATACTATTATTGATCATGATAGTCTCCTCCTTGGGACATCTAAATGCAGACAACATGCAGGTCATAATCGACACACTGGAAAATCTCAACTTTTGAACTTCCTCTTTTAAAGCACAACTTGTGATAAATCAACTGTGTGTCTAGAATGCGTGATGTATGCTTCATGACACAAACCAGGCTGTCAACTGTCCATAGCCTTAATGCTGGAGGAGACTTCTCCCTGTTTTGTTTTTTAAATCAGTGTCAGGGCAAACATCTAAGTTGACCTCTGTCCTATATCACCAACTTCCAGTGTCTGATGGAATGGGGAAATTAGAAATAATTTTTAAAAATAAGTTCCCTTTTGTCTACTTAATGGGCGGCCCTTGGAATGGTTTGAAATATCTTAGCCATGGTGTGCAAGATGGCTGTTACGGAAACTGGCAGATACAAGGGGACATCGAGGGGACCAGCAGCAGCAGAGGCGTCAGGCGGGGGCCTCGGGGCCCTCCGGGGGGCGGGGGTCCTGTCACTGATGTCATCTGGCCCTGGGTTGTGTGGCAGCTTGGAAGATTTCCATGGCAGCAGAAAAGCGTTTCCTTAAAGCACACGCCTCAACTTCAGGCTACCCAAGTAGTTAAGAAGCGGAAATGAAAGGAGTGGCATGAGGGTTTGCCCTCTGAAAGTCTCTTGACAACTAATGATGGGATTATGAAGTCTTAACTGCCGTACAGTTATCCCTAATTATAACCAAAGTTACGTCAGTCTAAATAAAAATGATAAGGCAGAGCGAGGCAGGCTCCTCTCCCTCCCCCCAACATGCTTTTTAACACGAATCTCTTCACAGTAGGATGCTTTGACAAAGCTTGGATTGAATAATTATTAAAAAGAGATGGAGCCCAGTGTTAAGCAAAACACATTTTTTTGCAGAAAGGAATGGTTGAATTTTTTTTTTTAACAGAAGGAAATGGTTTCAGTTTTAAATATTTGGTTCATTACGAGATGATTGGATGGCATCACCAACTGAATGGACAGGAGTCTAAGCAAACTCTGAAAGATAGTGAAGGACGGGGAAGCCTGGTGTGCTTCAGTCCATGGGGTCGCAAAAAGTCAGACACAACTTAGCGACTGAACAACAGCAACAAAATTATGGGAACCTCCTATGATCTTTTTTGCACTCTATCACAAAATCATGTAAGGACTTTCTTCTAGACAGTAGGTATCAGGAAAGGTGTGGCTTATTCTTAAATCCTGGTATAGATTTTCTTTATGGAAAAGGCCAGTCTCAGAGTGGATCAAGCTTCCATTTTTGCTTTCACTGCTAGGGAGCTCAGAGTCAGTTCTGTGGCTCAACCAACCATTTGGACAGCCTCTGAAGGGAACAGTCTATATCCATTAACTTCTCTTCATAATGTCTCTCCTTTTTCCTTTGCCATTTTTGTTAATTGTTAGACATTTCCATTTATTAGTTGGGTGACATTAGGGGAAATGACTTACCCTTTTTCTACTTAAGTTTCCATATCTGCAAAATCAGGATGAAAAGAGTATCTTTCACAAATGGTTCCTGGCTTACCGTAAGTGCTCAGTAAAATGTAGACTTAAAAAAATGATTTTCTTTTATGATTTTATTGCATTGCATACAATATGGTATCTTTAAAGTGCTATTGAATAATGTGTAGAATAAATAAAAAAATACATGCATAAAATTCTGCTTATGTGTTGAAAGTAAGTAATCATTGGATCCTGGAAAATGGATTCTTCCTTTCTACTGGAAACTTCAAAAACTAAGTAGAAAGAGGCTCTTTAGTTCAGGCATTAAACATATGTTGAAAAGAAATCAGTTGTTAATTCAGGTGTGAAGCTAAGAAAAGTTTTCCCCTTTTATAAAAAAAGGATAAAATAGCATTTCAAAACATTTGATGTGGATATTAAGAAGATGAGAGTAGAAAGCAGCCAGAACACCTACCATTTTATTCAGTGCTCATTATAAGCTCTGCACTTAATGATGATGTAGTGTTCAGTCTCTCAGTCATGTTTGACTCTTTTGCAACCCCATGGACTGTAGCCCACCAGGCTCCTCTGTCCATGGGATTTCCCAGGCAAGAATACTGGAGTGGGTTGCCATTTCCTTCTCCAGGGTGTCTTCCTGACCCAGGGATTGAACCTGCGTCTCCCGCATTGGTAGGTGGATTCTTTACCACTGAGCCACCAGGGAAGCCCTTTTACATTAATCCCTGACTCTGGATCTCATTGTCCCTGTTTATTAATGAGAAAACAGAGGCTTGGCCTGGTTAAGAACATCAAGGTCAGTTAGTAAGTAGCAGAGCAGCATTTGGACTTAGGTCTGTATGATTTCAAAGCCTGTTTTCCAGCCAGTATTTATTGATGTCAGTGGAACTAACTAGACTCTTCTAAAGACACATTGCTCAGTAAAGCTATATCCTGAAAAATGATAAGGACTGAAAAACCGTCCAACTGTTATCATCCTTTCAAGAGATAAATTAGAAGGGTGGCAAAGATCAGGAGAAAATCCTGACAATGGAAAGGGAAGATAACCCTGCTGGTTTCAGTGTTAATTATAATTTCGTGTTTGGCAATTATTATGTATTTAACATTTGGTAATTCTCATGTATGGCTGCTTTTGGTGCAGGGTCATACAGGAGAGAAAGGAAGCAATTTTTCTGTACCCATTTTTATTGAGCCACATTCATATACTCCAAAAGGGCACTTAAAGTGTTTGAAAGGGGTCTAGATGCTGGCAAACACCGCCATAAGCAACCTGGACAGCTTAAAGTCCACACCGCCAGAGACACGATTCACAGTGGAGCCCAGCTTCTCTATGTGGGAGCGCAGAGCCAAGCGTTATTTATTACAACTAACTCGGAACCAGATGCGAGTCACTGCGTGGACACAGCTCGGGGACTCCACTGCTGCCTAAATGCGAGCTGTCCGCATTTTAGGAAGACCGGCTTGCCCGCCAGGTATGGAAAATGAACGCTGGAATAGATTTTACCGCAGTGGTTAGGCGTCTAAGCCCAGGGCAGCACTGTTCGTGAGGCGTCTACAGTGGGCGCGGAGGCGCGTGGACTGGACACCGTCTGTAGATAAAACAGGCCCGCCCTCCCGTTGTTGGAGAGGCCTCCTTGCCTGGAGCGATCCTCTCGTTCCTGCCGCTCTTTGTCTGCACCTTGTGCTCTCGGCCGTGTCCGACTCCCTGCGACCCCGGGCACTGTAGCCCGCCAGGCTCCTCTGTCCGTGGGATTCTCCAGGCAAGATACTGGAGGGGGTGGCCATTTCCCATCCAGGGGACCCTCCCGACCCAGGGGTGGAACCTGGGTCTCCTGCTTCTCCTGCATTGGCAGGCGGATTCTTTACCGCTGTACCACCTGCGAAGCCCTTCGTCTGAAGCTTGGCTTCAATTGTTCTCTTTAATTCTTAAAATAATCTCCAAAGGTAGCTCTTATGAACCTCCTTTCCAGAGGTCAGAAAACTGAGGGACAGAGATTGAAGTAACGGGATCAAGACCACAGGCCTGGGAAATGGCAGACCTGGGATTTGAACCAGGTTTTTCTGTCACCAAGAGGCCGCAGTGTTTCGTAATGATAACCTGTTACCCTTTACTGGTTTGACTGCGACCAGTAGTTACCAATCCTCACAACAGATTGGGAAGATAGGAGTGATTATTTCCTGTTTACAAATGAAGAAGCAGAGCTTCAGGAGGTTAAATTGACCCCCCCCACCCCAACCAACCCTGCCCATGCAAATATTTTCTAGTGAATCTGGAGCAAAATTAAGATTTGTCTGGACTTCAAACCTAGTCTCTCATCTGACTCCACCCGTGTCCTGCAAAGTACATCTGAGTGCCTGGAGATGCTCTAAGAACAGCAACAAAAACATGCTCTTTTATTCAATTATTTACGGTTTAAATGGAGTCTGCTCAGAAATGTCAGGCTCCATCCCTCCTCACAGGCTTTGCCCCACACACACCCCTGCAGTCCCCTGGGCTGGAGGTGTCCTCTTATGCCTCTGCCTGGGTAATTCCTGTGGCACCCTCACCCACTTCTTAAATATCACGCCCTGAGAAGGACCTTTCCTTCTCCCAGAAGCTAGACTAGGTCCCCAGACTTCCTCTCTCTTACTCATGGTGAATAACACGTTGGTTTGTGTGAATGCGGTGTCACGCTGGCCTCGCCCGCCAGCCTTCAGGGTCTACGAGGGCAAGGGTAGGATGCCTTGTTTATGGGACTACGAAGGGCCAGCCCAGTTCTGGCCCCTGGGGTTTCCCTCCATAAGGAAACGGGAGCTCCACTTCATGCCTTGTCCACTGCTCCAGCCTCTGTGGAGTCACAGACGTGAGCCTGCGTGACCCCAGGGAGCCTCCCTGCTTCCGCCAGACGGTGACACAGAGGCCCCGCTTTCATGGTGATGCTGAGAAACACCTGGTATTTATCAACCCAGCAGTTCTTTCTTTCTTTTTAAATTCATGTTTCTCTATTTGGTCTTAGTTGCAGCATGGGAACGTTCAGTTGCGGCACATGGGATCTAGTTCCCCGACCAGGGATTGAACCCGGGACCCTTGCGTTGGGAGCATGGAGGCTTAGCCCCTGGACCACCAGGGACGTCCCAACTCCATATGTTCCTGATCTGGAACCCAAGTGTTTAACCAGAGACACCTGTTGCACTTCAATCCTCAAGACAGGCGGTCGAGGCTCAGAGCTGCTCAGCAGGCCATCCAAGCTCACAACCAGTAAGCGCCCCCTCGAGTCACCTGGCTGCACCCAGGCCTCTGAGTGAGTTCTCCGCGCTGGCCCCGAGCCATGGCGGGGCTTCCTGGGAGTCTTTCAACACCAGTGCCGGGGCCCCATGGATCCCCAGAATCTACCACATTCTGCCTCTCCTGGCCTGGGGTATGGGCTGGGAGCTGGGGCTTTTAAAAGTTCCCCAGGGGATTCTAACGTGCCCCTGGGGCTGAGAACTTCTGCTCTGATATATGACTGATTGATCGGTCGATTACTGCCATTTAATCAATGAACTGTTCCTGCAGGGGCGGGATACTACACCTGATGTAGAATTCTATTACAACGTCCGCACTCCCTTCTCTCTCCCTCCTCCCCCTCTCTCCAGAATCTGCATTTCTATTTAGATTAAATCCCCTCACAACACACACAAATGTGAAACAAAGCAAACCCCAAACAACAGGAAGCACTAGTGTTTATAAAGTCTACGAGTCTTAGCGGCCAGTCCCCACTCAAATGGTCCAGTTACAAGACTGCTGCTGCTGCTGCTAAGTCGCTTCAGTCGTGTCCGACTCTGTGCGACCCCATAGACGGCAGCCCACCAGGCTTCCCTGTCCCTGGGATTCTCCAGGCAAGAACACTGGAGTGGGTTGCCATTTCCTTCTCCAATGTGTGAAAGTGAAAAGTGAAAGTGAGGTTGCTCAGTCGTGTCCAACTCCTAGGGACCCCAGGGACCACAGCCCACCAGGCTCCTCTGTCCATGGGATTTTCCAGGCAAGAGCACTGGAGTGGGGTGCCATCGCCTTCTCCAGTTATAAGACCGAGTGACCAAATTTCCTTAGGAAGGAAGAACTCACGAGACTGTCAGTTTCCTGGGGTTTGTTCATTACTTTGCTCCTCAGTATTCCCAACAATCGCTGTCATTGGGTAATGAGGATTCACCTTTGGCCAGGTGCTCTGAGGCTGGGGGGGTTCAGAGAGCCCCCCACTGCCCTGACAGCAAAATGAAGCCATATGATGAATGGCATCTCTGACAAAGGGTCAGCGGACCCGGAGGAGCATGCAGTGACTGGTCACACAGTGTAGGAGGCGCCAGGCTCTGTGCCCCTGCCCCAGCCTTGTCAGCCCTGCCAGGGGACCCTTCCGTCTTGGATCCAGTTGGTGCTCTGAGAGCACACCGAACCAGGCTTTCTTTCTCAGAGGAATTCAAGGCTTTCCTCCGCCCCCGGATCAGCTGTTGAGGAGCAATGCTATGTATTTTAAATGTCTCCCTTACAAAAGTTACTAGAAAACGTTCACTCCTTCCAAGCAGAGCTATAAAGGAAGCGTGGGGTGGACTTCTCCTCTTCTGCGGAGGGGACATTGATGAGAAGCTCGTGTGGAGGGTTTCCATGGCGACCAGCTGCTCCCTCTGAGCCAGGGGCAGGGGCAGTGGTCAGATAATGACGCTGGTGTTACAGGAATCACGACAAAAGCTTTATTGACAAGCAGCTTGGAAGCCAGCCTGACGGATGGTACCGTGTGCCCTCAAAATTCGTGTTGATGACCAAACCCTGGTAGGCAGGATGTGGCTAGCTTCGCAGCTGGGGTCTGGAAAGCGGGTGTTCAGGTGAGCTGAGTCCATCAGGGTGGGCCCTATGCAAGCTGACTGGTGTTCTTAGGGAATAACGAGGCCCTGGGTGTGCGCTCGGAGGTAAGATCGAGTGAGGAGGCAGGAGGGGCGGTCGTCTGCAAGCCAAGGAGGGACGCCTCGGGGAGAGCCGCCTGCTGCACCTGGGTTTGGACATCTGGTCTCGGAACAGTGAGGAGATGCATTTCTGCTGCCTCAGCCGGTCTGCAGCATTTTGTTGCAGCAGGTGGGAGGCCTCAGCGGGTGGGTGCTGTGGAGAAGGTGAGCAGGTGATGGAAAAGTGAGTGGTGTAGGTGTGACTGTTCTTAAGAAGGGCCCGGGAGGTCTCTTGAGAGCTGACGTTTGACTTAAGACCTGAGAGATGAGAAAGGGCGAGCCACGGGGACCCGGAGGCTGACGCGTCCCATGGAGCATCCGCAGGTAAAAACCCCCAAGTGCGGGAAGGGGCTTGGGCCACTGATGGGGACAGAGCAAAGACAGCCCAGACGGGCAAAAGCCAAAGTCAGGCTTCCCTGGTGGCTCGGTGGTAAGGAATCTGCGTGGGTCGGGAAGACCCCCTGGAGAAGGGAATAGCAATCCACTCCAGTACTCCTGCCTGGAGAATTCCACGTACAGAGGAGCCTGCCGGGCTACAGTCTATGGGGTTACAAAAGAGTCACGCACGACTTAGCCACTAAACAACAACCAAGAAACCAAAGGCTTTTTAAATCAAGGGATTCTTAACCTGGGATGAGCATTGCAGGAAGGTTGGAGATGCCTGGAATTTTGCTTAGAAATTGTTGCTGAAGTTGTTCAAGTTAATGGCAAAGAAAAGACATGATACCATAAGCAAATTCTGAATTTCTGTGTGTGTGTGTATGCATTTGTAAACACACACTTGTTTATTTTTTCTGGAGAGAGGATCTGTAGCTCTCATCAGATTCTCAAAAAACTTCTTGATCCAAATATGAGTTTAGAATCATCCTTCGAGAAGGAGGAGTTTTAGTACAGGGACTCCTTCTGAACCAGGCTGTGATTCAGAAATAGTCTGGGACATCCAACGTGCTCTCTGTCTAGAGAGTTCCATTTCTCTGAGCTTCCCTCCTCCAACCCTGGTCTATTCTCATCCACGTCCAAAGCCTCAAGTCTACCCAGGCCAAGAAAATTTCTTACAAGGCACTAAATAAGTGGTCCCCAAAGTGTTTGTATGAAGGATTCCCTCAATATCTGCCTTTATGTGAGGAGGGAGCCCCAGTGCCAGCCTAAGTTAATCTTCATTATCACATAAGTGGCTTCTCCCCTCCTGGTTTTAAATTAAGATGCACTGGACGGTCTTCTTTCTTCACTTCACACACACAATCAGGCAGCAAGGCATTTTAATTAGCCCTCTTCTATTATTAGAGCACAGGGAAAAATACTCATGGCCGGTCCAGAGGACCCCAAGCTAAGAAATCATTTAATTTGCTGTTGTTTCCATAAATCAGGGCCCAGTCATCAATTTCCCCACATATTTGGGAGCACATGTTATTGACAATGTGTTCGTGGAGAAAAATGGAGTTTGCTGGCAAAGTTGTTCCATTTTCTAAAGATTAAATTGTTCATTGTACAGGCCGCCATCTGCCCTCCCTGGAAGAGATTTAGCTGTTGGCAGAGGCATTCAGAAATCTCGAAGACAAAGTTAAATTTCTTTTTCTTTATTGCAACGCATAACGAATGGCAAATTCATTCATTCACTCATTCGTCTACTCATTGAACACACAGCAAGTGTTTCTTTTGAGACGTCAGCTAACTTCCAAACCGTGGATCTCCTGGGAAAGATCATATGTGGCCCTAGAACAGAGTGATAATTCCACGGTCTTCATTCTTGCCTGGGACCTCTAAAGAGCTAGCTTTCTGTCCCCCATTCTGCCTGTATGCCACCAGGAGTCTAACAGAATTATGTGAGTAACACAAGTTTCCTCCTTCAAGAAGCTTCTAGTCTGTACAGGGTGGATGAGCCACATGCTAACACAACCCATGCCTTGAGCAAAACACAGGAAAAACAGGCCTCGTGGCTGAGTCGAAGCTTCTTGGAAGACCTGAGTAGAAGGACTTTCAAGAACTGTGCCAGGAACCTTCACATACACACCATTCTTTTATACAGACAGGGTACTGTTGAAGAAGCAGGGGTTAACGTCCCCATTTTGCAGGTGAAGCTATTGAGGCTCAGAGAAGATGAAGTAACTGGCTCAAGGTCACAAAACTAGTCAAGTTTGCCGTGAGAACTCAGACTGTCCATTGGGGTGTAAGTCTGGCCCCTGAGTCACGTAAAGCAGGGACTCAGAGTCCCTCAGACGTCGCACAGTTTGAGCCCTAAACCACTTCCCTTGACCCACCGCACAAGTTGCATCTGAAGCCGCTCCTCCCTGCTTCATGACTCCTCTGGGGCTACTAACTTCCCTTTGTCCTTCACACTTGAGGAGGCATGCTTGTTTTGGTCATGACCCTGGCTGTTCTTCTTGACTATAATTTGGATCTTTATTTTTCAGACTACACTCCCTCGAGCAAACCTAAGTCTATCCATCATCAGGCCTGACCTGCTTCCTAAGCTCTCCCCATCTTGGTTTCCCCAGACTCTACTAGCAAGCCCAATCATTTAGTCATTCATTCAATCCTGTCATGAACCTACTCAGTTAATTACGGGGTCTCTGCTGTGCGCTCAGGGTCCTACGTGGCGATCAAGACCAGAAGGATCCCCATCGCTATGGTCCCGGAAAGAAAACGCCTGGGCAATGCTCTCATACAAGCAATGAAAGCATTGCAGTGGAGGCGAACACTGCAGGGAAAAGTGCGTGGATTTATAATTTAGTGTGCGCGTAGCATATCCTGGAGAAGAGAGAGGATGCTACAGGAGAGCTTCTTTTCTTTTTAAAAAAGGTGACGAATGCATATACTGGCCGTGCTGGGTCTGTGCCGCCGTGGTGCTGCCCTCTAGTGGCGGGCGGGCCTTCGCTTCACTGTGCTGCTGGGGTTTCTCATTGCAGCGGCTTCCCGTGTTGCGGAGCTTGGGCTCCAGAGCGCAGGCTCAGTGGTTGTGGCCCGCGGTTCCCGGATCAGGGATGGAACCCGTGATTGGCAGGAGGATTCTTTACCACTGAGCCACCGGGGAAGCCCTACAACAGACTTCTATAAGGAGGGTCTTCAATGCCAGGACCTGAAGAATTGGTTAAAACTAAGCCAGCCAAAGAATTGAGACAAGAGAATTCTTAGAGAAATCCCCAGATATTTGGCCTTCAGGCAGAAAGGAGTTTGACTTGTTCAGGGAACTAAAAGAAAGCTACTGTGGTCGGGGCACAGAGCTAAGATATACCAACTCCCTGAGGTTATTACAGAGATTTTCATTAAAATAATTCTTACTTTGATCTAGTATATGGGGCACGCAATAGATACAATTTCCAAAACACGTTTGGAACGTATGGCTTATAAAAACATGAATGCTTACTTCCCTGTTGCACATTTGGGTGTTTTAATTGGTCAGCTTTTAGATCTAGATGGTTATGCACCAGAAATTGAGAAAATTACATTCCATCCCGAAGAAGAACCGTTCCCGGCGAACTTGCATTCTCTGAGAATGCTATGTAAAATCCTGAGACTGTTCTTTACCTAGATGAGCGTCATAAAATTTTTCATGAGTGACATAAACAATACAGTGTATTGGTTTGGAATTTCGGTCACTTTTTTCTAGAAAGATTTTCCAATCTGTTTCCCAAGATGTGTACTTAAGGTTGGTAGAGAAAGATTCATTGTTTTCTTCTTCTTTTTTTTTTTGCTTCTGAGACTGGAAATAATGTTAAAGGGGAAAGAAAAGAAGAACATTGTAGGGAAGGGATAAATACTTGAAGCCGCAACTTGACACTTTTTGCTTTCTTTTCCGGGCAGCCCACATGAGTACTAAAGAGAAAAATGTGGTCTTGAGAGTCTCCTTTCCAGTAAAATTAGTAATAATTTCTTACTAAGTCATCAACAATAAAAGGAGAAGGGCAGATGGGTTTTGCGTAAGTTCAAGAAAAGTCAGGGAGTAGCTGCTGGCAACCAGAAGCAATCTCCGTGATGTTTGAAGCACTTCATTGTCAAGGCAACCAAAATGCTTTATGTGTGTTCTTGTTCTTTCTTTTTATCTTCACGTGACTCTTGCAATATAGTGAGAAGGTCTCCAAGGATAGAGGAATGTATCTTAAAGAGGGTGAGATGGAAGCACTGAAGGAGAGACCAGGTCAGAAGCTCAAGCAAAACCATTGGTTGAGCAAATACGTCCGGTGTCATTAAGTCTCGGTTCATGGCAACCGATATCAAAGGGGTGAGACATAGTCACCGCCTTTTAAGAATCACGATTCGGCAAGAGAGACGTGGCTGTTTATCGACGTATTTGTTCAATGAACATTTGCATATCTACTCATGTCAGGCCCTGACTCAAGAAGAGGGTCTCAGCAAGCGTGTGAGGCAGATTGGCTTCGGCTTGCAGGGAACATGTGTATAATCTAGTGAAGACGGTAGACCGTGTAACCAAAAAGTAGATCGGGGTCACCAAAGGGAAGTGGAAGCTGCTCTGGAAGCTTCTAGGGCCAGTGATGGATGTGTCCATAGGTAACAGCATTACGGAGAAGACCCTGGGACCTTCTTAGTGGGAGGGAGCACAAAGAAGTCATCCCATCTAAATAAAAAAGAGTCAAGGGTCTTCCCTGGGGGTTCTTCCCAGTGGTTAAGAGTCCGGCTGCCAATGCAGGGGACATGGGTTCGATCCCCACCTGGTCAGGAAACTAAGATCCCACATACCTCGGTGCGACTGAGCCAGTGTGCCTGGAGCCTGTGCCTGAGACAAGAGAGGACCACCGCAGCGGGAGCTCTCACACCACCTCTTGAAACAATGAGAGAAAGCCCACAGGCGGCGGTGACAACCCAGTGCAACCACAGCAAATAAATAAATAATAAGAATTAACAAAATAAAAAAAAAACTTAAGAAAAAAAAGATCTGGTGGAGCTCTGAGACCGTAGAACTAAAAAAAAAGAGGAAGAATCAGGAAACAAGTAACAAAATAGAGGAAAGCTGGGTTAGGCCTTGAAGACAGGCGTAAGACTCTAACATGTGAAGGTGAAGCAGGTAGTATTTCAAGTTGAGAGATCAGCTCGGCTCAGGACAGAAATTTGTCTAAGCGAAGAGCTGGAGAGTTCACTTAATGGACACATTGCTTACGAGATGTGATACTGCACTTCTGATTTCCCTGTTTTCCGTCTGTCTTACCTCTCGTGCGAGGCCAGGGATGTTTCTCGCCTGCTTCAGTGGCTGCTGTTAGACCTTTCAACAGCGCCTGACACGTAGTGGGTGCCGTGAACAGATGCTGAGTGAGTAACAGGGAATTATAGCTAACTAGGTAATGATTGCGTGCTCGCTATGTGCTTTTGTCTGTTTCTTTATTTAATCCTCACAACAGCGCTGTGAGTTAGGTCCTTTGGAGAGGAGGACAGAGGACAGAGGCAGAGAGAATGTGGTCGGCTTGTCTGAAGGGTCCTGGCTAGGACTTGAACTGAGATCTTCCGAGCTCTGGGGAACCACATATTTACCTGCCAGGTGGTGAGGTCCTGCCTCGTGGTGTGGCCCAATGGTTAGGGGCTGTAACTAATACCAAAAAGGCAGTCTGGGGCCGCCTCTGGTGGTCCAGTGGCTAAGACTCTGAGCTCGCAATGCAGGGGGCCCCAGTTCGATCCCTGGTCAGGAAACTAGATCCCACATGCGGTAACTAAGATCCCACATGCCACAGAAGGTCAGAAGATCCTCCGTGCCGCTAAGACCCGGTACAGTCTGGGGAGGGCCACAGGAACGTGTTCTGGAGTGGGGGCGATGAGTCATCTGAGGCCGACTGAGGGGGAGGACATGACAGGCCCTCCACATCCCCGAGCTCCAGGCTTCTGCTCTGTAAAGGGTGATGGCTACGTGCATCACAGTTTGTGAGGCCTGCCGATACAGGGTGCAAGCTGGCCCAGATAATTTTCAGAGGGCCCTACTTTTGAGAGCGTCCTGGCACGCCACCTTGGCACATCTGATCTCTCGTCTTTCCACGGATCTTAAAGGGTGACAGCTATTTTCTGTTTCCAGGTGGGAAAAGTATGATTCAGAGAAACATTAAATTCTGTGTTCAAAGTCATACAGCTAGTGTAACAGGATCCTGAATGGAAAGTTTTCACTTCATGATAGTTTGGCCAGCGCCACAAAGTTGCGGACTATAGGAGCTGCACATGTCAGGTTTTAAAGGAAATGGCCACATACTGGCTTGCTCGTGTGGTTAACGTGGACTCCCCCAGTAGCGGCACATATTAATTCATGAAAGCCCTGCTATGACCACTGACAAGGGAACCCCTTTCCTATGGTATTCTTGCCCAAGACGCAGAACCCCCCTCTAACCACGAGACGATAGCAGACAAACCCGAATTGAGAGGAATCTACAAAATAACTAACCAGTACTCGACGAAAGCGTTAATGTCATCAAAGACAGGGAAAGATGGAAGGGTTCTCACAGATGGGGGGGAAAAGATACGTAACAACTAAATCCCAAGTGAAATCTTAAATTAAATATCGGAGCAGCAAAAGGAAATTTAAGTAATATTCAAATAAGGTCTACAGTTGAGTGAATAGAGTTGAACCAAAGTTGATATCCTGGCTTTGATAACTATCATGGTTGGGTAAGATGTTAACATTACAAAAAGCTGGGTGAAGCATCTCTTTAACCATATTTGCAACTAAGTCTAAAGATATTTAAAAATAAAATATAAAAAAGTGGGAGGGGGCTGTTAGACACATTCCCATGAGATTTATTAAGTGGCAGAAGAGCAGGCTGGCAATCACCATTTTTTCCTACGTACCAGCAGCATATCTAGGAAAAGCCTGCCCTTTAGGCTCAGCGGGCTCACTTACACCACGGGGTTAAGTCTTAAAGGACTGAGGCGCGAGCTCCAGGTGGGATGGCACGACATATGGTTAACACGAGGTCGGGTCATCAGTGCTGATCTTCGGGTTCATTTCCCGAGCACATTCATCTTCTTGCTGCTTTGGCAGAAGGTTGAGTTGGTTCTTGAGATCAGGCTTCTCTGGAGGCTGGCCATTTTGCAATTCGTCACCAGCTCTGGCACCAGCTCGACCACGGTGCTGGCTTCGGGCACCGGACTTTACCAGACAGCCTCTCCTTGGCCACTTTCCATTGCCCATGAGTAGAGGACTCAAAAAAGTCGGTTAAATTAGGCTTGGTGAAGGGACACTGCATCTTTGAGTAATGAGGTGGGGAAACGGAAAATATTTTCCACTAGCTCATGTCTCACTGGATGGCAATCCGGTTTCATGACACTTCATAATAAATCATGGCTTATCGCTCACATGGGAACATAACAGGGCTCCAGTTAAGATTCGTTAGTGGTTGGACAGGAGGAGCAGGTACTGCTGTACATCAGGGTTTCTGGATCATCTTCCCGGCCGCTGGAGGCACTTTTTTTATCGTTATATTTACTGTAGCCCTTGTTTAAAGCATAAATAAGTGGTAGGGAAGAGCACCAAATATGAATAATGAAAATAAATTTATCTTATTTATGTGTTTACGTGAGCCTCTGACAATTACTCGGCGCTGCAGTTCGCCTCCAGCGTCGGTCGCTGCTGCGATCAGAGAAGTTCCGGCGCTTCACGTGCCTCCCTCTCTGCGCCCCCCACCCCCTCCTCCGTATTTTATTTCAAGAACTGCCAGCACGTTCACATTCAAGAACGGAGTCCCGGGGCTCGGGTGTCATTCCAGCTTGAGGTTTAGGTTCGGAACCATGTCAGTCTCCCTGCTCACGACAAGGCCCACCAGCAGCTGGATTGCAGCGATTCATTCAGATTTAAGGAAGAGTGGTTAGAAAAAAGGGCTCGGGGCTGGGCGGGGTGGGATGGGGGGGTGGTTGAAAGATAAAGCCTTTCATTTAGAGATGATGCAGCTGGTGTGCTGTTGGAATGAGCGAAGACTTTCACGAGAAAGTCCTGGCTGTCAAAGCAGACCACTCTGGGAGGTTTGTGATAAAGACACCAAAGGCTATACGGCTTGGGGACCCTTCGCATTCTAGATGCTTCCTCGGCGAGGACTGTCCTCAGAGGGGAGATCAGTAGGCTGGGGCGCCTGTGGGCTCCCCGTGTTTGCTCACAGACCGACAGGAGGCCCCGAGCCCTTCCCTGAGATGCTGACGGGGCTCCCTGGGCAAGGCCTGCCAAGCTGACGGTCTCAGACCCCGCTCCCGGCGCGCGGACCGCTCTCAGCTGCCTCCCGGCGATTCCCAGCAGGGTGCCCCCATGCAGCCGGATGGACTCACCCTGCCTGTTCCTGAACCCGGACAGAGAGCGAGCCGCGGATGGGAGAGCAGCCGTCAGCGGCCGTGTCACCCGAACCCACAGAAACTTCTGCAGGAGCTGAGGCGGAGCCCCCTGCGGAGCGCCAGCGTGGCTCGAGCAGCCGTTCCTTTTCTGCGGCTTTTTCTTCTGGCCGAGCACGTGGCCAGTTCCCCAACCGGGGATGCAGCCCGAGCCTCCTGCGATGGAAGCTGAGTCTTACCCACTGGACTGCCAGGCAAGTCCCTCGAGCAGCCATTTATATCCCTCGAGAGGACTTGGAACATTCCAGATGGTTCTACAGGGAAAGGCAACTCATCTGCAGAGTTAGAGACGGGAACAGAGTTTTTCTGCGAATTGGGGGCTTTGGCAAGTCATGGCCCGCTGAGGGCCTGCACGTGAAGCTGAAAAAGGAGTCCTGCTTACACTTCGGGGGGCCTCCCCAGCCCCGTTTGCCTGGGCTATCCTGGTTTTGGATCCCAACTCTGGGAAGCCCTCAGTCCCAGGCAAACGGGGACGGTTGACCCCCTCACCGAGGCTCTGGAAAACACGTTCCCCGAGATGCTCCCTCACTCCAGCCTGCCTGGTCCTCACACTGCTGGCATGCATGCGTGCTCAGTCCTGTCGACTCTGCGACCCCGTGGACTGTGTAGCCCACCATGCTCCTCCGTCCACGGGATTCTCCAGGCAAGAGTACCGGAGTGGGTTGCCATTTCCTTCTCCAGGGGATCTTCCCAACCCAGGGATGGAACCCAGGTCACCTGCACCGTCAGATTCTTTACCATGAGCGCCACCTGAGTAAACCTACGTATATATGTACATACATATATTAGGTACATCCATATCCATATCCATATCCATGAATGTGTTGTAAACCCGCAAACTACATTTGAGATGCGGGGATGGGAAGACAGATGGGAAACTAGAAGCTTAGCGAGACTGGGAAGTTTAATCAAGGCCACTCAGCTGGCCAGTGGAAGATGAGCCTAAAGACTTCTGAAATCGGGCTGTCCTTTGCACCCAAGCCTCTCTCTTCCTCCATGGGGTAAAAATGGAGACCAGAGTTTGCTAAATTTCTCTCCTGTTTGGAATTGATAAAGATGCACTCTGAACTGGACTATTTCATATCTGAATGCGTGAAAGTGTGTTGATTATACATTAAAATACTATTTCCCATATTTTCTAAATATTTAAAAGAGCCCTCTTAAACATCATGACAGACATATTAAACTCACTTACCAGATTCATAAGGGCTTAAAAAAATTTTTTTTGTAGCCTTTCAAACAATCCATCACCCAGTTTGGTTGGGGGAGATGAAAGGATAGCCACTTGAGTGCAGGAAAAATTGTTGGCAAGAAAACATGGCAAATGGTTCCCGTAAAGGTGCCCATTTGGAATGAAATGGTGACGGATGTTTAGAAACCAGTCTTGATGCAAAACTGTAATTTTTGCAAACGGTTTTGTCTGAAGATGGCATTAATATACTCAACGCGCTACTCAGAACGGAGGACGTGCTCTTAAAAAGACATTCCGTTCCCGCACACGAATGGAAGTTTTACCCTAAGCGGGATGAGAAATTACTGTAAATTGGTTTTTACTTCAAAAACGGTTTAATAACCATGATACACACGGAGCTCCAGTCCACACAATGCATCACTTAATTTCATCCCGAACCTCTGCCGGCTTAAAAACAGATATCGAAACAGGGGAATACATTCTTGACAATGCTGTTAAGGCAACTTTGCTAACGATTTTTGAACAAGCTCCAACTGAGGCCTAAATGCCGACAATATTCATAAACAACTTTATACCGGCCAATTAGGGAGACAGAGACACAGCGGCCTGTCAGGGAGATTTGCATGGCTAAGAGTCTGAGATCAGAGAGTGATGAGAGATGGCTCGGAGTGACGGGGGTGCCCAGACGGATGACTATCATTACGATATTACGGGGACTCACACCTTCCCAATTACTGGCAGGATTCATTAATTACCTCCGCATTTCCCTAATAGAATCTGTGCTCCGGCTTATCAGCGCCTTCCCTCTGTCTACCTAAACCCCCACTCAGCAGTCGATCACCTATGAAAAATTAGACAGTGTGCTCCGAGTGGCCTATTTAAAAGAAAAGACAAATGATCATAGGAAGAGGAGGGGAATGCGCGGTACCGGAGTCGAAAGCAACAGACACTGCTCTCGTTTCACTCGGGTTTGTTTTTCCTCCCCTTCCTGGAACTGCCATGAGAGGAGATAAGTGGAAGCTGCCGGGAGATACACTGTGGTGAGTGTGGGAACACAAGTGTCTCTTTTATACACATACACACATTCATTCATACCTCTGCTTGAAATACATCAATGCCTTTTCATCATACATAAAATAACATCTAAATGTCCACCCACATTTAAAAATTCTAGCCTTCTCTTCTACAACCTATTAAGCCCCACCTCCTCAAGCCTTCTTTCTGTTGGTCTAATGCATTCAACTCAAATCCGCCTCAGGGCCTTTGCATGTGTGGGGGTTTTTTGTTTGTTTTCTGGAACGTTGTTTGAGTGAGCCAAATTTGCTTTGCAGCTTACTTTTGGATGAGGCTTGAACTAAGGAAGCTTTCACATTTTTAAAGGGTTAAAATGCCAATAAATAAATGGTAAGTAAATAAAAGAGAAGAAGGAGAAGTAGGAGAAGGAAAGGAACGAAGAGGGGTTAGTGTAGCTTGGCTGATGCCTGAGTTCTAACAATAGATCTTCCCAGATCTTCTCAGGACTGGCTCTTTTTTTTTTTTTTTTTTAATCATTCAGGTCTCCTCCCAAGGAGCTACCCAGAGATGTTTTCCCTGAATATTCACTCCAGAGCAGCCCTCAGTCACCTTCTACATTCCCTTGCTTCATTTTCATCACAGCACGCATCACCAAGGAATGCTAATTTACTAGTTGCATTTATTAGTCAATCACAGTAGTTCTCAACTCTGATGCAGATTAGAATCACCTGGAAATCTGTTAAAAAAATCCTGATGCCCATACCTGATTCCCAGAAAATTGTGTTTGGTTCACTGGGACTTGGACCCAGACACTGATAAGACAGGTATTTTTAAAGCTTCTCCCATGATTCTGTGGACAAACTTGAGAACCATTGTCTGTCTCTTCCCATGGAATGCTGCCTCCCTGAGATCAAGGATGTGGTCTTGAGGGAGAGGAAGTGCTGGGTCAGTGTTGGATGAGTGGATGAAAGAATATTCATCATATATACGTACAAGGAATTGAGGGCTGCAGCAATGTGACAGTGACGTAAGGCCTCCCGAGCTGAAATCATGCATCAAAAATGGGTGACAATTCCAGGAACCCCGTGCAGTTGCAGTAGGCTCAGCCCCGGTTAAGGATAATGGAACGTGAGTCTTCCAGGCTGTCATCTTGTTACTATCAACAGCATTATCAGTTATCAACTGCTTTTACAATTACGTACAGTGATTCTCTCTGCACAAAGATTCAGCCACCACCAAACTCGCTTCCTCTTTTAAATTAAATACACTGAAAAGAGCAGAGATTTCAATCCTTCATCTGTTCACAGATGAAAAAACATTTCCAAATCGTCAGCGATCGCATTTTTTTTTATTCTAAGGACGGCCAACTGTTCCCAGTGATTCCGATTACATTTCCTACCTATTATTTCATGTAATGGCATCCCTTAAATTTTAAATTAGCTTTGAAGAATAAAAATAATTGAATTCCTGCTGTTTTGTGTACATAGAGGGTGACAGGAGCTAATGTGATAATTTAAACTGTAAATGAGTCTTCACTTTGTGTTCATTAATTACAGCTAATTACTGAATTACAAACCTTCTTGGTTAGGCACTGTTATGTATTCATGTAGCATGTTGAATCTCCAGCTGGTATAAAACTGTTTTATAGACTTACAAGCTGACACACCAAGCTACCACTGAAACAATTCAGTTTGAAAACAAGGGGGGCTGGGAACACGTAACTGCAAATGCTGCTTGGAATTAAAAGAACCGCCACAGTGCCTCCAACTCATATCTTTGGGGATAGGGGATCTTGCACATATAATTAGAACAATTTATGCCACAGGAACGAAAAAGAACGCTAGGCTGTTCTCCACTCTGGGTGAAAATCTATCCTATAGCATGTAATTTGTGAGACTCAAGTGTTCCTGCCCTTATCTCCTTGTTCCCTAGAAACTGAGCATCATAATTATTTATTAACTGATCCTGCTTTTAATAACAAAGAAGCAG
The DNA here is from genome assembly GCF_029407905.1 of Bubalus kerabau. Taxonomy (NCBI): domain Eukaryota; kingdom Metazoa; phylum Chordata; class Mammalia; order Artiodactyla; family Bovidae; genus Bubalus; species Bubalus kerabau. Next base: position 81,822,054 of record NC_073636.1, on the reverse strand, counting down.
GAAGGATGCCAGAAATCCTGCCCTTTTTTCATGACCAGAAATGGCTAGAAAGAAAAGATTCAAATAGAGGAGTCAAGGACTAGGTCATGGTGAATCCTCACATATTTGGTTAACGACATTTTAAAAAATAGGGTGTGAGGCACTTTGGATTGTTAAGGGTTAGGAGCTTCTGTAGCATTTCTGACTCCAGATGGAAGGTCTGTGATGTCTGCTTTACTAAGATTTCCCCTAAGAGAGATTGTTGGAGAAATACTCAGATGGCTGTGTGACCTCTGCTTGGCCAATATAACTGAGCCAAGAGGAAGCATGCAAATCCAATGGGCAAGTACTTTCGTTTCATCCCTTCTTTTTTTTTTTTTTTTTATTCATTCTGTAATTTTATTGAGCATCTACTTTATGAGGAAAAAAGCCTAGGCCCCATGAGATACCAATAGATGTACCCGCAAAGCTTTTATACCTGCCACATACATACTTGCTGCTTCCTCTGGGTACCAACCCTGATCTTCCTTTAGAGAACCACCTCTCATACTAAGGCCGATGGCTTGGGTGGGGCTGACCCTGCTTCCCAGCTACCAGCCCGGCACGTGACTCCAATCTGGCCAATCCCTGTGTGCTGCTCTCCTGGCCACAGTGATTGGTCCAGGCATGGACACCTGACCCAGTTCAGTCCAATGAAAGACGTTTGCTGGAACCTTTTACTTCCCAGGGGCTCAGCTGGAGCTTCCGAGCCACGACGTGGTGGAAATAGTGTCAGAGAACCACGCTGCTGAAGAGCCAGTGAGATTTAAGAGGTTAAGGCCAAATTTCCAGTGAAGCCGTTTAAACGTTTAAAGGTTGGTTTCAGCTTCGTCTGAATCTAGTTACACCATTGACCTTCAGAGGAGCTGATAAATTCCCTCTGGACTTAAACTGGTTTGAGTGGATTTTCTGTCACGGGCAATCCATAGTCATGACTAACATATACATGGTTAAAAACCAAGATATGGTTTGACACAGCTCAGAGAACATTCTGAGGATACCCAGAGGCAGGGACGATTTCTTTTCTAACTTGGGCAAAAAAAGAGGGTCCAGGGAGACTTTGTGGAGGAGGAGGTGGTATTTCAGTAACCCTTTGAGATAAAGGAAGACGTTCTACCATAGGAGACAAGGAAGAGAAAGGAAGCAAGAAGGTGGAATCCAAGGAAAGTATAAGGCTTGCAGGAGGCTTGCAGAGTTTCTGGGACACGCTACCTGAAGGAAGGGAAACCCAACTGAAATATGGGGCCAGACCCTTTGCATCTTTTATCTAGTGGAGGCATACTTGGTGTCAAGCAGAGAAGCACAGAGACATCTCTGAGAAGTGTGCGTCCTAGCCAGGGAGGTCTGGAAGCTTCTGGCTTCAGTTTGGTGAATTTTACCTTTATGATGACTTGGAAGGATTGAGGGTACTAGGGTGCTTTCATAGAGGTGAAGGAGAAAAAGGATATTACCTCCCACAGTTAGTCATGGGTAAGGATTCCATAGGCTCAGTCTCCCAGAGATTCTCCCACAGGGAGAGTGCCACGCTTACTCATCAGGGCTCTAGAAGGATCCTATCTGTGCCCATTGAGTGGTTCTGTTTTGCCAGACACCAGTGTTAAATACTTCAGCAGCAACTGCAACAATAAGAACCAGCAAACCATAATCGAGTGGTTACTAAATTCCAGATATGGCACTAAGTTTAATGAAAATAACAACACATTATCAGCAATTGTTATGACTGAAAACAAAAATTATCAGAGAGTTCAGTATGTGCCAGGTAGTCTGCTAAGTGCTTTTCTTGATCTTGATAGATTTTCACAGCAGCCCTGTGAGGGAGGGAGTTTTACCACACCCATTGTACAGATGAGAAAACTGAGTCTCTGAGAGGTGAAAGTGAAAGTCGCTCAGTCGCGTCTGACTCTTTGCGCCCTGTGGACTGTACAGAGCAGAATACTGGAGTGGGTAGCTGTTCCCTGCTCCAGGGCATCTTCCCAACTCAGGGATTGAACCCAGGTCTCCTGCATTGCAGACGTATTCTTTACCATATGAGCCACAAGGGAAGCCCACGTTACTGGAGTGGGTACCCTATCCCTTCTCTAGCGGATCTTCCCAACCCAGGAATCGAACTGGCGCCTTCTGCATTGCAGAAGGATTCTTTACCAACTGAGCGGCCTGGGAAGCCCCTGAGAGGTACAGTGACTCATCCAAACATGTGAACACACAGGGCTCAGATCTTAGAAAAATATGATTCTCAAATAAATGCTCTTTGCTACCTTGATACAGTGCCTTTCCTTGTTTTGTTTTTCCATATGCATCATTTTAAAAAATTAATTATACATTTTTTGGCTGCACTGGGTCTGCGTGTGAGCTTTCTCTGGTTGCGGCAAGCCACGTCTGCGCTCTGGCTGTGGCGAGTGGGCTTCTCCTTGCGGTGGCTTCTCGTGTTTCGGGGCACGGGCTTTACAGGGAGCAGACTCGGTACTTGTGGCACACAGGCTTAGTTGCTCCGAGGCGTGTGGGATCTTCCCGGACCGGGGATTGAACCTGCTTCCCCTGCATTGTGAAGTGGATTCTTACCCATTGGACCACAAGGGAAGTCACCATATATATCATTTTTCTGTCACTCTGGAACGGAGGAAGATGGCGGGGGAAAGGGCTGTCATAGCATGCTCCGCACCATTTCCTTCAGCAAGATCCTTCAACGAGATCCTCACCGCTTTCTCTGTCATAAGGGTCCCTCTTGGCCTTACTTATCTTTGCATCTACCAGTATCTTGCGAGAGAATCTCACACAGAGCCTGGCACAAAGGACGTACTCAGAAATAGTTGGTCAAACTGAGCTGCACTGAATTAAAATTGTTCCTTATCAGAGTTTTTAAAGCGCCAGTATAGTCTCCAAACCAGCAAGGAAATCCCTTAAGAAAGGAGTGGATTTCTCATTCGGAAAGCTTCCTGTCTGTTGTGTGGTTTGGGAATATCACATATCCTGGACTTTCTGGGTTCTGTTTCCTTTCTTTTACATCCATGGGCATTCAGAAACACTGTGTGACAAGAAAGAACACGGCCTCCCTTGTCAGCTTGGAGGGCTGTTGGGTTTAGTTTCGGAAGACATCTCTGCACAAACACGCCTCAGAAGCAGAGAGGGCCCCTGGCATGCCCTCGGCCCTGCGTCTGTGGGCCTGCCTGCTCTCAGCTCGGCCAAAGCACGGCCAGCAGCTGAAGCCCGTGGTGCAGGGCAGGTGGTCCCAGGCCTGGCAGCGATCACTGAGAAACCTCCAAAATGCCTGCAACCTCCAAATAGGTCTCACTGGGTGTAACGGTCTCTGCTTGCTTTGCGGAGGTCCACATTTCCCGAGTTCTGTTTGTGTCTCTGCTTTTGTTGTAGCTGGGAGCCCAGCATTGATCTTAATAACCACTATTTATGGAAACCAAGTCCCATAGCTCTTAAGGGACAACTCAAGTGTCTCTCTTGACTACGTCTGGGCCTCATGAAACCCATCTTCCTTGTTATTCTTCCAAAACCTATTTCCAGCACCGTGTGTCTTAGCATTCACTCTGTTTTGTCCTGCAATGCTGGTAAACCACCTCCTACGAGAGTGAGTTAAACTTGACTCCCCTGTTGTATTGATAGCACTTTGAAGGGGAAGGTGGTGGGCCTTGGGCTCCTCAGGCTTGGCTTCAAACCCAGACCTGCCGCTTCTCAACTCAGCGAGCTTCAGTGAGCCATTTCGCCTCTTGAAATTTGATTTCCTCTTTGGCTAAATGTGAAAGATAACACTTACGTCACTGTGAACATTGCATGAGATGGTGTATGTGAAATAGTCCGTGTTCAGGTCAGTGCTGGGCTGGTCACTGCGGTGGCGCTGATGACAGAAATGATGCTGCTTGTTTATGTTCCTTTGGCCACACTGGGTCTTAGCTGTGGCCCTCAGAATCTTTAGTTGCGGCACGTGAGCTCTTAGCTGAGGCATGTGGGAGCTAGTTCCCTGACCAGGGATCGAACTGAGGCCCCCTGTATTGGAAGCATGGAGTCTTAGCTAGTGAACCCCCAAGGAAGTCCCTATAATATTGTTTATATATTCCACTGAACTCAGGACATCTTTGGTCAACAGTATTTCCTTAGTCCACCTTTGGTGATTAATTAACATTAATTCAGAATGGAAAAAAGATCTCCAGCCCATTGCTGCTTAAGAAGGGGAGGAAAGGAGAAGAGGAGAGGCAGAGCACCTTTGCCCCCAGGATGGTCCTCAGGACAGATGCTGTTGGTCATCTCCTCAGTGTCCATTTCCCTCTTCTTCCTGCTGATAAGATTCCGGCTTTCTTCTCTGTGGCCACGTGCCCAGCTAACACTCATGCAGCAGCATTGTGCTTCCATGAGGGACATAAAGATACCAAGCTCTGGCTGAGGAAGCTCAAGCGGACTTCTGCTGGGTCTCTGGGAAAGACTTGCCACCCCAGAGAAGAGGGTACCTGGGTGATCGGTACAGTCATTCCACTCCTTGCCCCACCTTGAATGTAGACGTCCTGTCTCATGCCAGCAGCCATCCTGCAGCTGTGAGACAACAACTGAGCGACTCACAGAGACACCTTCTAACACCATTGCCCGTGGGCACAACACCATAGGCACCTGCTTCTGGGTGCCATGACAGTGAGAAGAGAAAGCCTCGAGTTACGTAAATCACTCTACATAAAGTTGTGTTTTATTTGCCGCCTAAAGCATTTCTAACTTATAACTTTCCTGCTTTTCTTTGACAGTGAAAAACCTCTGGAAGCCCAATTGAAAAAACGAATTCTCTAGTTTGGTGTGAATAATATTCAGAAATAGCAGCTACAGCCTGCCTCTGCTAATGCAGTGAGTGAAGTGAAAGTCATTCAGTCATGTCTTACTCTTTGTGACCCCATGGACTGTCCATGGAATTTTTCAGGCCAGACTACTGGAGTGGGTAGCCGTTCCCTTTTCCAGGGGATCTTTCCAACCCAGGGATCAAATTCAGGTCTCCCGTATTGCAGGCAGATTCTTTACTAGCTGAGCCATAAGGAAAACCCAAGGATACTGGAGAGGATAGCCTATCCCTTCTCCAGTGGATCTTCCTGATCAGGAATCGAACCGAGGTCTGCACACAAACCCATGGCAATAATGATGAATAATAATAGTGATATGAGTTAAGTGGTGATGCTGGCTCAGATGTGGCATGTCAGTTGGAACACTCTTGAGAGTCCCTTGGACTGCAAGGAGATCAAACCAGTAAATCCTAAAGGAAATCAGCCCTGAATATTCATTGGAAGGACTGATGCTGAAGCTCCAATACTTTGGCCACCTGATGCAAAGAGTCACCTCATTGGAAAATACCCTGATGCTGGGAAAGACTGAAAGCAGAAGGGGGCATCTCAGGATAAGATGATTGGATGATATCATCGACTCAGTGGACAAGAGTTTGAGCAAACTCTGGGAGATAGTGAAGGACAGGGAAGCCTGGCTTGCTGTAATCCCTAGGGTTGCAAAGAGTTGGACATGACTGAGTGACTGAACAACAACTTGGAACATAGTGGGCGTTAAGAGAATTATTTTATTGTATTATTTTTTTTGGCTGAATTGCCCAGCTTGCAGGATCTTAGTTCCCCATCCAGGGATTGAACCCGGGTCCTTGGCAGTGAAAGCAGAGTCCTCACCACTGGACCACCAGGGAATTTCCAAGAAAAATATTTTAAGTTATGGCATGAAAGGGGGCTTCCCTCTTAGCTCAGTCCGTAAAGAATCTGCCTGCAATGCAGGAGACGTGGGTTCAAGTCCTGGGTCTGGAAGAACCCCTGGAGAAGGAAGTGGCAACCCACTCCTGTGTTCTCTCTTGGGGAATCCCATGGACAGATGAGCCGGGGGGGCTACAGTCCATGGGGTCACAAGAGTCAGACACAACTTAGCAACTAAACCACAACCACCATGGCTTCAAAGCATAAGTGATAAGTTGCATACTCTATCCACAGCTCCACTAAGTTACTTCATCTTCCTTTCCCCAACATAGATTTGTTTAACAAGTTTTCTTATCTTTTTCTGTAAATGGGAATGATAATTCCTACGTCACAGCATTGGCATAAATATTAAATGAGTTACGACATGTATAAAGCTGTCACACGGCAGATTACGGATCATTATTATTGCCGTGTGCTGTGCTTTCCTGTAGTATTTTCATGAGATTAACACAGGGACAAAAACCTGGGTGATTTTGCTCCAACCTAGTCCATGTTCTGGGTGCCAGTTACCCTCATTTGTGAAATGTGAATTTGATGCCAAACTAGCATTTCCTAAACTTTTTTTTTTTTTTGCAACATCATGATCACCTGTATTCTCTCTACTATTTGTTTTAACCTAATAGTTTTCTTTAATTTGGCTCACTTTTTTCTTTCTTAGCTTTTATCCCGAGTGACAGTGTCTATGGGATTAGAGATACATTTTTGTTGTTTAGCTGCTCAGTTGTGTCTGACTCTTTGAAACCCCATGGGCAGCAGCATGCCAGGCTTCCCTGTCCTTCACCATCTCCCAGAGTTTTCTCAGACTCATGTCGACTGAGTTGGTGATGCCATCCGACCATCTCATCCTCTGTCACCCCCTTCCCCTCTTGTCCTCAATCTTTCCCAGCATCAGAGTCTTTCCCAATGAGGCAGCTCTTCACATCAGGTGGCCAAAGGATTGGAGCTTCCAGTTCGGCATCAGTCTTCAGGGTTGATTTCCTTGAGAATGGACTGGTTGGATCTCCTTGCTGTCCAAGGGGCTCTCAAGAGTCTTCTCCAGCACCACAGTTTGAAAGCATCAATTCTCTGGTGCTCAGCCTTCTTTATGGTCCAAGTCTCACATCTGTACGTGACCACTGGAAAAACCATAGCTTTACCCTTGGTCTGGGAAGATTCCAGAGGCTGTGGAGCAACTAAGCCCGAGCACCACAGATACCGAAGGCTGCAAGTTCTAGAGGTCGTGCTCTGCAACAGGAGAAGCCACCGCAGCGAGAAGCCTGCACACAGCAATAGAGACCAAACGCAGCTAAAGTAAAAATTATAAAAAAGAAAATCCCAGTGTAATGCCAGTGAGTTCATTGGCCGCCCTCAGCCTTCAACCTCAATGGGGAATGGATGATGCGCAGTCACTTGCAGCTCATCCAGAGTCTGAAGACCACGGCTGAAAACTGCCCAGGGAGTTCCTCAACCAGGACTTTTCTAAATGGGAGCCATTTAAACCTGAAGGTGCGAAGCTGTGCTGAGGAAGACAGGACAGAGAGCCAGAAAAGTGACTGAGAATTAGAGCCCTGTGTTTTGACACTGACCATAGTCGTGACCCAGGATGCCTTTCTGGCGCTTTACGTGCACAACTCAGACTTCACTCTCAGCGTGACTGGGAGAGATCCTTAGGGGAGGAGCCGTACCCCGCATTAACCGATGAGAAGACTGGCTTTGGGGAAGGACCCTAAAGCAAATTTTACAACTCTACTTCCTCCCAGTTTGCTGACTTTCCACTTGACCCTGGGCCAGCCTGACAGACCCTCCTTCTCTGTGTGATGCGCTGGGAGGCTTCCCGTTCCTGAGACTGGTGCTGGGAATGATGGAGACGGAGTCACTTGAAAGTAGACATTAATTGGCTCAGCTTATACAAGGCCGGTACAAAGGCTTGTATGGCTTTGATGACTTGTATGAACGAAAGGGTTTCTGGACGGCCGCAGCGTCTCAGACCTGTGGACCTTTGTACGTGCACTGTCTATCACAGCCATCCCCTCCTTGTTGAGGTCCTCGGGATAAGCAACTTTTGCTTAATTGGGCGTCTGTGCTGAGTCAGGTGTCTAGGCCTTCCATCTCTCCGTTAATACGTGTGGAATTCTTGGGAGTCACACAGTAGCTGGGATTCCCTGGAGAAGACCGTGGCTGTGTTAGGGACAGGCAGGGGAAGGTTGTATCAGGGGCATTGCTGGGAGGTGACCTTCTAGGGTGACTGCCAGAGCTGTTCAATGCAGACGCGCAAAATAAACAACCCTCCTTCAAACTCGGCTGTTCGTCGTCTCAGTTTTGGATTCGGAAGCCTGCATCATCGGGAGCCCCTTAGCTTTCCACCCAACTGCCGTTGGCTTGTCACGTTCTCCGAAGTGGAAGGGGACTCCTCTACGCACACCGCTTGCACACGCTCCAGACCAGCTTCCCCTGGTGTTTCAGTAGACGGGGAGGGGTGCGGCTCTGGCAGGCAACCCAGGAGGGCAGGAGGGGCTGCGACGCACCTCGCATCTCTTCACAAAGGTTTGATTCTCTTCCCGAGGATGATCCGCCAGTCTGTAATCAAGGGTTAATTTCACAGCTCACTGCTTCATCTAGCATAATATCCATTCAGACTAATTAAATCTGTCTAATAATGTGAGTGTCTTTGTCTTTGTTCTTCCCCTTCTTTGTTTTACACCCTTCACATCTCATCTCCAGAACCACACGCCATCACACTCTACTTGACAAGCAGAATCCATCCCTAAAATTAAAACATTCCTGACCTATCTGCAATGACAAGGCAGGCGAGCTTCACGGCGCTCCGGCCCATGAAGGCAGCTGACACATTTGTTTTTAATTTCAAAAGAGTAGAAAGTGAAGATCTGACCCCGTCAATCAAGCCCCGTGACAAGTTTAATCATTGGTGCCCCACAAAAATCACGGCTAAATAGGAATGCAAATACTGTATCACAGGGCTCTTATAAATGCTAATCAAGGAGAAGGAATCAACTGACAATTTCACTGATCTCTTTTCTGAAGAAGTCACTCAAGGCTCTGTCTCTGGGCCACAAAGAAAAGAGGAAAAGACAAAAGAGGTGGATGAGGTTCCCCCCAACCTTCCTTTTATTTTTCCTTCCAGGACATTTCTTTTTAAAGAGAGAATTGGCTCTTTTGATCCATCGTGGAACTTGAAAGCGAAGAACTTCCGCAGTTATATGTCAAGTGCACTTTATTATCAGTCCCCGGGCCGGGCAGAAAACGCACCGAAACTTCCGCTAAAATAAAAATCATCATTTGTCTTTGTCATTAATCTCTTCTCAAATTCTCTTATATCTAAAAAGTGACTGACCTTCTCTGTGCGAGAAGGAGGGAGAAAAAAGTTTTATACGTAGCTGAAAATCTGAAAATTGTGATCACGGTAACTTAAAAAAAAGAAGTAGAAAAAAAATCCCTTTTAGAAACTTAATCTGGAGTTGATAAAGAATTTATAACCTCCAAGAAGTTATCAAATAAGCCTCTCTCCTCCTGATTCCGATGATTGTGCTTAGAGAGACAGGGGTTGGGGGCACATTTTTTGTGACCCTCCTTTCACATGGGAACTGAGAGCTTTGTATTTTATACAGCTTAGAAACCAAGGGTTTTTTCTTTCTTCTTGTCTATTTTATTTTTTAACCAGGAGGTCCTTAAAATATCCAGTTCACTGGTTACTTTCTACTGTGTGTGTGCTCAGTTGCTCAGTTGTGTCCGACTCTCTGTGACCCTGTGGACTGCAGCCCGCCAGGCTCCTCTGTCCGTGGGACTCTCCAGGCAGGAATACTGGAGTGGTTGCCGTTTCCTCCTTCAGGGGATCTTCCTGACCCAGGGCCCTAACCCAGGTCTCCTGCATTGGAAGGTGGATTCACGACCACTGAGCCACCTGGGAAGCCCTACTTTCTATTATAAATTCCTGTTTTAGGGAATCACAGCAGGAAAAGAAAAAAGCCAGCACTAAGTTACGCCAAGTTTGTCCTGGAATGTTTATTCAATCCTCTAAAGACGGAATCCTCCAGAAACTCCAGTGTTAGCAAGACTCTTTCCTGTAGTGCCACCGAACCAAGCCCTAAATGTCCAGGATGGTCTCCTTCATCTTAAAGACGGAAAAGTGGGAATTTATGAAATTTTGTCGTGTTCCATGTGAGAGGCGGACCGGCCAAACCCCACTGCTGCCTGTTCACCTGCGGCTCAGGAGCAAAGAGTGGTTTTTTTTTCTTTTCTTTCCATTTTTAAATGGTTGAGGATGAATGAAAAGAATATTTCTTGATTTAAGAATTACATGAAATTCAAATTTCAGATTCCATAAATAAGGTGTTAGCAGAACACAGCTCATCATTTACATCCTGTCTATGGCCATATTAACATGCTGCAGAATTGAACAGCTGCAACAGAGGTTGTATGACCCGCAGAATTGAAAATATTTACTGTCTGGCTCATTATCAAAAACATTTGCTGACCCCTGATTTATATCATCATGGGAAGGTTGTGAGATCTTAGCTGTGCCTCAATTCCCAAGCCATGGAAATTCTTTTTTATTGACAAAAAACTGTGTATAATATTTATACTTATTTATTTGGCTGTACCAGGTTTTCGTTGCAACATGTGGGACATCCCTGGTGGTCCAGCAGCTAAGACTCTGCACTCCCAATGCCTGGGGTTCGATCCCCGGTCAGGGAACTAGAGCCCACATGCTGCAACTGAAGACCCCGCATGCCAAAATTAAAAATGTGGCATGCCACGACGAAGACGCGGGAAGCCAAATAAAAACTACTTAAAACCCTGCATATATTTTAAATGTGCAGCGTGGTGATTTCACGTGTGTATTCACTGTGCAATGATCACCACCGTCAGGTTAATTAACACACCCTCACACAGTCGTGTGTGTGTATCTGTGTGTGTGTAGCAAGAACGCTTACGATCTGTCCTTCCAGCAAATTGCAAGTGTGCCCTACGGTGCTATCGCCGCTAGACCACAGCGCTGTGTACTGCCTCCCAGAACGTGGTCCCGCAACCACTAAGCGCTGGTCCGCTGTGACCAGCATCTCCTCGCTTCCCACTCCCTCAGCCCCTGAGAACCACCCTCTACTCTCTGTTTGGCTTTTTTTTTGGTTTTTAGATTCCACACAGAAGTGAGATCATGCAGAATTTGTCTTTCTCCTCTGGCTCCCTTCACTCAGCAGACTGTCCTTCAGGTGCATCCATGTTGCTGCAAACAGCAGAACTGCCTTCTTTCTTGTGGAATGATGTTTTGTCGTGCAGACGTTTTTAATAGATGGTCACTGGTGAAGATGCTCCAGTTGTGCAGATGTACATTTTTAGCTTGCTGGAGAAGGACAAGCTTTCTTAGTGAAACGAGGGCCTCATTCACCTGGAACCAGACCAGGCGCTTGTTCAGCGTTCACGGGCCCCGTCTGCTGCCTGGGGTCTGAGCACAGGCCGCTTCTCGAAGGGAGAGGGGCTGGCAGCCGCCCACTGTGGGTCAGCCGCGGGCCGCTCACGGCTCCTCTCCTAGTAACACTGCTGCAAGTTAAGATCTAGTTCATTTTGGAATAATAACGGGGCTCCCAAAATAGAACACTGTTAACAACACAAAGGGAATTCTGCTCTGTATTTCTATTCTGCCGGATAGTCTCTGAAGCTCAATGTGATGGGTAACGCAGAGCTGGGAATTAAAGAGGTCGGTTAATTTGTTGCCCCAACAATACTTGGGCAGGAGATCATAAAAGGGGATATTCCTCTCTGACAGACATGCCCGGGTATTTAATATATCTTCACACATACCCTGACCTACATTTTTTTACATATTTAAATAATGGTTATCCAGAACATTCTCTTAATATTTCCCAGGGGAGCTTTTAATTCTTATTTCATAGCTAAATTGATTTTCCTTTGGTTAGAGTGATGGTTCTCAACCGGGGGTGATGTGCCTCCCACTAGGGGAAGGAGAGGGAGTCCTGGAGTACGAGCTGGGTGCTGGGGGCACTTGGCGATCCCTGGAGACATTTTTGGTTGTCAGGACGCAGGGAGGGTGCGTCCTGGTATCTAAGGGGTAAAAGCCAGGAATGCTGTGAAAATCCCATACACTTGCGCCAGGACAGCCTCCCCATCAGACACGTTGGCCCCAAATGTCAACACCGTTGAGGTTTATGAACCCTTGGGTTGTTGTTCAGTCGCTAAGTCACGTGCAACCCTTTGTGACCTCATGGACTACGGCATGCCAGGCTCCCTTCTCCTTCACTATCTCCTGGGGTTTGCTCAGACTCATGTCCGTGGAGTTGGTGATGCTTTCTAACCATCTCATCCTCTGCTGCCCCCTTCTCCTTTTGCCTTCAGTCTTTCCCAGCATCAGATGAGTCAGCTCTTATGAACCCTAAGGGAAGTAAAATGGTGCAAGATAATTATCGACTCTGGTGCTGGATAAACCTGGATTAAACCGAGGTGGCTCAGCCTTGCCCATCCTGCCCTTGGATTGGATCACTGTTCACCGTGGGATGGGGGCTGCCCTGCGTATCGTGTGGGGTGGAGCTGCACCCCGGCCTCTTCCCAGATGCCCACAGTGCCACCAGCCCCAGTCGCGACCGCCCAGCAGGTCTCCAGGTAACGCAAACATCCTCTGGCGCACAAACTCGCCCTGGCTGAGAATCACTGGCTTAAGATGTGACTTGGTTACTTGGCAGCTTGGTTTTTTGGACCAGTTTCAGATGGCCTCAAAGCATCAGTTGTCTAACTGGTCAAATGGGGAAGAACCAATGGACCTTTTAATATTGGAGTGTGGATGAAGCGGAGCAATGAGGTGGTGACATGTGGGAGTTCTCAGGGTGGCTGCAAGCTTTGGCAGGTTTTCCTGAAGGCGCCCCTGCAGGAAAGCTCCGGGGCTGAAACTCAAGCACACCAAGGTCCACACACCTCTCATAAGGAGGCCACTCAAGGCAGGTGTCTAATCTGGCTGTGTGTCTTCCTCTGTGTGCCCTTGGGTAAACCACTGCACCTTTTTTAAGACTCTGTTTTATCATCTGTAAAATGGGGCTAAGAATGCGGCAAGGAGTTAATAGGTAATGCCCTTTAGAGCATCTGGCTCAAATCAGGGGCTTAAATTTCTGCTAGTAAGTGTAGGCATCGTTATTTGTGTTCTATGCTCTTAACACTGTGTTACATTGCTCCTCCAGTCCTGACTGTAAACTGAAGGAGACAATATTTTGAATTAAACATGAGTATGTTCAGGGGTGATTAAAATAAGTATGGGCTTCCCAGGTGGCTCAGTGGCAAAACAATCTGTCTGCCAGTGCAGGAGACCTGGGTTCAATCCCTAGATTGGGAAGATCATCTGGAGAAGGAAATGGCAACCCACTTCAGTGTTCTTGCCTGGGGAATCTCATGGACAAGGGGAGCCTGGCAGGCTACAGTCCATGGGATGGCCAAGAGTTGGACACAACAGAGCGACTGAATACTGAACTGAACAATGAGTATATTTTACAAGTCAGTAAAGACGGTTTGTCCTTGCCCTCTGCCAGCAGGGCCTCCTGTTCTTAGACACTAGAACTTAATGAGGAAAGCCTAGCCTTTGAAAACAAATCCTACGCAGGTGGTAAGTGAGGAGGCCTGATCCGTGGGTGTGTGCCGTGTGTATGCGGTTGGTGCGGATGGTGTGTGCGTGGCGGCGGTAGCCAGTTCATTCTAGCTCAGGGGTTGCTTGGGGCTGGGGAGCTGTACGTAGGTGTCCATTTGCGTTTGGATCTGCCGGGGCTGGTCCTGAAGCTTGCAGTCCCCTTCTTGGGAAGGTGTTGAGGAGGCACAAACTCCTGGGCGGGTTTTCCTTTCGTCTGATTTCTAAGCGGCCACCCGCTTCTTGCTTTTAAAAGCACTCGGATTTGGTAGGGGTCCTCTGTGTGCGCTCCTACTATGGGTTGGTCCAGAAAATGCCACGAGAGAGATGAGCAGCGCTTTGGGACATGTCTGTTCTGTTCGGTCCCCAAAGCGGTCTGCTGGAAACTCTGGGTCGCTGACTCCCCAGGGGAGCCTCAGCATCCGCCCGCTTTTTCTCCTCTGCCACCCCCGCGTGGGTTGACCGCGTGACTCTTGAAGAGGAGGCGGCAGCTTGTCCCCGCTCCGTGTCGCGCTGGGTCTGGCCCAGTGTCTGGCCCTTAGCAAGAGGCACTCAGTGAGTGTTGGCTGAACAGTCCCGTGTGGGACTGCGAGTTAAGAAACCCGCGCATTGTAGAGAAAGGGCCCTAAGCTTAAACCACAGAGCAAGGTTGGCTCCCGTGGAGGCAAAGCTCTGCGGAATGCCAACAGATGTTGCATGGAGAGATGGTCGTGCAGTTGCAGAGGCTGGTGGAGGGCTGAACCAGGCTCCACTTAGCACCTCGGCCAGTCTGTCTGTCTTTATGCTAACCGGCACCACAAACTCCAGACACGGGGTATGAGGGATTCGCAAAGCCCGCCGGACCCCACGGGCTTTTCCTGAGGAGCCTTTTGTGGGCTTGGTGCTCTGAGGAGCACAGTCAGGGAAATTTTCCCAAGTGGGCTGGCTCGACTCTGCGCCGTTGGTTTCTCTCCCTGTTTCCCACGCCTGGAACCTTCTCGCCTAGCCTCCCTCCCGGCCCACCCTTGCTCATGCCCCTTCTCAGCCAGGCTTTCTCTGACCCCACGTCATTCTGAGCGTCTTCCTGCACTGATACTTCCCCTCCACCCTTCCTGCGGACACAAACCCTGGATTCTTCCTGTGTGATCCCGTTACACGTTTGACTCTCTGGATTTCCTTCCACCGTAGGGGGTGAGCTATTTGAGGGCAGAATTTATGTCCATCTTGGCTTCCCTGCTAGCTCAGTCGGTAAAGCATCTGCCTGCAATGCCAGAGACCTTGGTTCGATGCCTGGGTGGGGAAGATCCCGTGGAGAAGGAAATGGCAACTCACTCCATATTCTTGCCTGGGGAATTCCATGAACGAGCCTGGTGGGCTACAGTCCTTGGGGTCACAAAGAGTCAGACACGACTAAGTGATTAACTTTTTATGTCCATCTTACGCACTTCTCTACAGAGCAGTGCCAGGCACTGGGGAAGGGGGCCTTAATACATAAATCCTGGCAAACTCCATGAATGAATTTGTGAATCCCTGCTTGACACGTGGGGTACAGCCACAGAGAGGGTGCAGTGCGCATGGCCCCAGCGTGACTGCATCAGCCATTGGGCTCAGCGGGTGGCGTTAGGACGCCAGCCGAGCACTGCCCTTGAGCTCTGGGACAGGGTACCTCCGACAAGCACCAGCTGCTCTCTCTCTGAAATGCTGCTCCTGCCCCAGCAGCTACTCATGTTGCTCATGTTTGTGGTGAAGGCAGGTTTCTGTCCATCCACTCATACACTTATTCCCCCTGGGATGAGAACCATGACACGTAACACAGCATTTTTTATGGATCACCTACAGCAGAGGGGACCAGTGGTAAGAGCCTAGCATTTGGGCTCAAGAAGGCTGAGTGCCAAAGAACTGATGCTTTCAAACTGTGGTGCTAGACAAGACTCTAGAGAGACCTTGGGACTGCAAGGAGACCAAACTAGTGCATCCTAGAGGAAATCAACCCTGAATTCTCATTGGAAGGACTTGATGCTGAAGCTCCAATACTTTGGCCACCTGATGCGAAAAACTGACTCATTGTGTAAGACCCTGATGCTGGGAAAGATTGAAGGCAGGAGGAGAAGGGGATGACAGAGGATAAGATGGTTGTATGGCATCACCAATTCAATGGACATGAACTTGGGCAAACTCTGGGAGGTGGTAAAGGACAGGGAGGCCTGGTGTGCTGCGGTCCTGGGGTCTTAGAGAGTTGGACATGACTTGGCGACGACAGCAACTAGCTTTGCTCCTTACAAAGTGGGTAGATGTGGGCGTGCGGTTTAGCATCTCTAAGCCTCACTCTTCTCACCCAGAAAATGGGTCCTGCCCTTAGGGCCACTGTGAAGATCGAATATTTATGAAAATAATTTAGCACAGTACCTAGTACACAGTAGAAACTCAATGCATGATGGATGTTATTGTTGTTATTAGCATATACCTCTCTCTTATCATCATAACAACTGTCCAAAGTAGAACTTTTCATTTCGCAGAGAAAGAAACAAAGGCTCAAAGAGTTTACATGGCTTCCTCAAGGTCTGGCAGCCTGTAAGGGCAGCCCAGATTTGCACTCACACCGATAGGACCCCAGAGTCCACCCTCTCACCTGCAGTGTATCTCAGGAGGCTGGATCACAAGTAAACAAAACAGCCTAGTTCATAAAGGTGCCAGAAGCCCCAGACCATCGATTTTTCCCTCCTGGCTTCCACTAGCAACTAGGTACAACTTTTCCACCTGCCTGGATTTTTCTCATGTTATAAGTCATCTCTAGGATCTGGTTTATTGTAGGAAGTAGCTCAACCTTTGGGAGAAAGAAAGGAGCTTACTGGAGGTGCTGGAGGAGAGAGGGAGGTGAGCCCAGAAATTTCTACTCTGGTTTAGTGGAAGTGATCAGAGGCCTCCCCACTCAGATGAATATCCTCTGAGCCATCCTAGCCTCCCTGACTCCCTTCCAGGTGCCTGCCTCATTGCTGGGACTTGTGGGGATTGAGCTGGGGGTGGGGAGAAGACTTCAGGTTCCTGTTAATCTCCTGGAGAACCTAGGGATCCCTTAGGTCTGGCACTGACTAGCCGCAGGAAATCCACCTGAGAGCCTGAGGCAGAGTCAGGCTGATTGACAGGGCTCTTTCTTTTCTCTTTTTTAAATTTACTGGCTGCACTGCACAGCATGTGGGATCTTAGTTCCCTGACCAGGGATTGAACCTGTGCCCCTCCACTGGAAGCATGGAGTCTTAGCCACTGGACCAATGGGGAAGTCCCAACAGGGTTGTTTCATGAAGCTGCTCAGGGAACGGAGGACCACTCAGAGGCTCCTCCCCTCATGTCAGAAGGATGGGAACACGGAGGGGACGTCAGGAGAGAGGCCTCGCCACACCCATCCCAGAACACAAACTCCGAAGGGTTAACACAGTGAAACCACGCATTCTGCCCACGACTCTCAGTGGTTCTGCTCCTTAGCAGTAGTTAGGCCTCTGTTTAAATGCCTCCTCCACAGGGAGGTCTTTCCTTACCATCCTAGCTGAGGGTACACCTACTCTTTTTTTCTCCAGGTTAATTGAGATATAACTGACTTATGACACATTTTTTAAGATTTATTATTTGGCTGCCTTGGGTCTTAGTCATGGTGCAAGGACTTAAGTTTCCCTGCAGCATGTGGGATCTTTGTTCCCTGACCAGGGATCGAACCCTCAACCCTGCATTGCAAGACAGATTTGTAACCACTGGACCATAGGGGAAGCCCCCTATAACTCACTTTTTTTTAAAAAAATGGATTTATTTTAATTGGAGGCTAATCGAAAAAGCAAGAGAGTTCCAGAAAAACATCTATTTCTGCTTTATTGACTATGACAAAGCCTTTGACTGTGTGGATCACAATAAACTGTGGACAATTCTGAAAGACATGGGAATACCAGACCACCTGACCTGCCTCTTGAGAATCCTATATGCAGGTCAGGAAGCAACAGTTAGAACTGGACATGGAACAACAGACTGGTTCCAAATAGGAAAAGGAGTACATCAAGGCTGTATATTGTCACCCTGCTTATTTAACTTCTATGCAGAGTACATCATGAGAAACGCTGGGCTGGAAGAAGCACAAGCTGGAATCAAGATTGCTGGGAGAAATATCAACAACCTCAGGTATGCAGATGACACCACCCTTATGGCAGAAAGTGAAGAGGAACTAAAAAGCCTCCTGATGAAAGTGAAAGAGGAAAGTGAAAAAGTTGGTTTAAAGCTCAACATTCAGAAAATGAAGATCATGGCATCTGGTCCCATCACTTCATGGCAGATAGATGGGGAAACAGTGGAAACAGTGTCAGACTTTATTTTTTTGGGCTCTAAAATCATTGCAGGTGTTTACTGCAGCCATGAAATTAAAAGACGCTTACTCCTTGGAAGGAAAGTTATGACCAACCTAGATAGCATATTCAAAAGCAGAGACATTACTTTGCCAACAAAGGTCCATCTAGTCAAGGCTATGGTTTTCCAGTAGTCATGTATGGATGTGAGAGTTGGACTGTGAAGAAAGCTGAGTGCCAAAGAATTGATGCTTTTGAGCTGTGGTGTTGGAGAAGGCTCTTGAGAGTCCCTTGGACTGCAAGGAGGTCCAACCAGGCCATTCTGAGGCAGATCAGCCCTGGGATTTCTTTGGAAGGAATGATGCTAAAGCTGAAACTCCAGTACTTTGGCCACCTCATGTGAAGAGTTGACTCACTGGAAAAGACTCTGATGCTGGGAGGGATTGAGGGCAGGAGGAGAAGGGGACGACAGAGGCTGAGATGGCTGGATGGCATCACCGACTCAATGGACATGAGTTTCAGTGAACTCCGGGAGTTGGTGATGGACAGGGAGGCCTGGCGTGCTGCAATTCATGGGGTCGCAAAGAGTCGGACATGACTGAGCGACTGAACTGAACTGAACTGAATTACTTTACAATATTGTAGTGGCTTTCATCATACATTGACACGAATCAGCCATGCGTGTACATGTGTTCCAAATCCTGAACCCCTTTCCCGCCTCCCTCCCCATCCCATCCCCAGGGTCATCCCAGTGCAGCAGTGAGCGCCTGACTCACGCATGGAACCTGGACTGGCGATCCATTTCACATATGGTGATATACATGTTTCAATGCTATTCTCTCAAATCATCCCACCCTCGCCTTCTCCCACAGAGTCCAAAAGTCTGTTCTTTACATCTGTGTCTCTTTTGCTGCTATGACTCACTCTTATAGCATCAAACACTCAACAATCACTGATACTGTTTTGATTATTTACTTACTAATTTGCTCTTTTCACTAAAAGGTAGCTCTGTGAGATCAGAAACTGGGTCAGTCTTGCTCCTCGTTCTAGTTCAGCCCCTAAAGCAGTGCTTGCAGGGGGTACTCAGCAGTTGGCTGCCTGAACTACGTATTCCCCAGCTTCCTCTGTGAAGGGACCGTCATGGGAGGGGGGTTATTATGGAGAGCTTATGTACTGGTTCTAGTTTTTATTTTTCATTAATGATGGAGTAAGAAAAAAGAGGGGCAAATGCAGTTGAAGGGGTTTAGGCTGGATATCAGAAATTTCCCGAGGGTGGGTAATTAGACTGCACTACAGAGGGAGGCTGTGTATATGCCTGTCAAGATTTTTTTTTTAATGTGGGGACTATCCTCAGGGACATTTATAAGAAGACCCCAGTACTTAGTTCTTACCTGCAGTCTCTCTCTAGAGCCATGGGTCTCAACTGGGAGATTTTTGCCTCCTGGGAGCCATTTCTGAATGTCACGCCCTGGAAGAGAGGAAGCACCACTGCCATCTAGGGGCTGGAGGCCGGAGATGCGGCTCAGCGCCCTGCGCCGCGTGGGATGCCCTGGGGAACTGCCCTGCCCGAGATGGCCCCCTGGGCCAAGACTGCTAAAGCTTCCGCTCCTGAGGGCCCTGCTCGCTGTCTTCAAGTCCTCCCCACCCTGCCTCTCCAACCCAACTCTGCTCAGGGATTCCCCAAAGAACTGGACAAATCAGGACAAGGAGTCTGACCCAGAAAAAAAGTTTCACCTTTGGGGGTGCCGTTCAAGGGGTATGTCAGCCAAAAAGCAGTCAATGGAAACCCTGTGATGATTGACATTCACACTCGTGCATTGAATAAATATTTATATGTCCTCTGCATGATGCTAGCTCAGAGCCTGGTCAACTTTTTCTTGAAGAGCTAGATAGTAAATATTTCAGAATTCACACATCACAGGGTCTCTTTGTCAAGTCCTCAACCTTGACATCGTAGGGCTAAGGCAGCACGGGTAACATATCATGAACAGGTGTGGCTGCATCCCTGATGCTTTATTTACACAGATAGGTGATGGGCAGGATTTGGTCTGGTCCCCAGACCCGACATACTAATCCCTGATGCCACAGAGATTGAAAGAGCAAAGGCTGGGCTCTCAGGGAGCTCAGAGTCCAGGGGAAATTGACAGGTGAATCAAACCCCACTACTGTGAGAAGAAATGACCTGATTAGCAGATTTTTCTGAATATTGTTATTAGGTCCAGTTCCCCAGATGTTGTCGATGAAGCCTGTGTTCTTTCCATATTTGAAGGCTGTGCTACCCACCACATCACCCTGACGACTGCTGAGACTTCCGGCAAAGGTCCAGAGCACCAGCAAGGCTCAGTGGCGGGGCCACCAAGAGTCTTCACTCTCTCCTCTTCCTGAGCCCTTGCAGCTGAGGGTGATGGTGGCGGTCATTAGACGGTCTCCTGCCTCCTCCTGTCTCCACCCACGCGTCTTTCACAAGAGCACCAGGGTAACCCTCCTACACTGCAAATTGCAAATTCCTCAGTGCGGACCCTGCTTGAACCCTCCCCTGGCTTCATTGCCCTTGTGGTAGTTGTTGGATTCACTATGTGTGTACACACACATGCACACATGTGTATTATTTAGCTTTTATTGCAAAATGTCAATATAAAAAGTGCAAATATCATCTTACTTCTATTTAATCCAGACTTTTGCTTATGTCTCCTAATGCAGTGATGCCTGAGTATGTGTGTGTTTGTGTGTATGTGTGTGTGTACATGTACACAGGGCTTTCCAGGTGGTGCAGTGGTAAAGAAACCGACTGTAATACAGGAGACACAGGAGACGCGGGTTTGACCTCCAGGTCTGGAAGATCCCCTGGAGAAGGAAATGGCAGCCACTCCACTATTCTTGCCTGAAAAATCCCATGGACAGAGAATCCTGGCAGGCTACAGTCCATGGGGTCACAAAGAGTCGGACATGGCTGAGCAACTGAGCATATGAGTGCATGCATGTCCACATATAGAATATATACACACATATATAATATGTACACACATGCATATGTATCATGTTATTTTCCTATGATATGCTTTCTCTTTGCTTATTGTTTGTATTATGGAGTTAAGACGTTATATGGATTTGGGGGGAACTGTAGAAACAGCTAGACATAGGTAGATTATCTGAAAAACAGTTTTAGGGTAATAAAGATGGCATTATCCAGGAGGTATGTGTGGAGAAAGTTGTGCGTGTGTAGGGTACGTGCGGGAGGGTGTGGGTGGGGATCAGAAGGGGCGGGAACTGTGGAAGGGGGCCGTGGGGTCCTGGGCCAGGGTGGAGGGCACACCTGTCTGAACTGTAGCCCTTGCATCTCTAGAATCAACAATATCGACAATTTATCATTGCATATTTTAATTTTCCCCCCACAGGCATTTCTCAAGCTGAGCACTGGACTAAAAAGATGAAGCTTAGACAATAGCCAACCTGGCGCTTTGCTGATTTTAATGTGTTTATTGTGTAAGTGATCAACAGAAGCCTAAGGGCTTTTGGTAATGGGGTATGTTAAAGACAGAAGAAAAACAAGAGAGAGACAGGCAAGATATTTTCTTCCCTAGGTGTTGTCTCCTTAATTTGCATAAATGACAATAGTGAACGTCTTGATTCGTGCCACCTTCGTGAAGCTGGTAGTTGGAAATCAGCCACCATATGCAGTAATAACCCCCGCTTTTATAGACGACAGGCCCTGCCCCCGCCCCTGCAAACCTTTGCTCAGTCAGTGCTCTCAGGGTCCTGGGGGAGCTGTGCGTGCTCACGGGACAGACAGGAGGGGACGCACAGAGACGTGACATTCCTTGCGTCAGGTCAGCAGCCGGAAGGGGCGGAGTCAGGGCTTCCCGCAGACCAGCGCCCCTCCCGCCCCCCAGGGAGCCAGGTGGCCGCGCCTCAGTAAGGTAGGGCAGAAAGGTCCACATGGGAACACGGGTTCCTGAGCCCTGGGGTACAGTCCACTGCCAGCCGACACTGAGCTTAGTCCCGGCTTTTCCTTTAAAATAAGATTCTTCTTGGATTAAAAAAAAAAAAGCACAAGAACTTGGCAAAAATTTCAAACCATTCAAACATTAAAAGCTCTCCATCCAACCCTAGTGCTTCTTTCCGGTCAGAGCAGGAATACTCTCCACAAATAAACACAGGTTTCCCTGGTTGCTGTGTGGTAAACAATCTGCTTATGCAGGAGACATGGGTCGGGAAGATCTCCTGGAGAAGGAAATGGTAACCCACTCCAATACTCTTGCCTAGAAGTTCCCATGGACGCAGGAGCCTGGTAGGCTGCAGTCCATGGGGTGGCTAAGAGTCGGACACGATTGAGCGACTTCACTCTCACGCATTGGAGAAGGGAATGGCAACCCACTCCAGTGTTCTTGCCTGGAGAATTCCATGGACAGAGGAGCCTGGTCCTACAGCCCATTGGGTTTCCAAAAAAGTCAGACATGATTTAGTGACTAAACAACAAGATAAACATAGTATTTATGTTTAAGATACTGTGTGTTTACTCACACATTAAATCTTACTTAAATAAGATTTTAAATAAAAATTTTATATAAAAGGAAAAATCAGGATTACCCCAGTGGCTAATAACAGGTTCTTTGTTGAATATGATTTATATGTTATTTTTAAACACAAAGGTGAATGCTGTAGCCACTTGGTATTTCCGTTAAATAATCTTACGATTTTCTACCAACACATAGAGATTTGTTTCATTGTTTTGAAGGACTTTATTGAATCTTCTGGTGTGGAAAACTGAAAAATGCTTGTGCAATTTCAATGGGTGAAAATATCTCACATTCAATAGGGCTGTATTAATTCATTTACTCTCCTAGTGACCATATGCAACAGATATTTTAATAGTCCCATTTTTCAGCAGAGGAGACTGAGGCACAGGGAAGTAAAGCAGCTTGCCTAAGATGACACAGCTTGTACCCAGTAGAGCTAAGATTCAAGCTAGTGGGTCTGGCACCAGAGTCTATGGTTTGAACCACTACCCTCCATGTGGAGGCAACATCATTTTGAACACACCTTCCTATATTAATACATGCCCAGCCATGAAGTTAGAACTCTTGTTCCTTGAAATAAAAGCTATGACGAACCTAGACAGCATATTCAAAAGCAGAGACATCACTTTGCTGATAAAGGTCCGGGTAGTCACAACAGTGGTGTTTCCACTTGTCATGTACAGATGTGAGAGTTGGACCAGAAAGAAGGCTGAGCACTGAAAAATTGATGCTTTTGAACTGTGGTGCTGGAGAAGACCCTGAGAGTCCCTTGGATTGCAAGGACACCAAACCAGTCAACCCTAAAGGAAATCAACTCTGAATATTCATTGGAAGGACTGATGCTGAAGCTGAAGCTCCAATACTTTGGCCACCCTATGTGAAGAGCCGACTCGTTAGAAAAGACCCTGATGCTGGGAAAGATTGAAGGTGGGAGGACAAGGGGAGGACAGAGGATGAGATGGTTAGATGACATCACTGATGCAATGGACCTGAATTTGCGCAAACTCCAGGGGATAGTGAAGGACAGGGGAGCCTGGCGTGTGCAGTCCATGGGGTCGCAGAGAGACGGACACCTGAGGGACTGAACAACAACAGCAACAACAAATAGATGTAAAAGATAAATTTCCGGCCATAAACTCGCAGGTTGAAGAGAGTAAAGGCTTAAACTTTTGTCAGTTCTCGCCAAATTCCTCCTTAAGAAAGCAAAGCCGTTTCTGCTCCCATCAAGAGTACACGGGCCCATTTTTGGAGTGTCAGTTTCCTCATTCTGGTGGGGGATAAATGGAGTGGACTTCCTCCCTCTCAACGAGTGTGTATCTCCTTTGGACAGAACAGAAGCCCCCTGGGTTCATGAGTGACTCCGCTGTCCAGATCTCATCATTCTTTGGTGATAAGCAGGCTCATCGCACAAGCCTCTCTCCTGCATTACCCCAGTGGAGAAGTCACATTTGCTGGCTGCCTAGCAACCGTACCAGCCCCCTCAGAACTACTCAGACAGTGCTTAGCACCTGCAGGACACCTGGGCCTCTTATGACCATGGAGTCACATTAATCAGCTGATAGGGGAGGCAAGGAGTGCTGTGGAGAGGGGAAGGCTGAGGGTCTCCACGTGCCTGGGTGCAGAGGGCCAGTGGGTCACCTGGTTGAACAGAACCGAGGGGAGTGAAGATCCCTAAGGTCATTGAATTTCTCCCCCTGCCTCTAGGTGGCCAAACCTACTTGTGCAATTAATATGGACTTGTGCAATTAATATGTACTGGCTTTTATTAGTGGAATAAATAAATAAATAAATAAAGTAAAAGATGATTTTACTTTTAGTTTAGCAGAAGAGAAATATCCTTTATCTCAAGAGTTGCTTGATAGCAGAGGCCTTAAACTGTTGGCTGGAGAGCTAC
Organism: Bubalus kerabau; assembly: GCF_029407905.1. Taxonomy (NCBI): domain Eukaryota; kingdom Metazoa; phylum Chordata; class Mammalia; order Artiodactyla; family Bovidae; genus Bubalus; species Bubalus kerabau. Next base: position 81,797,977 of record NC_073636.1, on the reverse strand, counting down.
GTTTGGCCTAAAGATAATATTTTTAGGGGTTATTCTTTACCAGCTGAGCTACCTGGGCATTTGAAAAATCTGGAGTGAACACCAACTCTTTCACATAATAGCTTCTTCTGAAAAACATTGAGGGACTTCCCTGGTAGTTCAGTGGCTAAGACTCTGCATTCCTAATGCAGGGTGCCTGGGCTCGATCCCTGGTCAGAGAACTAGACCCAGTATACTGCAACTCAGACTGAAGATCCTGTGTAGTACAGCTAAGACCTGGAGCAGTCAAATAAATAAATATATATTTTTTAAAAAATTGAAAAAAAAAATAGGTCTGGCAACTGGCAACTCTGGGTTCAAATTTCTACATGGAAATGCCTAGTTCCTACCCGCTTTGGACTGAGCCAGTGCCCAGCAGTTTGCCATGCTCCCCGCCTGCCTGGCTCCTAGAGGCACACGACTTCAGAGTGCCGGTGCCAGGTTCGAGACACACGGCGTTCCAGTGTGTGTATCTATGCCTGGCGTAGATGTGAGGGCCCCATAAGGGACAGCTGTGGTAATACTTGACATGCCAACGGAGTTGAGGCGCGTTGAACGACAGCTCCTATTAATGTGGTTTCAAAACTGTCGCTGTGCTCAGCATATCACATAAACTCTCACAAATGCCGCAGACGTATCACCACTGCTCCTACTACAGTGATGGTGATAACGGAAAGTTGTTACTATCACTATTAGAACAACAAAAGCTCAGCAGCTCAAAACTTCTCCAGGAGGTCACAAATCGCAAGCCCAGAAAGGGTTAAATTTTGTTAAGCTGGCTGAATTCAAATGAGATACTTCTCCAGTTATTTTGCTTTCCTGTTGAGACTGTCTTTAAAATCCTAGATCTGATTTGGTGGGATTTAGAGAGATGGCTCCGTTTACTTTTCTTTTTTTAAAATATTTTATTTATTATTTATTCATTGGCTGCACTGGGTCTCCCTTGCTGCACGACGGCGCACTCTGGTTGAGGAGAGACGGGGCTACCCTCTGGCTGCGGTGAGTGGGGCTCCTCTCTGGTTGCCGTGCGGGCTTCTTGCTGCAGCGGCCTCTCTTGTTTCAGAGCACAGCTCCAGGCGCCTGGGCCCCAGCAGTTGTGACACCTGAGCTCTAGAGTGCGAGTTCAGTAGCCATGGTGCAGGGGCAGAATTGCTCCGTGGCATCTTCCCGGACTAGGGATCGAACCAGTGTCCCCTGAATTGTAAAGCAGACTCTTAACCACTGGACTGCCAGGGAAGCCCTACTTTGCTTTGTCTTGCCTCAAGGACTTCTGTGTGGATCCTGTTCAGGCATATGCCTAGAGAATGGAAGTCTGACGGACAAGCATTCTAGGATTTCAAGGCAGAGTGAAACTGAGGAAGGATCCATGGCCTGCTCAGAGTTAGCAAGGGCGGGTTTAGCACTTTCAGGAGTCAGCCTTGGAGAAGGCAATGGCACCCCACTCCAGCACTCTTGCCTGGAAAATCCACGGACAGAGGAGCCTGGTAGGCTGCCATCCATGGGGTCGCTGGGAGTCGGACATGACTGAGCGACTTCACTTTCACTTTTCACTTTCCTGTATTGGAGAAGGAAATGGCAACACACTCCAGTGTTCTTGCCTGGAGAATCCCAGGGACCGGGAAGCCTGGTGGTCTGTAGTCTATGGGGTCGCACAGAGTCGGACACGACTGAAGCGACTTAGCAGCAGCAGGAGTCAGCCTTAACCAGCGATGTATGGGCTGATTCTGAGTGAACCTTAAAATTTGCCCGTGAAGATAAGCATTCTTCAGGCTCTTTTCAAACGAGACTCTCAAGGCTTCCTCTCTTCCTCAGCAAGACCCAGTGCTAAATGACATTCACTGAGCTATCAAAGTTTCTTTTTTCTCAATAAATAAAGAGCTTCCATCCTCTTGAAAGAATTCCATCTTTCCCATGAAAGAATTCCTAAACAACTTCTATTAACAGGCCTTCCCAGGTGGCTCTAGTGGTAAAGAACCCGCCTGGCAACGCAAGGCATGCGATGCAGGTTCCATCCCTGGGTTGAGGAGTTCCCTGGAGGAGGGCAGGCAGCCCACTCCAATATTCTTGCTAGAGAATCCCCGGGGCAGAGGAGCCTGGTGGGCTACAGTCCATGGGGTCACAGAGTCAGACCTGACTGAAGTGACTTAGCACCCAGGCACACTCTATATAAACAAAGGCGTCACATTCCAACACTTCAAATCAAATATTTAATACCACCCTAAAAACAAGGCCTGCCTTATTATTTTTTCCTCAGTATTTAAGCTGATTAGAAAGTTGGTTCTGTATTTGATTAAGTTCTGCAGAAACTGGACTTGTGATGAATCATTAAACAGAGACACTTTTTTTTTTTTTTTTTGGTGCAGCAATAAAGCCTCCAATGATTAATTAAGGGCACAATGCCAAAACAAGTGTCTTTGTTTAAAACGCAGTGGACAAGACAGACTTGGGAAAGTTGATGTCTTAAGTAGACGCCACAACATGTTTTTAATTATGTTCAGGAAGACGAACAAGAATAGGAATCGCCAACTGTTTAGAAAGATAATTTTTTTTTTTGAAGAAAGATTAGAATTAAAAAAAAAAAAAACAAACAGCACATTATTGATTTAACACAAATGCCATTTGTTGGGCCTTTTGTAATTTCCTTATTAATGTCGTCGTTCTCGAGTTCATCTCCCCCCTTGCCTTATAGCATTGCCATCCAGTCAGTTCTCAGCAATATGATACAGTAAACATGCAGCCACTGCTCGAATTAAAATGTTTTATTTGTTGTAGCTGTACAGATGATCACACGGGGCAAGGCCTAAATTATCCCAGTCATTGCCCAAGCTAATCGGAAGAGCGGGAACGGGGGCCCCATCTCTGAGACGAGCAGGCAGGCCGAGGGAGCAGGGTGAAGCTGTCAGTCGGAAAAGAGGCACCAGTAGAAAAGTTCATGGAACATCAGCTTTCCATCGCACTGTCGTGAGAAGAGCCCATGGCTTGGCTGAAACAGACATCAGCTGGCCCAGACGATGCACAGTGAAAGATGTGATCGGAAGTGGTTTACCTTTGGGTTGTACCAGGCGGCCAGATTCCATTTGGATCTGAGCATGCTGCCTCGATATTAAAGGTAATAACAGACGGGGCTCTGGACAAGGCCAGGTCTTAATTGAAGAACGCTGAAGACAGAACCGGAGCCAAGCAGTTGCGCCCTCCTCCTCCTCCCCAAACTCGCAGAAAGTGGCCTCAACTCATTTGGCGATCAATGGAAATATCACAGAGTGTGGCTCCGGGCTGTGTTTCAAGAAGTCATTTAAACGTATCACTCACAGCAATCTTCGTTGTTGTCCGTTCCGCTAGGCTTTGAGAAATGGTTAATTATTCATTTTGCTAGTAAGTAATGGCTGTATCTTATCATAAATGAGCGATCCTGGAGACGGGCTTGAGAACTGCACAAAGCTGCTCTGCCTTTCGAACATTCCTTGGTTTCTTCCCTCCGCTAATGCAGTTTAGCGTCTGCTGGGTGCTGGCCGTGGGGCTCAGTGCTGGAGATCCAGGGTGAGCGAGCAGCCCCGTCCCGGAGGCTCGGGCTCAAGCCCGGGACGGTGGGGGACGGGTTCGGTGGAAGGAGCTACTCCAGGCTCTGGTGGCCCGGGGGGCAGGGGCGGGGCCAGGCTGCCTCCTCCCGCTGGAGGGTGCTGACGCCTTGCCTTCCCGAGAAGGAGGCAAAAACCCAGAGAGCCTGATGTTCCTCACCAAACATCAGGGCGGCAACCCAGGGCCCCTGGGCCAAATCCATGCTGCTGCTTGGTTCTGTGAGGCCTGAAAATTGAGAACAGTTTTCATCTTTTTAACTGGCTTCCCAGGTGGCACAGTAGGTAAAGAATCCACCTGCCAAAGCAGGAGACACAAGAGATGTGGGTTTGATCCCTGGGTTGGGAAGATTCCCCTGGAGTAGGAAATGACACCCAGTCCAGTATTCTTGCCTGGGAAATCCCATGGACAGATGAGCCTGGTGGGCTACAGTCTATGGGGTCACAAAGAGTCAGACACAGCTGAGCATGCATGCACACACACACACCACTGGTGGAAAAAAAATCAAAATTGTAGCAATATGTTGTGACGTGCGGGAATCAATGAGACTCAAATCTCAGTGTCTAGAAATGAAGTGGTGTTGGAACATAGCCGTGCCCAGTCTCATGCATGTGGCTGCTTTCATGCTGGGGAGTGATGCTCTGCATTTCAGCCCAAATCACCAGGGGCGACCTTCTGAGAAGTCGATGTGGCTGTGTTCCAGCACAACTTCTTCTTGGATCTCCATAGTTCACCAACCTCTGCCTGAACCAAAGTCCATAGATGCAAGGCAAGAATTCAGCTACTTTCTCATCTTAGCCTGATTATACGTCAAGAAAGGGTAAACACAGGAAGCCACAGACAGGAAGAAATGCCATGGACAGGAATTTCACGTCCTGGGCTGAGTGTGAAGGGAGCTTGCAGGCGTGTGTGTTCCACAACCCACTTGCAAGGGGACAGCTGTGGTCACAATTTCCCTCACCAAGTGTCCAAGGAGAAATAGTGCCTTGAGCCACTTGGGATAGGAGTGGGGAAAATGAGGTCTCCTGTAGGCAACAATGGTCAGCACTCGCCTTTCCAAAGAAAGCCCTGTCTTGCTGAGTGTGCGGGAGTGTTTGTGGCAGAAATTGGGGCTGAGCTGAATTGCTTCGTTTAGTAGAAAGAAATCAGGACTGGGCGTTGGTGGGGACGAAAGGAATCAAGAAGAAAGCTGTGGGCCCCCTGCAGAGACGGGAGAAGAGAAACCTCTGAGGTTTCAGAGAAATGCGTGAGAGGCTTTATCACACGTTGATAAATCACACACTGACACGTTGATAAATCACACCCTGCTGCTGGTGTGGGGCGAGGTCCCCCACTTCTGTGCTCCCCTTGTGAAAATCCCCCTCCTCCTCTGTTACTCATCCGTTGGCACTGTGGTGAGGGGAATTGGAGTGGGGCAGTGTTCTGCTGGGGGTTGGCATCAGCGAGAACAGCAGTGACGTGCTGGGGTTAGGGAAGCACGGGCTGACCTCTGGTTCCCATCTGGACGGCGCCTCATTCAGGCCTGAGCAGATACCCTGCACTCCCTGGGGCCTTCCCTGGGCCTCTGATCTAAGTGCCTGCCCTTCCCTGCATTCTTATCGTCCTAGTTTTCTTCGGGACACCTGTCATCACCGACACAGAATCATATAGTGATTTGGTCCTGTGTTGGATGCTTTTTTCTCCCCTATTTAAGGTCCGTGAGAGAGAGTGGGGATGGTGTGTCTGTTGTTCCCTTCGGCATCTCTGGGGCTTGGAGCAATGTCTGGCACATGGCAGAGAGAATACAGTTGCTCAGCAGGTGGGCAGGAGCTGCAGGGGACCCAACACGCTGCCACAGCCTGTGGAGTAGCTCCTGTTGGTCCACCTCCCAAATCTGGGGCTGAGTCTTTGCACGCCGCGCATCCTCACCCAGTCTCGTCCAACTCCCCGTGACCCCCCGGATTGTCTTGGCAAGAATACTGGAGTGGGGTGCCATTCCCTTCTCCAGGGGATCTTCCGAAGCCAGGGGTCAAAGCTGGGTCTCCTGAATTGCAGGCAGACTCTTTCCTGTCTGAGCCACCAGGGAAGCCCAAATAATAAGTAAGTAGATATTAAAAAATAAAATCATCCACCCCAAGGATCATCACTTTTTTTTTTATCACATCCCCTTGTTCTGTTATCTTTTCCTTTCGGCTCCCATCACTAGCTGTAATTCTATTATTCATTGTTCTGTTTTCTAGTTTATGGTCTGTTCTCCTTCCCTAGGATGTTGGCACCTGGGTGGCAGTGACCTTGACCATCTTATTCACTGATGATGCCTAGAATAGAACGTAGCACACTATAGATGCTCAATAAGTGCTTGCCAAGTGAATGATGGATCTATGCATGTAGAAAACCCTGACCACAGAGGAGTCATTTTCCACTCGTCTTTAAGTGCCCAGTTCCTCAAATCATATACGTTAGTCCCTGGAAGCTCTGCCCACGTGATTCTTACAGATCCTCATAGAAGACCACATGCCTGTAAATTACATGCGTTTCTTAGGTATCCTTTGAAGTTACGAGACCTAAAAATTAAGTAAGATGTCATTTTTAAAATTTTATTTTTTAAATTGGAGAATTGCTTTACAATGTTGTGTGAGTTTTTGCTGTACGACAACTTGAGTATGATGTAAATTTAAATTTTCAGTTTGATGTTTGGAAGGGTTTGAAGACCACAAGTGGCCAGAGCTGGGCCATTGTCTTTTGTCTTTCTAGAATTATCCTGGTTAGGTCTTTTAAACAAAGGCGTATCCCTTTTCCAGTCCTGCCCTGAATCCTCAGCTTCCTAAAGTGAAATCAAAGTCTATAGTTGTTTTTCAGGTGGGTGATTGCAGTTTCCAACCCTCGGTTGAATTAACATGTAGAGGGAAGTCTTGGACTTGGGTAATTATAGGATATTTCCTTAATAAACCTTATCTGATCCTTTTCTGCTAATAATTGTATGTAATTATATTTACGGGTGAGAACGTTGCATATTAATGGAGACTAGAGCCCTGAGGATTTAAAAACCTTACGAAGCATTTGACTGGATACGACCAATCATTGAGTGTTATCCAAAGCACAGGGGGAGAAAGGAATTTGTCAAAAAGAAACCGGATGGGAGGAGAGACCCAACACTTTCATTAATTGATAATATTTTCACGAGGTTGTTGCTTCCCAGTGTCTTTTAGTGCCTGTACTTGCATTTTAATGTCAGGAAAAGAAAAGTAATTACACCCTGTAATTCTGATTTAATTACAAGGAAATAGATGTAACATGATGTGATAAAAGTTATGATGGGCTCTTTAAATGATATATGTCATTAACATGTTAATTGGCATGAAATCTGAACTCGGAGCCAGAGAAATCTTAGGTGAATATGAGGTCAACTCCATTACAGACAGCCTTATAATGAAAATTCCATAAAAGCATTTTAAGTTTTATTCTACCATGTACTTTTTCCCGTTTATATTCAATATGATGAAATTCCAGTACCGCTCTTTAAAAAAGGAAAGAAGAAAAAGGCTATCCCCATGATACTGAGGTAGTTAGCTTAAATTTGTTATTGAGAAGACACAGAGTCAGGGCCAGATTAAATGGGGGAATGTATTTTTTCTTTTTTTTCCTGAGCTCAAAGAGCAAGTCTTGTTCTAAAAATCTGGTTCGCTCAGCATCTTAGCATAAAGATGAGATGAAAAGAATAAAGATTGTGAGTATTAAAAGACAACCTTTTCCTCCAAGACTCATCCCATGACCTGTTTATTTTATTTAATTATAATTTTTTGGCTCATGGTTGTAGTTAGTAAGCAAACGTGAAAAGAACGCATCTACTCAACAGAAGGAAATAGCGGACTTAGACCGGGGTGACTGTTCTAAGAGTGGGGAGCGCGCCCCAAGGAGCCTCAGAGTCTCAGGCCTTCAGCTGGAAATCCTGGACTCAAGCCTGAATGAGAATCTCCTGTAGCAACTTTGCTACTGGTTGGCTTCAGTAGAAAAGTACCAACTCATCTTTTAGAAACTGGGGCAGCGGTGGCAGTGGTTTCGTTGCTAAGTCACGTCTGACTCTTTTGCGATCTCAGGGACCAGGCTCTTCTGTCCATGGGATTTTCCAGGCAAGAATACTGGAGTGGGTAGCCATTTCCTTCTCCAGGGGATCTTCCCAGCCCAGGGATGGAACCTGTATCTCCTGCATTGCAGGCAGATTCTTTATCGCCCAGCCACCAAGGAAGCCCCCAAATTGGTATAGAAGATCTTACTTACAAAGCAGAAATAGAGACATAGACATAGAGAACAAGCATATAGATACCAGGGAGGAAAAGGGAGGGTGGACTCAGCTGGGAGACAGGGACTGACGTATGTCCACTACTCTGTATAAAACAGATAGCTATGAGAGCCTACTATTCAGCACAGGGAACCCTACTCAGGGCTCTACGGTGACCTACCTGGGAAGGAAATCCTGATAAGAGGGGATATATGCATGTGTGTTGCAGATACACTTTGCTGTACAGCAGAAACACAACATTGAAAAGCAACTCTGAAAGTGAAAGTGTTAGTCACTCAGCCATGTCCAGTTCTTCGGAAACCCCATAGACTGTAGCCTTCCAGGCTCTTCTGTCCATGGGATTTTCCAGGCAAGAATACTGGAGTGGGTAGCCATTTCCTTCTCCAGGGGATCTTCCCAACCCAGAGATGGAACCTGGGTCTCCCGCATTGCAGGCAGATCTTTACCATCTGAGCCACCAGAAAAGCTCCAAGAACACTGGAACGGTTTGCCAGTCTCTTCTCCAGGGAGGGGGGGGCAGTCTTCCCAACCCAGGGATCGACTATACTCCGATAAAACTTAAAAAAAAGTGCAAATGCATCCTTTAACTCTCCAGCCCTAGAGATGGAAGTTTTGCTGGCTCAGGCACATGAGTGCCACTTGTATGTGAGAGTCTCAACCCCCGCACACCCAGGTTGGCGTCTCTGTCAGCGAAGACCTCAGCGAACGTGAAAATGTCCCTCACAGATGCTTCTCAGAGAGGTCCTCTCTGTTCCTCATCTCTTGGTGGGACATTTAAAAAGAGAATGGATTCCAGGGGAACTTTCTTGCGTTATAACTCTGTGCCTCCAATGCAGGGGGCCCATGTTTGATCCTTGGCTGGGGAGCTAGGATCCCACAGGCCTCAACGAAGCCCACGCGCCACAACTAGAGAAGCTTGTGTGCCGCAACCAAGACCCAGGATAGCTAAAAAAAAAAAAGTGATGGGTAAAGTATAAACAAAACTATCCCAAAAAGAGAGAGAATGATCCCAGAGCCTCTGCATTTGGGAACCGTCTAAACATGAAGGAGGAACTGAGGAAGCCGGGAGAGGGGCGGCTTTGCGACTTCGAAGCGTTGGAGGGAAGAGCAGCGTCAGAGGCGCAGGACAGCTTCTGTTCAGCTGAATGTGCCCCTGTGTGATTCACCCTGCTGACTCACTCACTTCCTCTCACGCACTCAGGCCACAAAGGTTTTCTTGATGCCGTAATGACCCTAACACATTCCTGCCCCAGGGCCCTTGCACGTGACAATCCCACTCTCTGAAACGAATTCCTCTCGTTTCCCTGGTTTATCAGGTCTCAGCTCAAATATCAGGTCAGGGATCCTCTGGCAGCCTTCATTAGTGGTCCCATTTAAAACAGCCACCAAACCCCCATATCTTTGGCTTTCTAGTTCCTTCTTCTGCCTGATCTTCATATATTGTGACAGATGTTTATTTATTCATTGCCAGTCTCTCCCCAGAAGAGGGGCTTCCCAGGTGGCACCAGTGGTAAAGAGCCCGCCTGCGAATGCAGGAAACATAAGAGACATGAGTTCAGTCCCTGGGTTGAGAAGATCCCCTGGAGGAGGGCATGGTAACCCATTCCAGTATTCTTGCCTGGAGAACCCCATGGATAGAGGAGCCTGGTGGGCTACAGTCCGTAGGGTTGCAGAGAGTCAGACACGACTGAAGTGACTTAGCACACACACACCGCCCTCTAGAATGTCGGCTCCCCAAGGGTGGACACCGGACGGGTCTTGCTCCCTGCTGGATTCCCAAGCTGAGCGCAGCATCAGGCACGTGGAGGGAAATGTGCACACATCATGTGAGCGACACAGGGCTGTGTCCTGGCATGCGGTCAGCAGATGCCTGCTTTTGGTCTGATGACTCAGTTCATAGGTAGCTCAGTAGCTTCATTGGCAAAATGGGATAAGAGTTTTAAGAATAAAGAAGACATGGTACACATATGCAATGGGATGCTATTCATTCATAGAAAGGAATGACTTTGAGTCAGTCCTAGGGAGGTGGGTGAACCTAGAGCCTGTTATACAGAGTGAAGTCAGGAAGAGAAAACAAATATTGTGTATTAACACACACACACATATATATGGAATCTAGAGAAATGGTCCTGATGAGCCCATTTCAGGGAGGGAGTGGAGATGCAGGTGTACAGGTCGGACTTGTGGACACGGGGAGGGCAGGGAGGGGACGAATGGAGACAGGAGCATCAGCACACACGCTGTCAGGCGTGAGACGGCCAGCGGCCGAGAAGGGCCTGTAGCACAGGGGCCCAGCCCGGTGCTCTGGGATGACGGAGAGGGGTGCGGGTGGGAGGCTCCTGAGGGAGGGGAGATACGCACAAGTACAGGTGGTCCCCTTTGCCGTACAGCAGAAATCAGCACAACATTGTAAAGCAACTATATTCCAATAATAAAACAACCCCAGCCCCCAGCTTCCCAGTTCCCATTGCTTCCTAGCTTTGTGATCTTGGGTGAGAAACTCAGGGGCCTCAGTTTTCTCATCTGCAAAACGGGACTAAAAAACGCCTTTTTCCTTATGTGGCTGGAGTGAGGATTGGTTGAGATCTCAAGAGAGGACCGTGGTGCAGAGACTTCCAGTTACGCTGTGACTGTGTGGAGGCCGCAGAAGGAATTCCACAAGCTTACTTGGTCTCAGAGGCTTGGCCACAGTAAGTGCGGCCTGAAGGGCCGCAGACACGTACAGGTTCTAAGTCGATGCTGAAGGAAGCAGGGAAGAGGCGCAGCTGCCGTGTGCCGAGCGCCGTCCAGGTGCGGCCGGCCTGCCCGTGGCCCTCCAGGGTCCCCGCACCACCCAGGAAGGCAGACCCCACCCCCGACTCCTGTCTCGCTTTTCCTAAATCACACATTTCAGGAACTCTTCAGCTGACAGTCAGCAAACACAGACGCACTTCCTGGGAGCCTCTGACGGTCAGGCCCAGGTGACCAAACACTGGACCTCCTCAGACACTGCAAGCGCCCCGCTCAGCAGCCACTGGGCGGTGCCCACTGTTTGCCCGTCTCCTCCAGCACAGGGGCGGGGTTGCCAAGGGGCATGGGCCACGTTAACATGCCAGCATCTCCCACCAGGACCCGCGGGCTCATTTTGATCTCCCGGGGCCTGTAACGCGCTCCTTCCCAGGGTGAATGATGGCTGAGACTCCAGTCCACCAAGCCCTTCTGAACATCTCTGATTCAGAAGCCACCTTGGACGAGAACCGGGGCTCTCTCCCTGTGTCCTCCCGCACTGTGTGCTCCCGGATAAGCGCCCCCCGGCTTCCCACCTGCTATTACAAAGACTTGAAGGGCCATTCATAATTCAAGCCCGCCCTTTCTTTCCTACACGCCACCAACAAGAGCCGGATGCTGGAGGAAAAACTGAACTCCTTCTCCCAGGATACACTGCAGATCAAGCAGAATCTCATTAAGGCTCACTTCAAAGATTCGCCCTTTATTTCCATACAAACAAGTTTAAATTATCGTGCGTGACTCTGCTGTTAGCAGGGACTCTGTTCCATTATGCATGATTCCTCACTGCTCGGATCATGAATAATGGGCAGTGCTCCATTAGCGATTTCCAGTAATATGCTAAACTTTGGGAGTGGTCACGTTATTAGGTTAAAGTTCTGTCGTTTGCATATTGATTTTATTCCTTACCCAAGTTATCAGGCTCTGCTTCATCAGAATAGCTACAGCAATCTTGTAATTAAACACAGCTAAATACATGCTGTAGCTATGATTTCTTTATTGTTATTATTATTATTTAACATTTATTGAGCATTTACTATGTGCGAAGCATAGTGCAAGAGATGTTACACTTGCGTGCAGTAATATTGTTTAATCTTCACCAGAAGCCCATGAGATAGTTTTGATTCTTTTTCTCATTTTACAGGTAAAAAAATGGACAACCAGGGAGGGATCTGAGTTGTCCGTGGATAAGGCTTGTAATGAGTCTCCCTGGTTGCTTAGTGTCTAACCCTAACCCTAGCCCATGCAGGAAATGTGGGTTCAATCCCTGGCTTGGAAAGATCCCCCGGAGAAGGAAATGACAAGCCAATCTAGTATTCTTGCCTGGGAAATCCCAAGGACAGAGGAGCCTGGCTACAGTCCATAGTGTCGAAAAGAGTCCGACATGACTTAGCAAGTAAACAACAACGACTCATAGTAATTGGGAGTGGTGATTCAAATCAGTCTGTCTGACTTCAGATACTCCTAATTGCAATATGTGTGTGTGTGTGTGTGTGTGTGTGTGTGTATGGGCTTCCCGGGTGGCTCAGACAGTAAAGAATCTGCCTGCAATGCAGGGACTCAAGTTTGATCCTTAGGTCAGGAAGATTCCCTGGAGGAGGAAATGGCAACCCACTCCAGTGTTCTTGCCTGGAGAATCCCATGGACAGAGGAGCCTGGGGGGGTACAGTCCATGGGATCTCCAAGAGTCAGACACAACTGGGCAACTAACACTTTCATATATGTGTATTTATATATTAACCACGCAATTACTTTCTGAAGAGCTTCCCCAGATAATCTATCATTTGGGAAGTAGAGAGTTTAACACCTATTGTACAAACGAGAAAACTTGTGCCCAGAAGACGGATTGATTCCTGGGAGTGAGAACCCCTTGTTCAGGCCCTGGTTTTCCACCTTTTGTTATGAGACAACTGGTCTTCCTGGATATGATGTGGTGGTTTTGCTCTGGCTTCTGCATTTTTTAGGGTCTTGGGGGCACAGGGGTTTTTCCAATATTCTCTCCTGATCACTGTCTCTGGAGGCTTCTTAGGCAACACACACACTGACCCTTCCTCTTACTGCGTGAGCTTGGGCGGATAACCTGACTTCCTCCACTTCAATTCCCTCGTCTGTGCTGTGGAGTTGGATGCCCGCATCGTTTAGGGTCATTGTCAGGAATAAATGAGTAGGAGAGACAGGGTGCTAGCTGGGGTTCAGGAAGCACTGTTTACACGTGAGCTGATATTTTTTTTTTTCCCTTTAAGATCCTTAACACTGCTTAACTTGTGTCCTTCTGATGAACCCAGAGTCACCTAGCATGTTATTGGAAGCTTTCCTTTTTTAAAGGCCTCCTTTCTGGGACTTCCCTGGAGGTCCAGTGGTTCAGACTCTGCACCTCCACTGCAGCGGGCACAGGATCGATCCCTGGTTGGGGAAGTAGGATCCTGAATGCTGTGTGGTGTGACCAAAAAAGAAAATAAAGTAAAAGCACCCTCTTTTTTTAACATCCATAGCTGGACCAATAAAGTCATCATTTGTTTCCAGGTTCCTGCCTACTCCCACCGTCCAGGACAGTGAGCTGCCGATGGCATTATCCCCTTGGCCACGCTCACAACCTAACGAATGATGTGAAGATGGTCTGAAGAAGCTGACTCCAAGTATTGTTTCTAGCCTTAGATTATTGAAAAACCGTTGGAAGGGAAGCTTGAATTGGCCACAGATTTTATTTTTAACCTCCTGAGTTAGCTGATGTCAAATCCAGCCCTGTTGTCAAGGCAGGAAATGTTGGGGTCCTCTGGAAAATGTCTTAATCATTTCTGCATTATTTATTCAAGATATTTGGCCAGCTCAACTGGGAATGAGTTTTCCATTTGGAAACGTGTCACAGAATGCCCCAGACAGGAAATAAACTTAAGAAGCTTGAGTTTAAAGACTGATCTGGGCTCTCTGAACACACCCAACCCTTTCTTGCACAGAATCACTGCTCCTGCTGCCAGCTGGACCTGCTGCTCCTTTACACACTCATCACCTCTCCTTCGACAGGGTCCAGAGTACATCATTCTTCAAGATTCATCGAAAAATCACATTTTTCTTATTCTAGGAACTGCTTCTCCAATATCGTATATTAATATTGTGCTTTGCACTTTTTGAAGTGCTTTGGCAGATATTATTTCATTAATCTGGTTGAATGCTGTCTGGGTGTATTCTTTACATCCATCCCTTTTCTATCACACAGGACAGAACTCTCCTTCCCCACAACAGGGGTTAAAGCCTCTTAGCTTCTCTGTGTTAAGAGAACTTTATTCTACCTGCAGGCTCCTCGGCCTTGTTGTTTACTAAGCCTATGTTTTTTTTTTCTAGGCCGTGCCCTGTGGCATGTGGAATCTTAGTTCCCTGACCAGGGATAGAACCTGTGTCCCCTGTATTGGGAGTGTGGAGTCTTAGTCACTGGACCTCCAGCTGCTGCTGCTGCTGCTAAGTCGCTTCAGTCATGTCCGACTCTGTGCGACCCCATAGACAGCAGTCCACCAGGCTCCGCCATCCCTGGGATTCTCCAGGCAAGAACACTGGAGTGGGTTGCCATTTCCTTCTCCAATGCATGAAAGTGAAAAGTGAAAGTGAAGTCGCTCAGTCGTGTCCGACTCCTAGCGACCCCATGAACTGCAGCCCACCAGGCTCCTCCGTCCATGGGATTTTCCAGGCAAGAGTCCTGGAGTGGGGTGCCATCGCCTTCTCGTCTGGACCTCCAGGGAAGTCTGGAAAATGGGTGAAGGGAATATTAAAAGAAGTCAATGCTATCTGGATTCCTTTACAATCAAAAAGCAGAGAAGTTACATGTGGAAAGGCAACCTGAAGGTGAGGAAATGGCAAAAAGAACCAGACCCCAGGAGGCTGAGATGGCGGCGGTCTGGGAGCACTTTTTTGGTGAGCTGCTAGGGACCGCTGGTATTTCATGCAAAGTGGAGCTCTGGGGGAAGTGGATGAATAGAAAGAATCAAAAAGTAGTTTGTAATGAATGAATGTTCTCACGCCTTTGGCATTTGGGGAGAGGCTGCAGTAAGGATTTATATTGTTCTACAAATATCTGTATGTGATGGATGGGCATTTCTCCTGAGTACAACACCTGGGTCAAAACTGGCCTGACCTTAACGAGCTGATGTCTGTACTAGAATTTATGTGTGTATTTGCCCCCATCTCTCAACACACGCATACTCCAGGAAGCTTCCTGAATGCAGAATTTGGGTTTGTATTCATTATCTATGAGGCTCTACTTCTGATTGGTTTCTTTAGTGAATAGTGCTCATTTGTCCATGTCTCGGAGGCAAATACTTCCTGATGAGTCCACGCTCCTGAATGACTTACAGATCGTCTGCGTTTTCAGGTCAAGTCATCTGCGATAGACCCACAACGGACAGGGCACCGTGGACTCAGGCTGTCAGTTTGCATCTCAACTTTGCCTTGAATGACATACAACCTGAGTGAGTTACTTAACCTCTTTGTGCCTCAGTTTCCTCATCAGAAAATGTTGTTTCCTCTAGATTATTGAAAAAGAGCAATGTGGTTCACGTTTTCTAAACTGATGGAATCATAGAATATAAGTAAGGCAAGTGTAGTCCCTGAGTTGTGTCCAGCTCTTTGAAATGCCATGAACTGTAGCCCACCAGGCTCTTCTGTCCATGGAATTCTCCAGGCTGGAAGACTGGAGTTGGTTGCCATTCCTTTCTCCAGGGGATCTTCCTGACCCAGGGACTGAACCTGGGTCTCCTGCATTGCAGGTAAGGATCAGAAGAAGTCTGAAGAAAGTAACTGGTCCTGAGATGGCAAATAACTTTTGTTAGCTCTGAGCTCTAATCAGTGGTAGTGTTCAGAGTAGTCATTTTCAACTAGGGTGCTTTTTCTGTTCAGGCAATGCTTGCAGGCATTTTTGGCTGTCAGAACACGCATTGTTGTTTAGTCACTAAGTCGTGTCTGACTCTTTTGCAACCCCATGGACTGTAGCCCTCCAGGCTCCTCAGTCCTTGGCATTTCCCAGGCAAGAATACTGGAGTGGGCTGCCATTTCCTTCTCCGGGGATCTTCCCAACCCAGGGATGGGACCCGTGTCTCCTGCGTTGGCGGGCAGAATCTTTACTGCTGAGTCACCTGGGAAGCCCCACACCAGGCTTGGGGGCAGTGTATGCCACAGGTGGAAGAGGCCAGAGGTGCTGCTAAACGTCCTACAAAGGCCAATAGTGCCAATTTGTTCTGAAGGTCGACCTTCCTTGAAACTCAGAGGGAAAGAACAGTGTGATTGATTAGTGTCTGCCTTGGATACAAGAGGCGGAGTTAGGGAGTATGTGTTTGTCATCATGATACAAGGCCAAAAGCCTATTTCATAGAGGAGGTTAACACCGAAGTAGCTTTTAAAAAATTTTTGTGTTTGGCTGCACTGTGTTTTCATTGCAGTGTTCGATCTTTCTCTAGTTGTGTGCAGGAAGGCTTAGATGCCCCGTGGCTTGTGGGACCTTAGTTCCGCAGCCAGGATGGAATCAACATTCCCTGCATGGGGAGGATGATTCTTAACCACTGGACTGCCAGGGAAGTCCCCTAAGGAGCTTTTTAAGGTGCATGGCAAGCAAGTGGGAGAGCTTAGGCTGTAACCAATTGCTTTTTGACCTAAACCACGTCCCTCAAGAACAGAAGCTGGTCCAGCACATCTCCAGCACCCAGATCACCCCTCGCACACAGTAGACATTCAACAAATATTTACTGAATCAAAGACTTGAGTTTTTGGCAAGGCTAGCTGTAACTACCAACTCTAAGCCAGTTGTCTCTATACAAAACTTACTTTCAGTTTTAATAGTTCATGTGAAAATAATAAAACTAATAAGAATATGTTATTAGATGTTTAATAGGGATGGCAGTTTCCCTATAAACCTCAGAGGCCATGTTCCCTTGTTGAGGGAACATCAACCCCATGAATAACCCCAGGACAACTTGTGAGGCCTGGCCAACACCTGGGAAGAGTCCTGGGTGTTTGGTGAATTGATTTTTTTTCCTTGCTGATTTTCTGTGCTTTTTTTTTTTTTTGACTGTATCATATGGGTTAGTTCTCTGACCAGGGATCTGATCCATGGCCCCTGCAGTGGTACACTGAGTCCTAACCACTGGACTACCAGGGAAATCCCTTCCACTGACTTTCTGATTGACCCAAAGAAGAGCAGTCTTTCGGAACCTCAGGTTTACCTCTTATAAAGGAGAACAAATGTGAATTGTGGGAGCAGCTGGAATTTGTAAAAGAGTTAATGTGTTTTTAAAATTTTTAAATTTAAAACAATTATAGGTTCACAGTAAGTTGCAAAGATGGAGTTCCGTCTGTCCATCCCCCAGTTTCCCCGAATGGTGGCATCGATCTTACAGCTGTAGGGCTTACTATGTGAAAGCAGGAGATCGAAATGGGCGCGATATTGCACCCAAAAACTACAGCCCCTGGTTTTGATGGTTTTGGATTTGTGTGTGTGCGTGTAGTTCTGGGAAATTTTACCCCTTGAATAGATTAGTGTAATATCACCATAGGCAAATACAACATTACTCAGGACAAAGAAGAGTGATGTTAACAGCTACCATTTGTTGGGTATGTGCTATGTTACAAGCACTCTGCTGGGCATTTTATATATATAACATTATTTAGCATCACAACAATCTGGCAAGTTAGATGCTACATGTGTTTTAAAAAGAAGTAAAATGAGGCTCAGAGCACTGAAGTAACCTTGCAAAGGTCATCTGCCCAAGGCAGTGAAATAGCAAAGCGAAATCTGCTGGCTGTCAGTACACGCCCTCTTAGTAACTCCATGCTGGGATTGATTTTTAAGAAAGATCGCCCCATAATCTCACCATACAGAGATAACCGTACTTAACAATTTGGTGTTTTTCCTTCTAGTCTTTTTCTATGAATATGCAGATTTAAACTTAATTGGGATGAAACTCTGTGTACAGTTTCTATCTCAGTTTTTCCCGACTTCATATTTCACACATCATTAAGACTTTTCAGAATGATCGTTTTCAAAGACTGCCCCAAATTCCATTGTTCTATGATGGAACAAGATTTCTCCGATGCCCTCTTATTGATCAACAAAATGGCTTCCTTGTTTTTATTATTTCAAGTAAGACCAGCGTGAACATCTTTGTACAAAAACTTATATGTAAAAATCCAAAGATATTCTTAGCACTGGATTCTGAGATGTGAAATTATTGATTTGAAACATAAGAAAATGTGTATGATTTTTAATAGGATCGCTTAAATATTTGAAAGGCAACGTCTTTAAAAACATGATACTGGGTACTCTCCATCAGAGGCTGGTAAATTATAGTCTCCGGGACAAATCCGGCCCTGCTGCCTAATTTGTAAATAAAGTTTTATTGGCACACAGCATATTGATTGGAAACAAATATGCTCATTTGTTTACACATTATCTACAGCCACTTTCATACTATGTCAGAGCTATTTGCAAAAGAAACCGTATGGCTAGCAAACTAAAAATATTTACTATTTGGCCCTTACAGGAAGAGTTTGCTGGCCTCTGCTCTAGATAAAAGCCATGGATAAGAGCTAACAATGGCAAATTCAGTCAACACAGTTATACCAAGCCTAGCCTCATAGCGTGGGTCCACTTGGAAGAAAACGCTGCAAAAATGTTCACCAAAGCCTATGGGACAGCTATCAGAGTTCTTGCTCTCTTGTGCCAAGTGAGAAGCACACAGTTGGAATTTAATAAGTGCCTGTTGTTTGCTGCTGAGCACAGGGTGGATAACAAATATGGCGCTGACATCCCCACCCTCCCTTCTCTCATGTTTGCCAGGCTCTTGGAATTCGTCCTGGGTGGATAACTTCCTTTTCACACCACTGGTGTATAGAGAGAAACAGCTCTATTATTTAAATTCTCCAAGATCAAGGATGTAAACTGAAGGCTGCCCCTGGCCCCACAAGACACCCAAATAAATCTTGAAGCTTCCAAATGTGGCGGTGTCACCCTGGGATTAATACCAAGTAATCCAGTGCCAACATCAAGACAGTGAAAATAAGCATTTACTCTCCCGGAAAATCATTTTATACTGATTACAAGTTGTAGCCTGTCACTAGGATGTGAATTGAAAATGTGCGCATTTGCAAGGTTAATATTTCCTCTCTAAAGTCACTCTCTCCCCTGCCTACCCCCATACCCAGCTCAAAATGAAACAGGAATTCCAAATAAATATTTGTCCAGAGACATCCTTATTCCAAGGTACAAAGTTTAAATCAGCTTTTCATCTACCTCAAAGCTCCAGAACAATCTGAACGCAAGCAGCAAGTGGTCCACCGCACCCTCTTCCAGTCTTTGCTGTTTAGTTGCTCAGTCGTGTCCGACTCTTGGACTGTAGCCCGCCAGGCTCCTCTGTCCATGGGATTTTCCAGGCAAGAATACTGGAGTGGGTTTCCATGCCCTGCTCCAGGGGATCTTCCCGACCCAGGGATCCAAGCCGAGTCTCCTGCATTGGCAGGTGGGTTCTCTACCGCTGAGTCACCAGGGAAGCCATAGCACTATGACATTTCAGGTCAGATGATTCTTCGTTGTGGGGGCCTGCCCTGTGCATCGTTGGATATTTAGTAGCATCCCTGATCTCTAATCACTAATACCAATATTCCCGTCTTGATTATGAAAATTAAAGTATCTCTTGACATTGTCGAGGCTCCGCTGGGGGTCAACTCACCCCAGATGAAAACCCACAGATCTAGAGATTTTGAAACAAGCAAGTAGTGGACTTCCCTGGTGTTGCAGTGGATAGGAATCCACCTGCCAGTGCAGGGGACACGGGTTCTCTCCCTGGTCTGGGAAGATCCCACATGCAGCAGGGCCACGAAGCCAGTGCGTCGAACTACTGGAGCCCACACACCCTGGAGTCGGATGCTGACGCTATCAATTCCATGTGCTGCACTATTGAAGCCTGCGTGCCGAGATGCTGTGCAACAAGAGAAGCCCCCATGAGTACCCCCCAGTGAGTGGCCCTTACTCACAGCAACCGGAGAAAGCCCTTGGGCAGCAGTGGAGACACCGTGCCACCAAAAATAGATAAATTAATTTCAAAAAAAGCAAGTGAGGAGCCAACCCCATAATGTGCCAAACGGCAGAGCATGGCCATCTGTCTACCTTTCCAGTGCCCTCTCTCTCTCACTACTTTGCCTTCAGCCTTTCAACCCAAAGCATGCCTGCTCTGCCATCTCCTGGCATTTGCTTGTCCTTGCCCCTCTGCCTGGAATTCTCTCTCCTAATTTACACATTCTGGAAAGTCACCTCCTCCATGAAGTCTTCCGTGACTATCCCTACCCTAGACCTAACATGGAATTAGATTCAGTTTCCTCTGGGCTCTCATGGCCCTTTCCTCATGCAGTGGGGAGATTATCATAGAAGAGTTGGTCTTTAGGTCAGTTTACAGCAAAAAGTACATAGAATAAACTTACCCTTGGGAAATTCCTTTAATCTGTCTTAAATATAGTATGATTGGTTTTGTTGAGTCAGCTCTGTTTAGTCACTTTTTATAGCCACTAATGTCTAAGAAGTATTGAGTTACACTGAAGGAAGGAATACTAGGAAACTCTATGCGATGTCTGGGCCTTCGGACATTTGCATGTTTAGAAAATCTTTGAACACAAATGGGGAACAGTATGTCCCCACCTGCCTGCAGAGTTTACTTCATTTTGTTTTAACACTGAACCTGCATAATTTTAATATCACTGACTAATTTACCATTGAAAGAATTAGACTAGATAACATATGTGAAAACTCCCTAAACATAGAACCAGGAACAAAGGTGCACATTGAGGCTTTCTGAATTTAAATCTAAATCTAAGGTTCTTTTTTTTCCTCCTTCCAGTTTTATTGAGATATAATTGACATATTGGCACTGTGTAAGTTGGTGCTTCTCTGGTGGCTCCGTGGTAAAGAATCTGCCTAACCACGCAGGAGATGCAAAAGATGCAGGTTTGATCCCTGGGTCAGAAAGATCCCCTGGAGAAGGAAATGGCAACCCACTCTGGTATTCTTGCCTGGAGAATCCCATTGACAGAGGAGCCTGGTGGGCTATAGTCCATGGGGGTCACAAAGAGTAGGACATGACTTAGCGACTAGACAACCACAACTGTATAAGTTGAAAGTGGACAGGACCATGACTTGACTCGCACACATGATTATCATAGTAAGTTTAGTGAACATCCATCATCTCATGTAGATACAAAATTAAAGAAAAACTGTTTTTTTCCCACACTGTTCTTTGAAAGTTCTAGAGAAGAGCATGTCACTTGCTGCGTGGATTTCTAAACCGGCATTTGTGTGCGTGTGACCGCAGTTGTTGGGCTCCTGACACATTTTTCTCACAACCCTCTAAGTGCCCGTGTCATCACGGTAGATTTTGTTGTTTGTGTGTGTGTTTTGCTGAGTGCCATTTCCCACTGGACTATGGGCAACTTGAAGACGCAGGCCCTGCCTCATTTCGTTTTGTCTCCTGAAAGTCTGCTGCAGAGCAAATGCCCAATAATTTGCATGTCAAATAAGGCATTGAAAAATATGAATTTTAATTACCGTCTCCTGTATCCTATTTCCAGTTTTAAAGTTCTTCCCCTACTGAATGGGAACACTGTGAGATGTTATATCTGGTGGGACCTGCACAGTGTATTAAAAGCATATACTTTCTTCTTCAGCACATAGGACAAGCCCACCAAGTATCTGTTTGTTATTACCGACTCTTTACTATGT
This sequence comes from Bubalus kerabau, assembly GCF_029407905.1. NCBI lineage: Eukaryota > Metazoa > Chordata > Mammalia > Artiodactyla > Bovidae > Bubalus > Bubalus kerabau. Next base: position 81,776,597 of record NC_073636.1, on the reverse strand, counting down.
TCTAGAAGTGGAGACGGCAAGAGTGGCACTGCTCACGGGATGGGTATGAAGGGACCCTTCTCAGGTGGCTTGGTAGAGATGGGTAATCTGCATACTCTTAATTTTACCTTCTCATGTACTCTTAGCTTTTCACTACCGCTTTTGCCAAATCCACCGACACTGGCGAGGTGCAATAATGATGTTTTGAACAAGAGGGGAGCAGAGTCAGGCTGCTTTTTTCTCAAATATAGAATTGAGAGGAAGAGGTCTGAACATCCCCCAAACCTGATTTGATTTACACCCCCAATGACTTTTGCCTTTACTGCAAAACGATCCTAGTGTTTTCCATGATCACTGTTATGTTCTAACAGGTGCCTGAATCTGTACTTTAAGGATGTCCAAGGAAAGAAGTCCCAAACTAGAAACCATCTCTGAAGAATATCCCCATGCAGAATCAAGGGAAAGTGAACCAGATCTTAACGGGAATCTAAAGCCAGGACCCGGATGGTTAATGGAGACCACGGGAAGGGGCAAACTTCCTGGCTCATTTCTTCCAGGAAGGCAGTGTTCTTAGACAACAGTTTTCCGCATTGCGTATGGGGGATGTGTGGGGTGTTTGTAGCGGAAAGTGAGATACTGTGGAGCTAGATATGCTGGACATTTGCATCGGGATCTTAATGAAAATGCAAGCGAGAGTGGTCGCACCTCACTTCTAAAGCCCCTCTCTGCTCGGGCGGATGTGTGAAGTCAGAAGCCAGGAAGAAGGAGGTGACAGCCACGTTTCCCGACCTCTGAAATCCAGATGACATCAGAAAGGGTTATTTAATTCCAAGGTGCACCAGCGGGCTAGTCACACAGAGGGAGGAAGAAAAGAATTTATATCCCTTTCATATATAAAAGGAAACAGATGTGATTTTCTTTACAAAAGAGCATTTCATTAAAAAAAAAAAAAAAAAAAGGCAAGGCGAGGCAGAGTTAACATAACCATTATTCTCCATCTCAGGAAAAGCAAATCCTGTTTGCCTGTCATTACGGAAGGTAGCAAAACCTTTTCATCCAGTGATTAGTTGTAAACATTCTGCCGCCTTCTGGGAGCAGGCCTCTGTTCCCCATCTCACACCGAAGCCATTTTCTTAGACTAATGTTTTATACACACAGCTCAGCTACAATGCAAACTCTCAGCACCCCAAAGGCAACGGGGCATTCGCTTATACTAAATCAGAAGTGTCGCCCTTGGCAACCTGCAGCAGTGAAACATTTATTCAGTCTTGCATTGCTGGCACTTAGAATTATTTCTTTCATGCCTGATAGCCAAATTACAATATGGCAGGTTTCCCTGGAGCTATGGGATCATTAGTGCCAGCTCACAACATACTTTCAACTGATATGGCATTTCATGTACAGCTGCCAATCAAAAAATGGGATATGCAAATGAGGATGGAGCCTTGGTGTACGATTCCTGTACCGTGAGCTCCTCACAGATTTCCTTAATGACTAGCAGTCATTCCGCTGAGTGGAAGAAGTGGAAAGAACACAGGAAAATTCCCCTAGGAAGCTGGTTGCAAGAGCCAGAAGTTTTTACATTTCATTTCCATATTTATTCTCTTTCTTTCTCCCCTCTCTGTGTGTTTCTAAACAGTGGGCCTAGAAATACTGGAGCAAGGCTTGTATGAATACAGCACCTTGTCACTGCAGTTGAGTCTCAGGCCACGCTTAGACCCCAGCTGTGGGTTCTGGCGAAATGCGGGCGGGTCCCGCCTCCTCTGATGGCAAAAGGCCGGGCTCATTTAGGGGCTGGTGGATGCTGGGGATGAAGTAAGATGAGGGCGAGGCGGCCTCCGTGACGCGCAGGCGCGGCGTCCGCGCGGGGTCCCCGTGATGAGTTTCCGGCTTCCCTTGCCTGCTTGTCTGGACCACTCTCCTATTGCGCTCGCTAGATCCTAGCCTCCGGAGCTTTCTTTTCACAACCTCAGAAGTCCTGAGTTCCTTCCTGCCTTAGGCAGAGACTGCCCAGCGCCCGAGGACGAGGTAAATCAAACCGTTGGAACGCATGAAGGGAGCTCTCCGTGGACCAGTTATCTCCTGACTCTGTTTGGGGATCCCGGATAAAAGCTCCGGTTCCATTGGAGACCTTAAAGACGCCTCCGTGGGGAGAAGGGACGAGGGCAATATTAAGGATGCGGCAGCCCCACGACGGGGAGTGGCGCCACCCTCCTCTCACTGCGAAGCGCTGCGCCCTCCTTCCCCAGGTTGGGGCTGTGACCTGCTTTCCCACGCGGAGGAGCACAGGGCCGGTCCTCGGGAGTGCGTCTCCATCGCAAGCTAATTCGCTTTTTTCTACTTGTGACGGTGAACCCATCTACTTAGCCAGGCTGGGTGTGCAATGCTAGCTTCTGAGTTTTCCTTTATTTCTTATTTTTGAGCAGCTGAACTCTCGGAAGTAGTAACGTGACATTCCAAAACAAAGAATCGTCTCCTTCCTGCCTGCTGTTTCCACATTGTTCCTGCTGCACATGGAATACTTTTCCTGGATAATGAGATCAAGGTGGATTCTTTTTATTTTTCAAAATGAGCAAATATAATGTCATTTTGTGACTTTCCTGCTGGCTCAACAGTAAAAAAAAAAAAAAAAAAAAAATCTGCCTACCAATGCAGGAGAGGTGGGTTGATCCCTGGGTGGGGAAGATCTCCTGGAGGAGAAAATGGTAACCCACTCCAGTATTCTTGCCTGGAAAATTCCATGGACAGAGGAGCCTGGTGGGCTACAGTCCCCGGGTTCTCAAATGAGTTGGACTCAGCTTAGGAAACAAACAACTGAAACAAATGCCATTTAACTGCAATTTTACGATAACCTCAGATCCTGAAAGATGGTGCTGTGAAAGTGCTGCACTCAACATGCCAGCAAATATGGAAAACTCAGCAGTGGCCACAGCACTGGAACAGGTCAGTTTTCAGTTCAATCCCAAAGAAAGGCAATGCCAAAGAATGCTCAAACTACCGCACAATTGTACTCATCTCACACACTAGTAAAGTAACGCTCAAAATTCTCCAAGCCAGGCATCAGCAATACGTGAACCGTGAACTTCCTGATGTTCAAGCTGGTTTTCGAAAAGGTAGAGGAACCAGAGATCAAATTGCCAACATCCATCTGCTGGATCCGGAGAAGGCAATGGCACCCCACTCCAGTACTCTTGCCTGGAAAATCCCATGGATGGAGGAGCCTGGTAGGCTGCAGTCTATGGGATCGCTAAAAGTCGGACACGACTGAGAGGCTTCACTTTCACTTTTCACTTTCATGCATTGGAGAAGGAAATGGCAACCCACTCCAGTGTTCTTGCCTGGAGAATCCCAGGGATGGGGGAGCCTGGTGGGCTGCAGTCCATGGGGTCACACAGAGTCGGACACACGACTGAAGCGACTTAGCAGCAGTAGCAGCAGCATCTGCTGGATCATCGAAAAAGCAAGAGAGTTCCAGAAAAACATCTATTTCTGCTTTATTGACTATGCCAAAGCCTTTGATTGTGTGGATCACAGTAAACTCTGGAAAATTCTGAAAGAGATGGGAATACCAGACCACCTGACCTGCCTCTTGAGAATCCTATATGCAGGTCAGGAAGCAACAGTTAGAACTGGACAGGGAACAACAGACTGGTTCCAAATAGGAAAAGGAGTACATCAAGGCTGTATATTGTCGCTCTGCTTATTTAACTTCTATGCAAAGTACATCATGAGAAACGCTGGGCTGGAAGAATCACAAGCTGGAATCAAGATTGCTGGGAGAAATATCAATAACCTCAGATATGCAGATGACACCACCATTATGGCAGAAAGTGAAGAAGAACTAAAGAGGCTCTGGATGAAAGTGAAAGAGGAGAGTAAAAAAGTTGGCTTAAAGCTCAACATTCAGAAAACTAAGATCATGGCATCTGGTCCCATCACTTCATGGGAAATAGATGGGGAAACAGTGGAAACAGAGTCAGACTTTATTTTTCTGGGCTCCAAAATCACCGTAGATGGTGATTGCAGCCATGAAATTAAAAGACGCTTACTCCTTGGAAGGAAAGTTATGACCAACCTAGATAGCATATTAAAAAGCAGAGACATTACTTTGCCAACAAAGGTCCATCTAGTCAAGGCTATGGTTTTTCCCGTGGTCATGTATGGATGTGAGAGTTGGACTATAAAGAAAGCTGAGTACCGAAGAATTGATGCTTTTGAACTGTGGTGTTGGAGAAGACTCTTGAGAGTCCCTTGAACTGCAAGGAGATCCAACCAGTCCATCCTAAAGGAGATCAGTCCTGGGTGTTCACTGGAAGGACTGATGTTGAAGCTGAAACTCCAATACTTTGGCCACCTGATGCAAAGAGCTGATTCATTGGAAAAGACCCTGATGCTGGGAGGGATTGGGGGCAGGAGGAGAAGGGGACGACAGAGGATGAGATGGTTGGATGGCATCATCGACTTGATGGACATGGGTTTGGGTGGACTCCAGGAGCTGGTGATGGACAGGGAGGCCTGGCGTGCTGCGGTTCATGGGGTCACAAAGAGTTGGACATGACTGAGCGACTGAACTGAACTGAACTGAACTGATGGTTTAAAAGTTGATTTGAGGATGCTGAGTAAAGCAGAAGCAACCTGGCTCATCACTGTGTCTGTTTTCTGGTCAGGGAGTGTTTTGACTTATAACTGGGCAAAACAGGCACTGTGCAATCATTTTGTAATATTGAACACAAGCCCAGAGGGGTCAGGCTCCTTTGCTGAAGTCACACAGCTGGGAATCGGTAAGGCTGGGACTAGTTGTCAGGACTGGAGATGGCAAAGTCAGCACACAGCTCACAGCCGCTACTCTGGCAGGGCTTCAGGGGTGTTACAAAAGTGAAGCCGTAAAGATGGTGTGTGGTGCTTTGTGACAACTTAGACGGGTGGGATGGGGAGGGAGCCACAAGAGGGAGGGACATATATACGCCTGTGGCTGATTCATGGTGATTACGGCAGAAAGCAACACAATATTGTCAAGCAGTTATTCTTGAATTAAAAACAAATACATTGAAAAAAAAGAGAGAAAAATATGGACTGATGCTCTCTCCACCAAAGAATGCAATCGTTAAAGATGCTGTATTCTCATCTTAGTTTGATTTGGACAAATACGGCTGCATGTGGCTGAAACGGGTGGCTCTATTCACGAATCCATCTGGGGCTCAGTTCCGCTTTCCTTCTTTCTGGGGTTTCCAGCCCGGATCAAACCTCTCGCCAACTGTAATGAATGTCTTCCTCTCTCCCACTTTCGTCCCTTCCTGCTATTTGTCTGTAAGCAAGAGCCGACTCACAGCTCCCAACAGTGAGCCCCTGACATAAATTTCCCTGTATTTCTGGAAGGAAACCCTCCATCTCACGGCTCCTCGGGGAACCTGGTTGGCGCTCACACCTCCCCTTGGCCAAGGTCACAGGCGCTTTCCCAGGGGCATTGCTCTGACCGCTTCAGGTTTCCAACACGGCGAAAAGGCTGAGCAGAGTCTCGGGTGGATTCCCACGTCATCCCGAGAGCGTTCTGGGAAGGTTTCAAATTGCACATATCAGATCTGGCTTCTTCAGGAAGCCTAAGCCTTTGAGTTACCTCCTGAAATTATATTAAGGGAACAGCTAATCATTTATCATGGTAAACTTCCAGGACTGAAATAACCAGCAAGCTTAAATAAATGAGGTATTTAGGAGGAAATGGGAATGGTGCATGCTTGTTTTTTGTAAGAAACAGTCAGGCAGTTGTAAAATAAAAGTCATGCAGATTCATCCGCCTCCACTGAACTAGGGTAGGTGCCGGCATTAGGGGTATACTCAGGTTGATTGCAAACTGTAAGTAAAACCATGCCTGATATCCGTGTAGTCTTTCTGGTATATGAAGCATTTACATAGACAGTCTTTCAGGGGCCCTGGAAAGCAGGGATTGTCCTTGTTGTTTTAGTCGCTAAGTCCTGTCTGACTCTTTGCAACCCTGTGGACTGTAGCCCGCCAGGCTCCTCTGTCCATGGGATTCTCCAGGCAAGAATACTGGAGTGGGTTGCCATGCCCTCCTCCAGGGGATCTTCCCAACCCAGGGATGAAACCTGCGTCCCCGGCACTGGCTTAGGTGGTGGGATAACATTGGGATGACTCTTTGATTTGTTTCCCCTTTTTCTCCAGTTCCTTTAGCCCCATGACTGTTTCCCTTTTGGAGGGTAGTTACAGAGAAACCCAAGGGGCCTGGCATAAACAATTGATTTGGTAAAAGACTTTCTCAGCTGATCTTTATCTTCACTCATCCCCAACCTCAGGGTTAGAGGGGCACATAAGAGTCTGCTGAGGACGGGCTTGAAATATAATCAGAACTGACGAAAGCAGCATAGTCCTCACTCTTTTATTATAAATATTTCGTCCTTCCTTGGGATAGAGAGGATTTCCCAATAAAACCAATATAATAATAATAATAGTCATTATTATTAAAAAATAGAAACATGTACAACTGGCACTTTCTTGAGACTTTACATAAATAATCCCTTTTAATCTCCAAAAAAGAGGTTACCTTCTTGCTCAATGTTAGCAATGAAGGTTATTTTTCAATTAAACCAATCAATTGGATGATTAATCTGGATCGATCTAAGCTTGAAAAGTGGATTCTGCATACCCACCCTCTCTGCCTATTACTTTTTTCATTATATTTTATTAAATGAAGGATGTGGACTTCTCTTCTGCCTTGTCTGTTATTAATAGAAACAGTCTCAGCTCTATATAGACTAGGGCTTCATGACTCTCAACAATCTGGGAAAAAAACTTTCTTGAATTTTACCATGTCTGAGAGCTATCCTGTGTTCAATCGTTTCCTTAAAATTCCTTTCAGAAAAATTAACATGCCTTTAAGAAGCTTCACCTTGTTCTAAGGAACAGTTCATAATATCATGGGGCCATGAGATGTATTTTTATTTATGGAGCTAGTGGTAAAGAACCCGCCTGCCAACGCAGGAGACGTAGGAGACTCAGGTTGGATCCCTGGGTCTGGAAGATCTCCTGGAGGAGGACATGACAACCCACTCCAGTATTCTTGCCTGGAGACTCCCATGGACAGAGGAGCCTGCGGGGCTACAGTCTGTAGGGTCGCAGAGTTGGTCACATACACACGTAAGATAGTACATAACTGCTAAAGAAAGTCCAGCATTGTCCACATGTTACCTAAAATCACCTCTACTGAAAATAGTAGGAAGAGTCCTGCATGTTTGGAAACACTGGTATAGAAGAACTTCCTAAGTTTTAGATAAACCTTTCATAGCACACACACACACACACACACACACACTTAATGAGCCTTCAAGTTTGTCTTTCCTTGAAGCTGGTGACATTGATGTTGAAACGACCTGAATTACTTTCAGCAGGTAAATAGACACAGATTATAGTGGCTATTTTTGTGAACTGGTTTCTCAAGACTAGTTTTGGACAGGCCAGAACTCTTTGCTACATGTTCCCTTTCCAAGTCCTTTTTCCATGGTTTGCTACATTTTGACACCTCAGTGATGTGTCCACTTTGGCGTATGATCTTACATGAGGGAAATTCATGGCACGATCATAAGCTTCTAGAAGGAAGAGGATTTTAATCACAGATGTCTTTGATGATTATTAACCAGCAAGCCCCTTGGAAGAAAACCATTTTCCCCATAGACTCTTGGGGTTGTTTTGACTTTCCCCCCCTGGCGTCAAAGGTGTCTCTTAGAAACTTTCCCTTTTAATTGCTGTTTAATTCCTAAAGCATTGCTTCAATTAGACAGACTGATTTATGGCACAATTGGGCTTCTCTTGGTGAAGACATCCCAAGAGACTGTCCACTGTTAATTGACTGATTTTAAACCAGCTCATCTCTTCCGCTCCGAGAACTTGTGAATGTGCTGAGGAGCCTCTGAAATTCTATGTTCTTGAGTCTGTGTCACATTACTTTCCATGACTCAAAATTAACCCAGTAATTTGAATGACAACTTTATTAATTTGCTTTCACATTCTGTGTATTGGTAGCCTTTTATGCAGCAAGCACTGTGTTAGGTAAAAGAGATGAAAAAGGCAAAACAGACAATAAGTTAAAAAAAAAAGAACCCTATGGTACCTGTCTTCCCCAGGTGGTTATTCTGGTGTTTGAATAAAGCCAGGTAGGGTAGGAAATATTGAATCCAATGTTTCCCAAGAAAGAATACTTTTCCACAATTTTTCCATACATTTGATCATCTCTAAATTATTTTTCTTTAGCAACTTTATATCAACTCACTTAAAAATGTAATTAGAATATTTAGCTTGTTCTAAGCAGCATCTGCCTCTTGAGAAACCTGTATGCAGGTCAGGAAGCAACAGTTGGAACTGGACATGGAACAACAGACTGGTTCCACATAGGAAAAGGAGTACATCAAGGCTGTATATTGTCACCCTGCTTATTTAACTTCTATGCAGAGTACATCATGAGAAACGCTGGGCTGGAAGAAGCACAAGCTGGAATTAAGATTGCCGGGAGAAACATCAGTAACCTCAGATATGCAGATGACCCCACCCTTACGTCAGAAAGTGAAGAGGAACTAAAAAGCCTCTTGATGAAAGTGAAAGAGGACAGTGAAAAAGTTGGCTTTAAAAGCCCAACATTCAGAAAACTAAGATCATGGCATCTGGTCCCATCACTTCATGGGAAATAGATGGGGAAACAGTGGAAACAGTGTCAGACTTTATTTTTTTGGGCTCCAAAATCACTGCAGATGGTGATTGCAGCCATGAGATTAAAAGATGCTTACTCCTTGGAAGGAAACTTATGACCAACCTAGATAGCATATTGAAAAGCAGAGATATTACTTTGCCAACAAAGGTCCGTCTAGTCAAGGCTATGGTTTTTCCAGTGGTCATGTATGGATGTGAGAGTTGGACTGTGAAGAAAGATGAGTGCCAAAGAATTGATGCTTTTGAACTGTGGTGTTGGAGAAGACTCTTGAGAGTCCCTTGGCCTGCAAGGAGATCCAACCAGTCCATTCTAAAGGAGATCAGCCCTGGGATTTCTTTGGAAGGAATGATGTTAAAGCTGAAACTCCAGTACTTTGGCCACCTCATGCGAAGAGTTGACTCATTGGAAAAGACTCTGATGCTTGGAGGGATTTCGGGCAGAAGGAAGAGGGGATGACAGAGGATGAGATGGCTGGATAGCATCACTGACTCAATGGACATGAGTTTGAGTGAACTCCGAGAGTTGGTGATGGACAGGGAGGCCTGGTGTGCTTGGATTCATGGGGTCACAGAGTCAGACACGACAGCGACTGAACTGAACTGAACTGAACTGAAGCAGCATCTGTGAAGTAACAGCTTCCATGTGGCAGTTATATGTTTATATATTTTAAAATACATATTAAAATAAATTTTATAATGAATAAATGGACAAATAAAAGAGTTCATTAATCTTATTACCTCAGGTATTTTCACTTATTACCAGAGGTGTACGTTTTACATTTTGGAGAACACTGAGTTACTTTTCAGATGCATGAATTGAACTCCTGTCATGAGAAAAGGACTCCCTGGGTTGTGCCTTCATCCTGAAGGGTCAGCTGCTGCTGCTGCTTACGTGCTGGGTCGCGTCTGACTCTGCGACCCCGTGGACTGCAGCCCACCAGGCTCCTCTGTCCATGGGCTTTCCCAGGCAAAAATACTGGAGTGGGCTGCCATTTCCTCCTCCAGGGCATCTTTCCGACCCAGGGATCAAACCCAGGTCTCTCGCATTGCAGACAGATTCTTTACCAGCTGAGCCAACAGGGAAGCCCATGAATGTCCAGAGTCTACAATAAAACAGGGAGAAAACCTGGTGGGACTGAAAAGTGCAAATTCAGCATGGATTGGAAGAGATGCTTTTTTCTGGCTTCCAGCCTCAGGCTTGGGAGATTTTGAAACTTTCCTCGGCTAATGTTTTATCTTAGTTCTCTGCCTTGTGCCATATTATTTTAATCTGTTGATCACGTCGCAGAAGCGAACTCTCCTTTCATCTTAGGCTATTTCGTCTTCACTCCTCCCTTAGCACTTTTCCCTGGTATGCCGTTGAGGCTGCCATATAACCCAGAAGTGGGCAAACTATGGCCCCGGGGTTTGGCCAATAGCCTGTTTTTGTGAATAAAGTTTTATTAACACACAAGCACACCCACTTGTTTACATATCACCTGTGGTTGTAATGGCAGATTTGAGTAGTTGGAACGGAGGCTGTGAGATCTGCAAAGCCTAAAATATTTGCTGTCTACCCTCGGCTGTACAAGGAAGAGCTGAGAGAGCTCTGATTCGTCTGGGAACTTTTTGGAGAACGAGAGCTGTTAGGGAAGGGGAGGATGTAAGGCTTTCCTAAATGCTACGTTCTGCAAGAAGACGGCAAAATCACTGCAGGAGACACTCAGGGCAAAAAAAAAAATCTTTTTTTTTTTTCCTGTTTAGATAATTTTATTATACTTGCAGTGAATCTATAAATCAAATAAAAAAATCTAGAACTGGGGTTTCATTCACAGGTTTGTTCCTTCTTTATACCATCACGTGAGATGTTTTCCTCATGTGAAGAGAGTAAGGTAATGCTCTTGAAAGGGATTAGAAAGTGTTGTACCATGAGAACCAAACCCTGACTTCCACAAGCCGTGGTTAAAACATGTAATTTTGAACTAGACTTGCAATGACTCCTTGCCTGTTTTCATAGGGCCAGATGTGTCTTGTCAGTCAAGCTTACCATGATGGGATGGAGCAGACTGATCTGCAGCATCTTTGGAAGAATAAAGATGGTCACACATTTCTTTGCTATTCTTCCCATCAAAAAGAGTCTGTTTCCACTGTTTTTGAATCTGCTCTGCTGCTAAGTCACTTCAGTCATGTCCGACTCTGTGCCACCCCACAGACAGCAGCCCACCAGGCTCCTCCGTCCCTGGGATTCTCCAGGCAAGAACACTGGAGTGGGTTGCCATTTCCTTCTCCAAAAGGCCTGTGACTCACTTTGACCCACAGAATGCAACAGAAGTGACTTCCAAGCTAGGTCATAAAAAGCTTTGCAACTTCTGTGGGTCTCATGGAAAGTCAGTATCATGTAAGAAGCCTGATACACGTCCATGGTGTGAGGAAGCTAAAGCAGCCGTGTGGGGAGGCTGAGGAGGGAGGCAGCGAGACCCAGCCAGCTCCCGGTTGGGCCAACCATCCCAGGACAGTTGGTCCCCATGAGCACCTACTAGCCATAGCGACTTTCTTTCTCATCCTTATTTTTTTTTTCCTTTGGCCATACTGTGCAGCTTTGGGGATCTTAGTTCCCTCGCCAGGGATGGAACTTATGGCCCTGGCAGGGGAAGCACAGTGTCCTAGCCACTGGACTGCAGGGAAGCCCCTATTTCTCATCTTTAAACACATCAGTGCTTCACGTCCAGAAGCTCAGTCATGCTGATGCCCTTCCCCGCTGGGTTGACTTCTCTCCTTCCTACTGCCTTTTCCAGGAGAGTCTTCTCTGCCTCCCAAGACTAGGGAGCAAAGACTCTCACAACACTGTGGGCTTCCTGATAACACCAACCTCGGCCGGCCGCTCTCTGTGCACTGCGCTGATGAACACCTTCTCCCTTGCTGGATGGCGAGACCCAAGCCCGGGAGGGTTCTGTTTCCGCTGCTGCTGTTATGTCAGTATTCGGCATAAGAGGCGCTCGATAAACGAAAGAATAAACGAACACATGAAGGCAGAGGGGCAACATGGGTTCACACTCAGTACCACGGTTTAGGTCTTAGATGGAGGGAAAAAGTGGAAAGATTCAGCACTTCTCAGATCCTTTAGTATTTAGGAGATGGCTTGAACTGACACAGGTCCAGAGGCTAGTGCAGAAAACATGATTTCAGTGAAAGAGAGTCTCTCACAACTGTCCTCACGAGGACAGAGGACAATCCGCAGTTGGCTAACATCTTGTCTCACGGTCTTGATGCCGTGAGGATGGAGAGATGGAAAGAGCGGGCAGGTCTGTGGCTCCCTTGCGAGGCTTCCAGCAACAGCTTGCCCGTGTGCTGTGTCGTACTGCTCTTCCTCAGCAGGTTCAAAGGAGACAGAAATGCTACGATGACTAATGGGAGGCTATAGAAAGATTTATTGGACAATTACCAATGTTTTTCCTCACTCAGCTCTCCTTTAGTAAGTCATTATTTCATTTGGGGAATAAGTGCCGCTCATACCACCCCTCTGATTCTGTCATCTCATCTCCGAGCTTTACGCTACTTCGTCGCCTTGATTTGTAGATGTAGGTAGACTGTGGATTGGAACAATTTCTCACTAACTGAATTTGAGTTTTATTCTCCTGTCATTTTCATACGCATGAAGATAAGATTTGGAATGATTCTCTGCTTTTCAAACTGCGATCGTTTGTGGGCCACCTTCATAATATTTTTGCCATATTCCAGAACTTATTTTTTTATTATTCTCTTAGTACTTAAAAAATGGACCAGTTTTTAAAAAGTTAGTATCAACCTTGTGTCATAATTCTCACAGTCATGGGTTTGATTGGTTCATGTATGTATGTGCGTGTGTGTACAACTGTCAGTGAAATAAATGCCCCAAAATTATAATTAAAAACACGTCCATCAAAGCTATATTTTCATGAATTATGACTTGGGCTAAAGCTATGTCAACAAGTAGAAGTTCTATTGCAACTTAAAGTAATCTATGAAATTAAAAGACACTTGCTCCTTGGAAGGAAAACTACGACAAACTTAGACAGCATACGAAAAAGCAGAGACATCCATCACTTTGCCGACGAACGTCTATATAGTCAAAGCTATGGTTTTTCCAGTAGTCATGCACGGATCTAAGAGTTGCGCAGTAAAGAAGGCTGAGCACTGCAGAAATGATGCTTTCAAATTGTGGTGCTGGAGAAGACTCTTGAGAATCCTTTGGACAGCAAGGTGATCAAACCAGTCAATCCTAAAGGCAATCAACCCTGAATATTCATTGGAAGGACTGATGCTGAAACTGAAAGTCCATTACTTTAGCCACCTGATTCAGTGAACTGACTCAATGGAAAAGACCCTGATGCTGGGAAAGATTGAAGGCAAAAGAAAAGGGTGGCAGAGGATGAGATGGGTTAGATAGCGTCACCGACCCAATGCACATGAATCTGAGCAAACTGCAGGAGAGGGTGAAGGACGGGGAGTCTGGCGTGCCGCCGTCCATTGGGTTGCAAAGGGACACAACTGAGCCAACAGCAACCAGTTTCTGTGGTATATACACAGCTCGGAAAACCATGATAAAAACCAAGGTGAGCTATTCCTTTTCATAGGAAGCCAGTCTGAAATTGCTGCTGTAAAGGCAACTCCTGGCCCAGGAAGACTGTTGGCTTACATTTCACCTGAACCCCACCCAGATCCTGGTTCCAGAAGCCTGATGCCGCTGATCTGTGGCTCTGACTTTATAAAAACCTCACTCATAGAATCTTAGAGACATCCATGAGTCCTTGCTTTCTTTAGGATTCCACTATCAGCTGAAGCATTAGCGAAGCCTGTGGATTCAACTAAAGATGTGTCCTGAATTTCCCACTATCTCTCATGACCTCCACCCACCTCTAAGTCTGCATCGTCTCTCCTGAAGTTGACGGCATCACCCTCCTAACTGGGCTCCTCATTCCCACTCCTCTGAAAGCACAAGAAGAAAGCCATTTCCAGGCTGTTATTATGTATTGGATGCAAATAAACTCTCATTAGGGAAATAAGAGGAAAGACAATTTGAATATTTAAAACACTTGGAACACAAATGATGGAAGAAAAAAGACCAGAATTGTTGGGTGGCCTCATAATAACATCTCAGGTCAAAATCACAGAGTCCTTTTTAAAATCTCACTGAACATATTTTCTTCATAATTTGTCGTTCCTTTTGGACATAGCATACAGGGTGATTTTAAATTGATATGATGTAAGAATAAATACCAAACCAGTCAAAGAAGTCAGCAAATGTTCGGAATTATAGAAAACCAAAGAAATGGGCTCTAATTGCATCATTATCTAATCTCTGTACTTTTGAATACCATTGCTAAGAATGGACTCACTCATCTTATGTCATTATCTTTTCTTGTGAACTTTTCCATTTTCCCCCAAGAACAAGACATCCATATTTTAGGGCTTGCTGTGTTTTGTCGTGCAAAGCAGGAAAAAGACTCATCAGAAACATGATGGGAAGGAAACTCACAAAGATCTGGAGTTAGAAAAGGCCATAAGGGAATATGATTGGAAAAGGCCTGGAACACTTTTCTTCCAAGTTCTTTATTCACTGGGAGAAAGAAAGTGAAACAGTGGTTTGGTTTTCTTCCTCTGAGTGCTCTATTTCAGGATTTCTACAGGTGGTTTTTCAGAAGGGTCTACTGGAGCTTGAAGTCTACAAGTCAGGAGCTATCAAGTTTAAAAATGGCAGAGGAAATAAAGCCCTCTTTTTCTCTTGAAATATTTTACCACTAATGACATTTTCAAGTTCACACTGGATTTTAAATTGGCGTGGATGTTTGGAAGTTGATACAAGCGTCTTGAGGAAGTACCTGGGTAGAAAGTTTAACAATGATTCTCAAAAAAAGCCAGAAAAGTTTTATTCACAGAGTTAGGCAGTTGGAAGGGACCTTATTGGTAGTAGAATCTGTATCAGGTTGAATAGAGTCGTTCTCAAATTCAAGATGATCAGATGAGAATGAATCAGTCCACTGATTGGTGTCCTTAAGAGACGAGGAGAAAACACAGGCACCCACCCAGTAGAAGGAGAGGCTGAGGGATGCAGCTACAAGCCAAGGGACCCCAAGATAGATGGGAACCCCCAGAAAGCGAGGAAGAGGCAAGGAAGTTTCCTCCTCTAGAACCTGCCAGGGGAGTGTGCCCTGCTGACACCTTGACTTCAGACTTCTAGCTTCCAGAACCCTGAAAGAATACACTTCTGTGGTTTCTGCCACTCAGCACATGATACTTTGTACGGCAGCTCTGAGAAATCAGGCAACACAGTTCAGAGAACATGACCTGGGTCTCAGGGCCAGGAGAAGTCACTTTAGAAATCCACAGCAGGTCTCTTCCACTTATGTTCACTTCCTGGAGAGACAGACACCTTTAACTTGACAGAGTAGATTTTTTTTTTATTGGAGGATAATTGCCTTACAATGCTGTATTGGTTTCTGCTGTACAACAATGTGAACCAGTTATGTGTATACATACACATATAACTGTGGATACTATATGTATACATATGCATATAGCCGTGTATACTATATGTATACATATACATATAACCATGTATACCATATCTATACATATACATATAGCCGTGTATACCATATGTATACATATACATATAGCCGTGTATACTTTATTTATACTTATACATATAACCGTGTATACTATATGTATACATATACATATAACCATGTATACCATATCTATACATATACATATGGCTGTGTATACCATATGTATACATATACATATAACCTTGTATGCCATGTGTATACATACACATATAGCCATGTATGCCATATGTATACATACACATATAGCCGTGTATGCCATATGCATACATACACATAAAACCGTGTATACCATATGCATACATACACATATAGCCGTGTATGCCAGATGCATACATACACATATAGCCGTGTATGCCATATGTATACATACACATATAGCCGTGTATGCCATATGCATACATACACATATAGCCGTGTATACCATATGCATACATACACATATAGCCGTGTATGCCAGATGCATACATACACATATAGCCGTGTATGCCATATGCATACATACACATATAGCCGTGTATACAATATGCATGCATATACATATAGCCGTGTATGCCATATGTATACATATACATATAGCCGTGTATGCCAGATGTATACATATAACCATGTATACCATATGTATACACATACATATAGCCATGTATACCATGTGCACACATATACATACACATATAATCGTGTATACCATGTGTATACATACACATATAGCCATGTATGCCATATGTATACATATACATATAGCCCCTCCCTCTGGGGCCTCCCTCCCATCCCCACCCCCAGTCCCAGCCCTCTGGGTCATCACAGAGCACCCAGCTGAGCTCCCTGTGTCACACAGCAGCCTCCCACCAGCTGTCTGTTGTACACACGGGGGTGTATACATGTCGGTGCTCCTCTCTCAGTCCGTCCCACCCCCTCCTTCCCCTGCTGTGTTCACAAGTCTGTTCTCTG
Source organism: Bubalus kerabau (assembly GCF_029407905.1). NCBI lineage: Eukaryota > Metazoa > Chordata > Mammalia > Artiodactyla > Bovidae > Bubalus > Bubalus kerabau. Next base: position 81,760,371 of record NC_073636.1, on the reverse strand, counting down.
TGTCTGAGTCTCTATTGTCGCCCTGCAAATAGGCTCATCAGTCCTGTCTTTCTAGCTTGCATATATGTATATACACAGAAGCAGGTTTTAATCCTATTACAGTTCTCAGGTTTCTAGGCCAGAATCTCCATTTTTAAGAATTCATAATAGAGCCGTATTCATCTGTAGAGGGTTTGATTGCATCCCCTTGAAAGTCGCGTTCGAGCCCGGATGGGTGGGGCCTGTGTCCGGATGGGTGGGGCCTGTGTCCGGATGGGTGGGGCCTGTGTCCGGATGGTGGGGCCTGTGAACGTGACCTTGCTCGGAAGTGGGGCCTTTGCAGCTGCCATCAGGTTACGATGGGTCCTCCTGGATCAGCGTGGGCGACACTCATGCCTGGCGGACTTGATAAGGAGAAGACCCCGAGACACAGAGGAGAAGGCCATGTTAGGGAGGAGGCCGAGGTTGGCGTGTTGCAGCTGGAGAGTCCGACCCAGAGCTGGGAGCTGGAGGATGCTGGGCCACCCTGCCCTGGAGCCCCTGAGGAGCACGGCCCTGTCTGCACCGTGATCCCGCTCCTCTGGGGCTCCAAGACCTGAGAGGGTGCATTTTTGCACTTCAAGTCACCCAGTTCAGTTCAGTCGTTCAGTCATGTCCGACTCTTTGCGACCCCATTAACTGCAGCACACCAGGCCTCCCTGTTCATCACCAACTCCTGGAGTTCACCCAATCTCATGTCCATCAAGTTGGTGATGCTATCCAGCCATCTCATCCTCTGTCATCCCCTTCTCCTCCTGCCCCCAATCCCTCCCAGCATCAGACTCTTTTCCAATGAGTTAAATCTTCACATGAGGTGGCCAAAGTATTGGAGTTTCAGCTTTAGCATCATTTCTTCCAAAGAAATCCCAGGGCTGATCTCCTTTAGAATGGACTGGTTGGATCTCCTTGCAGGCCAAGGGACTCTCAAGAGTCTTCTCCAACACCACAGTTCAAAAGCATCAATTCTTTGGCACTCAGCTTTCTTCACAGTCCAACTCTCACATCCATACATGACTACTGGACAAACCATAGCCTTGACTAGATGGATCTTTGTTGGCAAAGTAATGTCTCTGCTTTTGAATATGCTATCTAGGTTGGTCATAACTTTCCTTCCAAGGAGTAAGCATCTTTTAATTTCATGGCTGCAATCACCATCTGCAGTGATTTTGGAGCCCAGAAAAATAAAGTCTGACACTGCTTCCACCGTTTCCCCATCTATTTCCCATGAAGTGATGGGACCAGATGCCATGATCTTCGTTTTCTGAATGTTGAGTTTTAAGCCAACTTTTTCACTGTCCTCTTTCACTTTCATCAAGAGGCTTTTTAGTTCCTCTTCACTTTCTGCCATAAGGGTGGTGTCATCTGCATATCTGAGGTTGTTGATATTTCTCCCTGCAATCTTGATTCCAGCTTGTGCTTCTTCCAGCCCAGCGTTTCTCATGATGTACTCTGCATAGAAGTTAAATAAGCCGCTAAGTCACTTCAGTCATGTCCGACTCTGTGCGACCCCATAGACGGCAGCCCACCAGGCTCCCCACCCTGGGATTCTCCAGGCAAGAGTACTGGAGTGGGTTGCCATTTCCTTCTCCAATGCAGGAAAGTGAAAAGTAAAAGTGAAGTTGCTCAGTCGTGTCTGACTCTTAGCAAACCCATGGACTGCAGCCTACCAGGCTCCTCCATCCATGGGATTTTCCAGGCAAGAGTACTGCAGTGGGGTGCCATTGCCTTCTCCGGTTAAATAAGCAGGGTGACAATATACAGCCTTGACATACTCCTTTTCCTATTTGGAACCAGTCTGTTGTTCCATGTCCAGTTCTAACTGTTGCTTCCTGACCTGCATACAGATTTCTCAAGAGGCAGGTCAGGTGGTCTGGTATTCCCATCTCTTTCAAAATTTTCCACAGTTTATTGTGATCCACACAGTCAAAGGCTTTGGCATAGTCAAGAAAGCAGAAATAGATGTTTTTCTGGAACTCTCCTGCTTTTTCCATGATCCAGCGGATGTTGGCAATTTGATCTATGGTTCCTCTGCCTTTTTTAAAACCAGCTTGAACATCTGGAAGTTCACGGTTCGTATATTGCTGAAACTTGACTTGGAGAATTTTGAGCATTACTTTACTAGCGTGTGAGATGAGTGCAACTGTGCGGTAGTTTGAGTATTCTTTGGCATTGCCTTTCTTTGGGATTGGAATGAAAACTGATCTTTTCCAGTCCTGTGGCCACTGCTGAGTTTTCCAAATTTGCTGGCATATAGAGTGCAGCACTTTTACAGCATCATCTTTTAGGATTTGGAATAGCTCAACTGGAATTCCATCACCTCCACTAGCTTTGTTCATAGTGATGCTTTCTAAGGCCCACTTGACTTCATGCTCCAGTAATCCAAGTCTATGCCCCGACCAGTAATGCTGAAGAAGCTGAATGGTTCTATGAAGACCTACAAGACCTTTTAGAACTAACACCCAAAAAAGATGTCCTTTTCATTATAGGGGACTGGAATGTAAAAGTAGGAAGTCAAGAAACACCTGGGGTAATAGGCAAATTTGGCCTTGGAATATGGAACGAAGCAGGGCAAAGGCTAACAGAGTTTTGCCAAGAGAACACACTGGTCATAGCAAACACTCTCTTCCAACAACACAAGAGAAGACTCTACACATGGACATCACCAGATGGTCAACACTTAATCAGATTGATTATATTCTTTGCAGCCAAAGATGGAGAAACTATACAGTCAGCAAAAACAAGACCGGGAGCTGACTGTGTCTCAGATCAAGCCACCCAGTGGGTGTTAATTTATCACAGGGCCTTAGGGCCCTGATAGGCCATTCTACAGCCAACCCCGTCGCTCAGGGGTGTTTTGGGGCCGTGCATAGTGTGTGCGTGCACGTGCGTGCGTGTGCATGCATGTGTGTGCGTGCGTGCACATGCACGTGTGAGTGTGCATGTGTGTGCGTGTGAGTGTGCGTGTGTGCACGTGCGTGCATGCGTGTGCGTGTGCGTGCGTGTGCATGCGCGTGCGTGTGCATGTGTGCGTGCGCGCAGTTTTAAACGTTTACTATGCGGGTCTTAGCTGCAGCACATTTGCTCAGTAGTTGCAGCGCGTGGGCTTAGCTGCTTCTCTGCGCGTGGGATCTTCGTTCCTTGACCAGGAATCGAACCTATGTTCCCTGCATTGCAAGGCAGACTCTTAACTACTGGACTGCCAGGGAAGTGCCTTGGTTTTATTTTTAATTGAAATAGTTGCTGATATTTACAAACAGGGAGATTTCACATAAAACCCTGATTTCCGTGTTGTCTTGAAACCTCCAGGGAGGTGCGAGTAACCCTTGGGTTTCCCCGTACGTGGTGACCTTGGGGCTCAGCGGAGCTGTCGCTTCGTCAACACCCGTGTGGTCCAGCGCGGAGGTCCCGTTACTCCCCGGGGCTGGGCCCGCTCGGCTGGTTTATCCAGCTGCCTGCTTTCTTTGTCCTTTGTGCGTTCATTGACTCAGGAGTCTTCTAAACCTCGCTCCTGGTTTTGGAGAGCGGAAAAGTGAAGCCCAGAAATAGCAGCCCGCCGCGTGCCCACCCGCGCGTCTGAGACGGCGGGCTCCGGGTCCAGGCGCCCGCTCGGGCCGCCCCCACCTACAGAATGCCACAAGATGTTCCCGGAGCAGGCGGCACAGACTTCTAGATTTCACAGACCAGCTTCCAAAAAATTTCAAGGAATCGACAAAGAGTTTCCCACATTTTATTTTGCCAAGAAAGAATGTTTAAAAAAAAAGAACACTGCCATACCATCTTTTCCTTTTAAAAAAGGTGATTTTATCACCAGCAAAGCAGGAAACACACAAGCTCAGTGAAACCTCACTCATGTTCTGAGCACCTCTCAAATCTCTCCTCCTTCCTTCCTCACTTCCTGCGCCCCCCACCCCCACCCTGGCTTCCTTGCTGTCCTCTGAAAGCAGGAGGCCATCGTTGCCTGAGCGTCTGTATGTCCACTGTTCCTTTTCTCTGATACACCTTTCCCCGAGGTCTTCAAGACTCACTTCCTCCAATCACTCGAGTCTCTACTAGAATGTCCCTTACGGTCCATCCTCACCTGACGACATTCTCTGGGCTCCTTTGGATTCTCTGGGCTCTTTTTTTGGATTCTTACTACTACCACATTGTCCATATATATTTATTTTCTGTTTACTTGTTCATGCTCTGATAAAAACTGCAGAGGAACAAAGATTCTGTCCTCTTCAATGCCTAGAAGAGTGGCTGGCACAAGAAGATGCTAATAAATTGTATTGAACTGGATCAAATAAAGTATACCACACTACACTGAATACATTTCACTTACTGTAAAGCCTCCGACATCACCTTTATTTCTGCTCATGTTGCTCAGGACAGGTGAGAATGTTTATCTTATATCGTCACCTATCCATTTGTGGTTTGACTCTTGACCCTCACTGTGGTGGTAGGGTTCCCCTGGGATTTGAACCCCTGCTGGCATTTTGATTTGGGATAGCAGTAGTCAAAGACCCGGTAGCTTTCGACTGCTCACCCTCCCCTAAAACAACCCTGTGTGTGTGTGCTCCGTCGCTCAGTCATGTCCAACTCTGCGACCCCACTGACTGTAGCCCCCCCAGGCTCCTCTGTCCATGGAGTTTTCCAGTCAAGAATACTGGAGCGGGTTGCCATTTCCTCCTCCAGGGGATCTTCCCCATCCAGGGATCGAACCCCCATCTCTGGCATCTCCTGCACTGGCAGGCGGATTCTTTACCACTGCATAACCTGGGAAGCCCCAAAGAACCCTATATCCAATCAAAAGACATGTAAGTGAAAAAACTCTCACCAAAAACCCCACCAGACAGCAATCCTTTAGGGGGGCTCCACAAGCTTCTGTAATGACCGTCTGTCCCAGGGCAGGCGGGAAATTATGCGTGAATCCAAACACATACATCACATATAAAGTGCACAAAATTTACACTGCATCTGTGTTCATCATTTTTTAATACCTGAAGTTCATGAAACTATAAAAATAAATAGATTTGTCTTTGGTTTTCATTTCTAGTCATCAGCTTGTCAGGGAAGAAAGAAGAAAGAAAAACTGTAACTTTATTCTCAGCAGTGCTTACCATCTCAGCATTGTCACATGAAGTAAATGTACAGAAAGCCGGTCTAATTTGGATTAACTAGAAGAAAGCGCTTGCAGAATTAGCACAATTCTGAGATGTTTGGCATTTGAAAAGTGAGGCGCTCTCCAGTACCAGTTAAGGGTAGGGGCTGTGGGATCAGATGTACTTTGGATCCTGGTATCCACACTTAAAGCTGTAAGTCCCTGACCCAGCTCTGTGGCCGGGGCCCTTCATCTGCAAAGCTGAGCTGACACTCACGGCACATCACGGAAGCGTTGCCAGGCCTGAGTGAAATTACACATGCAAATTGCCTGACTTGGAGTAAGAATTGGATACTGACGTCTAAGGTTATTTTTGGTGGCTCAGTGGTAGAGAATCCACCTGCCAATGCAAGAGATGTGGGTTCCATCCCTGGGTTGGGAAGATCCCCTGGAGGCGGGCATGGTAACCCACTCCAGTGTCCTTGCCTGGGAAATCCCATGGACAGAGGAGCCTGGGGGGCTACAGTCCATGGGTTCACAAAGAGTCGGACATGACTTAGCGACTAAACAACAGCAACAACAAGGTTATTATTGTTTGAAAAGACATGTGGTTCTATTACTTTCAAGGATGTGCCATTCTGGATAGGAGGGGACTTTGGGAGAGAATGGATACCTGTATGTGCATGGCTGAGTCCCTTTGCCGTCTACCTGAAGCCATCGCGACATTGTTAATTGGCTATACTCCAGCATAAAATAAAAGGTTGTCACTGAGCACCAGCTGTGGGTGCCCTGTGACCATGTGAAGGGATGGAGGGGAAGGGAGGTGGGAGGGGGTTCAGGATGGAGGGGACACAGGTAAGCCTGTGACGGATTCTGATGTATGGCAGAAACCATCACAATACTGTAATTATCCTCCAATGAAAATAAATAAATTTTTTTAAATAAAGAAGGAAAAGTTTAGAATAAAAATAGTCGTGTCAGAATTAAAAAAAAGAATATGCAATAACATAGCTACTGACAAAAATGTGGACAAAGCAGAGCAGAGTCTGGGCTATCTGCTTCATCTTCGTAACCACAATAGCTACACCTGATGCGAAGAGCTGACTCACTGGAAAAGACCCTGATGCTGGGAAAGATGGAAGGCAGGAGGAGAAGGGGACGACAGAGGATGAGATGGTTGGACGGCATCATCGACGTAACGGACATGGGTTTGAGCAGACTCCGGGAGATGGTGAGGAATGGGGAAGCCTGGCGTGCTGCAGGCCATGGGGTCGCGAGGGGTCGGACATGACTCGGTGACTGAACAACAGGGACCTGACAGGTCCCTCCTATGTGCTCAGCCCTCGACGTAGCCTCGCATTTAACAGCAACAACAGCTCTACGAGGGCGAGCCTGTCAGGACCTGCACTGGGATGAGAAAACCTGTCAGGACCTGCACTGGGGTGAGAAAACCCACTGGCAGAGGTTGAGCCATTTTCCACAAAGGTAGTTAGAGGCGAGGCTTGCGTTAGGTCCCAGGCAGTTGGAAATTCAGCAGCAAAATGTTTATTATCATGTTTGGAATCAACCCATGTGTTTGCATGCAAAAAATGGGCAAAACTCCTTTTAGAGGATTTATTTCCTTAAACTGGCTAAACATTTTGCTTCTTAACTTTCCTGACAGATGGACAGAAGTGCAGATAGATAGACAATAGCACATCAGCTCTATAGGAAAACCCTCAGGGAAAGTGTGGATAATGTGACTGGCTAGACCCCGAGAACCGTGGCCTCCACAGTAGACAGAAGACCCTCTGCCCTCTGTGACATGCTCTAAAATAACCCTCTGGGAGAACGGCCCCAGTAACTCTTCTCCTGCCAAGCGAGGAGACGGGTGTTCACGTTCTCCTAATGTAGAAACCTAGAAGCTTTTATTCCCCTTTCTCTTTCTTTGCTCTATCAGAAGATGCGAACGCTAAGCCTTCCCTTCCTTTGAGAGAAATGGAACAAAATTTTGGCTGACTGGCTTCGGGCCCAAAGAATCTTCAAGATGTAGAATTGAGAAAGAACACAGAAAGAGGAAGGCTTTTGTGGCGGAGGTGACGGGGGCCCTGCTCTTGGCAAAGGAACTGTCCTCAGAGCATCAGACTCGCAAGGGATTCAGCTGATGGAAAAGACGTGGCTCCTACGGGGTCCCTGCCATCTGAGCTGGAGAGGCTTTTTGAGAAGATGGACCAACTGGTACTCGGAAGGACTTAGATGGGGACGAGTGGCTTTGACTGGGGCATCCCAGCAGCAAGGCCATCGGTGGAATGACAGACGTCATGGAGCTGGGCAGCCAGGGCCAGCAGGCATGGCGTACTGTCGCTGTGGACCACTGCTTGTCACCACACCGCCCTTTTGTCAGAATCCAGCATCTAGCCAGTCACTCCCTGGCTGAAGGGCCATTCATCCATATCCTAAGACATCACTGTTTGCATTTGACTTACTCTACACAGAAATCCCCGCTTGCAAAGCCCCGGACACTGGGAGACCTCCCAAACAGCTGGTGTGGTGATCAGCTGAGGGGGTGGTGTAGAACCCCTGTGTGTGTGTGTCAGGATTACACACTGAACGAACCAGCCACAGACCTCCAACCTGGGCGAGCTGTTGGCAACACCCCGGTTACATGTGCATGCAACACACCAGGAGCCAAGGTTAAGTCAACTGACCGCTTAGGAGAGGGCTTTAGAACCAGGAAACAGGCCAGTCAGTTTTGCCCAAGCATCACTCTTCATTACAAAAACACCCTTTATTCTCTGGCCTTGGCTTCTTCAGGAGCCAGAGGAATCCACAAATGTTCGAGGACAAAGATTTTCCTGAGTTGGGGCATCTTTGGTAAGGGGCAAACTATCCCCCCTGGTTTCAGGGGCGGTCTGCACGCTGGCATTGTCGTTCTTGGCAGTCCTGCCTCTCCGCACCAGGCCAGCATCCTGCAGAGAGGCCGTTAGCACCTCCAGGCTTTACAAGGAGCACGTCTTCCCTAAAAGGCGAGGTCTTCCAGGCCACGGCAGGATGACGGAGGACTTGGCCATCGTTATAGCAAGAGAGTCATTAGACGTAATCAGGCCTCTGCCCAGATAGCGGTTTGGATGACAGAGGGCTGTAAAGCTCCCACTGGAAGCTCTGCTGGAGTTGGCAGTTGCGTCCTGGAAATGCTGGTGCAGGTCTGCCAAGGAAGTGCCCCTCTGCCAAGCCTGGAGCTCCAGGAGCAAAGATGGCTTTTCTATTTGGGGCTTTCCCACTGGGATCTCCAGCAACACGCCGTCCTGACACGCTGGAGGAAAAAAAAGGCACAAACCTCCCTGTCAAATAGGGACAAAAAGCAAGGCGACGCTTCCCACGTTCTGGGTGTGTTGCGAAGAGAACAAGTGAGCCCAGAAAATCCTAACCTAGGATTCGTCTTCTCTCTGCCTTCGCCTCCCCTCCCCACCGCAGGCAGGGCATGCTGGCTCAGGGGAGGTTGGGCAGGACGTTCAAGATGGGCCACCTGCACAACTTTGTGGCTATTGTTTTAAAAATACTGTGGAGAAAGTTTGAGCATCCTAAATTGCCAGGAACTTTGCCCTGCTGGCGGGCAGCCCTCTATGGAGGCGACATATCCCTCAGTTTTCCCTGGGAAGTCAGACGATCTTGCAAGTCTGGGCTCTGCCTTCGAACGGGGCGATCTTTGCTGTGCTCAGCGCAAATACTTCTAGGGGTTGGACCCTCTGCAGCCTACACCGTGCTCGCTGCTGCTTTAGCGAGGATGCAGATCCTGGACCTTAAGGATCAGTGTCTTTGCCATTCATCACTCTCATGCGAGGTCTTCTCTGACCTGCCTTTAAAAAAAATCCACACCGTCACCTCTAGCCTCCCCTTCTGTCCCTGTCCTGTTTTCTTTTTCTCTATTTTCTTTCATTTAATATAATCCACTTGTTACAGGTTTATTTATTATCACCCTCTCCTAACTTGATAAGGGAAGTGATCTTGTGAGTGTTGTACACCGATGTATATCCAGTGCCTGACCAAGAGCAGGTGTTCAATAAGTACTGCTGAATGAAAGGATGGAAGCTCTATGAATCCATGTTTCTGCTCAAAGTGGGAAACAAAAGCTGTTTCTATCTGTGCGACTTTTCCAGCAGCTAGGCAGCTTTGCTCATTCGTGTGGTGGGCTTTAATTCGTGAATCTGACACAGCAACCCCTGGAGGTCAGAGGCTGGTTTGCAGGGGCTGGGTGTTTCAGTGCTGGAGAACGCAAACCGGGGCAGCTACTGCGGAGAATGACACGGAGGGTCCTCAAAACACCGAAACCAGCACTGCCGTATGACTCGGTGCTCCCGCTCCTGCGTATGTGTCCCCAAACACAGAGACGCTAGCTTGCAAGCGTGCGTGCACGCCAGTGTTCACAGCAGTGTTATGTACAATAGCCCGAAATGCGGACGTGGCCTGAGTGTCCAATGACAGATGAACGGATAAAGATTTGGTGTATATATACCACGGAATATTATTCAGCCTTAAAAAAGAAGGAAAATCTGCCATTTGCAGCAACGTGGATGGACTTGGAGGGTATTATGCTAAGGAAGGAGAAGGCAATGGCACCCCGCTCCAGTACTCTTGCCTGGAAAATCCCATGGACAGAGGAGCCTGGTGGGCTGCAGTCCATGGAGTCATTAGGAGTCGGACACGACTGAGCAACTTCACTTTCACTTTTCACGTTCATGCATTGGAGAAGGAAATGGCAGCCTACTCCAGTGTTCTTGCCTGGAGAATCCCATGGACAGAGGAGCCTGGTGGGCTGCCGTCTATGGGGTTGCACAGAGTTGGACACGACTGAAGCGACTTAGCAGCAGCAGCAGCAGCATGCTAAGGAAAGTGAGTCAGACAGGGAAAGTCAAATACTGCATGATATCACTTATAAGTAGAATCTAAAAAAATACAAGGAACTTGTGAACATAACAAAAAAGAAATAGACCTGAATACAGAGAACAAACGAGTGGTGACCGCTGGGGACAGGGAAGGGGGAGGGGCAGGTTCGGGGACGGGGGATTAAGAGGTGCAAAGTATTAGGTATAAAATAAGCCATGAGGTTATATCGTACAACATAGGGAACATTGTCAATATTTTATAATAACTATAAATGAAGTAATTCACTTAAATACTGTGAATTACCATTTTGTAACCTGTAACTTATATAATATTGTACATGGATTATACTATAAAAGAAAAGAAAGATAGGCCCAGAACCGGGAGACTCGCAGTCCTGAGAGAGCCGCCTGAGGAGGGGTAATCGAGGCCCCGGTGGTCTCTCCTCGGCATCACGGGGCATCGCACACAGACCCTGGAGCGGCGGCGCCCAGCGCTGTCACACGCAATCCCTTTTTCAAGCAAGTGCGTCGGAACAGCCTGTCTGGGTTGAGGTTCCCCAGAAGACCCTGAGACAAAGACACGAGTTTAATCGCAGACGGGCGATGATCCCCAGGGGCGCCGCCAGGGCATGAGTGGGCAGGAGCCGGTTCCGGACGCCTGGTGGAGAGGGTCACCATCGCGGCAGCGGGGCCTCTCGGGGGTCTCACCGTCAGCTCGGCCCGCACCGCTGCTCAGGGGAAGGCCTGAGGCCCAGGGCGGCCGCTGGGGGCGGAGGGCGTCTTTCTGTGCGAATAAGTGCTCTGGGGATGCGTGGGACATCAGCAGAGTCTGTTAAACACTCCTTTACAGACCTGAAATCCTTTATCTACACTCATGATTCTTGCTTTAAAAATTAAAATGCGTTATTTAAATTACAAGTTTTAAAATGACTATTGTTGAGGCAGAAGTGTATGTTCTAGCTAATATTTTTTTTAATGTATTTATTTTAATTGGAGGCGAATTACAATATTGTGGTGGATTTTGCCATACATCGACATGAATCACCCAGGGGTGCATGTGTCCCCCCGACCCTGAACCCCCTCCCACGTCCCTCCTCCCACCCCATCCCTCTGGGTTGTCCCAGAGCACTGTCTTTGACTGTCCTGCTTCATGCATCAAACTTGCACTGGTCATCTGCTTTACATACAGTGATATACACGCTTCAGTGCTATTCTCTCAAATCATCCCACCCTCGCCATCTCCCACAGAGTCCAAAAGTCTGTTCTTTACATCTGTGTCTCTTTTGCTGTGTTGCTTATAGGATCGTCATTACCATCTTTCTAAATTTCACATATATGTGTTAATATACTGTATTGGTGTTTTTCTGACTTACTTCACTCTGTATAATAGGCTCCAGTTTCATCCACCTCATTAGGACTGACTCAAATGCATTCTTTTTTATAGCTGAGTCATATTCCATGTGTATATGTACCACGGCTTCCTTATCCATTCATCTACCGACGGACATCTAGGTTGCTTCTGTGTCCCGTATACTGTAAACAGTGCTGCGATGAACTACAATCATGATTCTTCAAAGGACAAATAAGAGGACATTATTTATAATAAAATATGGATGTCAACACTTAGATACTCGGGCTTGGCATGATAGCATACATGATAAAGCAGTCAGGTGCCTGCCCTCATACACAGGATCGAACTCAACAGCCTCGAATACAGATCAAGATGTGTGTTACATCAAAGACTTGAACGCCATTCCCAGTATTGCCCTTCAATGAGATCTTCTGTTACGTGGAACCACTCTTGGTTTGGCTAGAACAATGTATAGATTTGTTTTTTTCCTCCAATTTATATGATAGTTAGTAGTAGTGTTAATCACTCAGTCTTTTTGACTCTTTTCGACTCCATGGACTGTAGGTATTCTTCAGGCAAGAATACTGGAGTGGGCAGCCATTTCCTTCTCCAGGGGATCTTCCCAACTCAGGGATGGAACCTGGGTCTCCTACGTTGCAGGCAGGTTCTTTACTGTCTGAGGCACCAGGGAAGACCATGGGATAGTCACATGCTTGTAAAATTCAGCATGTATTAAAACCATGTGAAGAATACTTTGTAACCCTATGCCAAATGAACCTAGGGTCTAGGCTCAGAGAATTATACAGGGTTCTCCATCTTTAGGAGTGTCAATGGCACCCCACTCCAGCACTCTTGCCTGGAAAATCGCATGGATGGAGGAGCCTGGTGGGCTGCAGTCCATGGGGTCGCGAAGAGTCTGAGCGACTTCACTTTCACTTTTCGCTTTCCTGCATTGGAGAAGGAAATGGCAACCCACTCCGGTGTTCTTCCCTGGAGAATCCCAGGGACGGTGGAGCCTGGTGGGCTGCCGTCTATGGGGTCGCACAGAGTCGGACACGACTGAAGGGACTTAGCAGCAGCAGCAGTGAACATTCAGAAGTCAGGCTCCCAACAGTTCTTCGTGGCATGGGGCTGTCTCGTTCATTTCAGGACATCTGGTACCCCTGGTCTCTGACTACCAAGTTCGAATGTCACTCTAATTCTTTGTGATTGCTGACTCCCCAAAATAATTTCTGGAAATTCCCACTAGGGGCAGTATCTCTCCCACTCATGAACTGTTGATTTAAAGAAAGGGTGGAGGAATTTCCCTGGTGGTCCAGAGGTTAAGGATCCCCCTTGCAATGCAGGAGATGGTGTTTGATTCCTGGTTGAGGAGTTGAGATTCCACATGCCTCGGGGCAACTCAGCCCATGTGCCACAACTAGAGAAAAGCTGAGTGCCACAACAAAGACCCAACACAGCCAATAATAATAATAATTAAAACAATTTAAAGGAGTAAGTTGGGCAGAGAAGGAGAAATATCGTATCCCTTATATGTGGAATCTAAAGAGAAATGATACAAATGAACTTACTTACAAAACAGACTCACAGACTTAGAGAACAAGCTTTTGGTTGCCTGTACACACTGCTATGTTTGAAATAAATAACCAAGAAGGACCTACTGTACAGCACATGAAACTCTGCTCAATGCTGTGTAGAAACATGGATGGGAGGGGAGTTAGGGGGAGAATGGATACATGTATACGTGTGGCTGAATCCCTTCCCTGTTCACTGAAACTATCCCAATATTGTCCATCAGCTATACCCCAGTACAAAATAAAAAGTTAAATAAAAATAGAAATAAATAAAGGGTGGATGGAAAACTCCAAGAATGACTGAGACATGATTTCCCATTGACTGAGATCAATGGGTATCTGAAATGAAAAATCAGGTTGAGTTGCAGGAGAGCTGATTTTGCAGGTGTCTCTGATTTTTGTGGCCAGATTCCTACGCACTCCAGGAGCAAGCGGAATGCTCGAGAATCCTCAGCTTTATGACCCTGTCACTGATTCCTGGAGGAACTACCATTTATCATCAGGGCAATACCTGCCTATTATGCTGCAGGCCTGGGGAAGATGCTGAAAAATACCATTTCTCCTGAAGGACAGTTTCCTGCAAGAGTGTCATTCTTTCCTGACCCAGCGTCTAAATTCAAAGATCCTGGGCCAATGACAGAGGAGCTGGCTCATCGATGGGGTGTGTGCATCAGTGCAGAAGAGTCTGACAGGCGGTGGGGCATGTCTGCTCTTCCTCAGTCCTTCAGTACTGACGGTGCAGAAGGGGCTGGTGAGCGCAGCCGCGTGGGGCCAGTCCTGGGGGCTGGGCCAGAGCAGCTGCCAAGCCCGTGTGGAGCTCGTGGTGACTGTGGCTTCTCAGCTTCATTGATTCAAAGCAAAGCCCGAACCAGCCCTCGAGGCTGAGACAAAGAAGAGGCTTGAAGCAGCTTTTCTATACAAAAATCCGTATTAGCTAAAGTGGAAGGGAGACTGGCTATTTGTGTTGAACTTGAAAAACAAGTTTCTAATATGTTTTATCACAGCACAACAGATAAGAGGGCTGGCTTTGGAGTCAGACTTGCCAAGGTTTGGTACCTCAAGTCAATTGTTAACAAGCTATGGGTCTTGAGTAAGATGCTTATTTCAGCACTTAGTTACCCTATCTGAAAAATGGGGATAATGCTACATTTGGGGCTATGTAAAAATTAGGTCGTATCCAACTCTTTCCGACCCCGTGGACTGTGTAGCCCACCAGGCTCCTCCGTCCATGGGATGGATTCTCCAGGCAAGAATACTGGAGTGGGTTGCCATTTCCTTCTCCAGGGGAATCTTCCCGACCTAGGGATCGAACCCAGGTCTCCCACATTGCAGGCAGACGCTTTACCCTCTGAGCCACCAGGGAAGCCCCAAGAATCAGGTGGGGTTTCCCAGGTGGCACTAGCAGTAAGGACCCTGCCTGCAGCAGGTGTAAGGCACACAGGCTTGATCCCTGGGTGGGAAGATCCCCTGGAGGAGGGAATGGCACCCCACTCCAGTATTCCTGCCCGGAGAGTCCCATGGACGGAGGAGCCTGGTGGGCTATAGTCCATGGGGTCGCAAAGAGTCAGACACGACTGAGCGCCTATGCACACAAACACAACAATTAGGTGAGACAATCCACATAAAAGCTGAGCACAGTGGCCAGTACACTCTGAGAATGTGCTAGATGTTTGTATTACTAAAGTCAGGACAAAATCACAACTTCTTGGCACAATGAATCACTTCCTTGGCATCTTGGGAATAAAATAAATTGTAGTTACTAAAAGCTTGGTGAATTCGGGACAGTATCTTAACTACTTCTAGGACTTTAGTGGCCAACCCTGTGCTTGATGGTGAATAGAAATTCAAGAAAAATTTATGGATTTTGGGTGAAGAAGGTAGAAAATTCAGGTCAGTCCACAGAGGAGGTTGGCCAGATAACCACATTCCACCAATTCTAGCCCCAGGGAAACGACATCTTAGGGCACACAAGAAGGCGATGTGTGTAGCAAGCGGTGTACATGATTAGGGATAAAATGGGGCAAGTCTTATACCATTAATAAATTATCTTGTCATTATTATATTATGTTTTAATATAGCTTTATACCCTGCTTACAAACTTTCTCCCCTCATTGTGAAGTCTTGTTTTTCACTAAGATGCTTTCCTGTCACAGAGAAACTCTGCAAGAGCTTTTGTGCAGGCATCAACGCCATCATCTTGAAAGAAAATCTATTGAAGTTGCAACCCTTTATGGTGGCAAAGTCAGTGCAAGCATTGAGTGGATGCCACATTTATTAATTTTTTCATTAGTCCCAGAGCCTGAAGATATCTTTTTCCTTTTATTTTTTTTTTAATTTTTAAAATCTGTATTGAATTTGTTGCAGTATTGCTTCTGTTGTGTGTTCTGGTTTTTTGGTCCCCAGGCATGTGGGATCCTAGCTCCCCAACCAGAAACCAAACCCACATCCCTTTCATTGGAAGGCAGAGTCTTAACCACTGGACCCCCAGAGAGGTCCCGTGACGATATCTCTACAATGAGGACTTAAATTTTCTCCCATGTTGAGAAACTGGCTGAAGTACTGACAGGTAGAATTGACCAAGGGTTGAATCCTGGCTTTGCTGCTCCTCCGACATGTGACCTTGGGACACTGCATCCCATCGTGAGCACCAGATGGCCAGCGTGGGGTCCGCTCCAGGCCTCCTCTCTGATGCTGTCCCTGCCCTTCTTCCCGCCCCTGCCCCATCTTTCTGCTCTGTCCCCGGCGGGTTTCTTTCTGTCCAATGCACCAAACATGTGGGGTTGTGCTTGCTGGCCCCTCTACTCAGACCTTTGCCACATCAGGCAAATTATAAAGATTGTAATAACCTCGTGCCTGCACAGTCCAACCTTTTTTGTCAAATTAGGGTTGGTACAAAGCTAGTGTTGCTGGACATAGCAAAGAAAAATATGACATGCTCAGTTAAATTTGATTTCAGATAAACAGCAAATAATATTTTTTGTATATCTCTTGTCTTGGGTTTCCCTGGTGGGTCAGTTGGTAAAGAATTTGCCTGCAATGCAGGAGACATGGGTTCCATCCCTGGGTCATGAAGATCCCCTGGAGAAGGAAATAGCAACCCACTCCGGTATTCTTGCCTGGGAAATCCCATGGACAGAGGATCCTGGGAGGCTACAGTCCATAGGTTCGCAAGGAGTCAGACACGACTTAGCGACTAAACCATTACTGTGTCTCTTGCAGCCCTATTTACAAAATCAGTTTAATGTTCAGAGATTTTAGAATTACAGGTAAGTGATTGTGGCCTGACATTATTTTCCCTAATTTAGAGATAGGAAAGTGAGGCACAGAGGGGTTAAATAGCTTGGCTAATATCTCACGGCACAAAAGGGGCAGAGGCAGGTTCTGACCCTGGCCACCGTTGGGTGCTTTTCTGTGAATGACAGTCTCCGATACTGAGCTTCTTTGTCTACAAAACAGGGTTGTAACTCCTTCAAGGAATTGTTGGTAGGATCAAATGAAATAAATGTACAAAATCCTGGTATACATAGGCCTCCAGTAAACAGTCCTATGGATATAGCCTAAGAGGGCAACCCGGGAAAAGTATTAGAAAATTTAAACAGAAAAAGCATGCCATCTTGGACAGATTCATGTTTCTAGTTTTTAGACATATGTCAACAATACGTATTTAGTTTTTAAAATAAAGAAAGCATTCACAGATTTTTGGTTTTTAAAACACAAAAACATCCGAAGAATTTATCTCATAAGGAAAGGAAAGATTTTTTCTCCTGGATTATTTGCCAGCTGAGTCAAGTTTTACTTTGCTTCATCAAGTGACAAAAGACTATTAAAAAAAAAATCTCGAATGGATGAATGGTTTACACAATTTATTTTTCCAAAGAAGTCTATTTTACCATTTTAACTTATGTATAGATTTGGTGAATTTTCCCATCTAATGGGAATGAAAATGAGCTGGAAATGAAAAAATAAAAAGATGAACAGAAGCTTTTCTCTCTCTGTTTCGCTTGCTATGGTTCTGTTCCAGTTTACCAGCTTCAGTGGCTACATGGAAACAATCCACAGCTGGTTTGGCGTGTTTTTTCCCCGAAAGACACAGAAAAGAAAACCTGAAAAGGGTGTGTGCTAAGTCCCTTCAGTTGTGTCCGACTCTTTGCAGCCCCATGGACCCTAACTCACCAGGTTCCCCTGTCCTTGGGAGTCTCTAGGCAGGAATGCTGGAGTGCCAGCATTTCCTTCTCCAGGGGATCTTCCCAACCCAAGGATCAAACCTTCGTCTTTTACGTCTCCTGCATTGGCAGGCGGGTTCTTTACCACTAGCGCCACCTGGGAAGCCCTATGAAAAAGGTGAAAGTGAAAGAAAAATCAAAGTGAAGTCGCTCAGTTGTGTCCGACTCTTTGTGACCTCGTGGACTGTAGCCTACCAGGCTCCTCCCTCCATGGGATTCTCCAGGCAAGAGTACCGGAGTGGGGTGCCATTGCCTTCTCCAGGGGATCTTCCCGACCCAGGGATGGAACCCGGGTCTCCCACATTCCAGGCAGACGCTTTAACCTCTAAGCCACCAGGGAAGCCCTATGGAAAAGGTATTAGGTGGCAAATGAGAAAACATTGCTTTTGTCTCAAGGCAACAGTCTTTGTGTCTTGGGTGTCTCATGGCCCTTTAAAAAGACAGGGGTTTGTGGTGCTAAATGTGAAAATGAAATTAAAACAACTACCTCTGGTTCTCTCTAGGAAGAATTTTCCACTGTGAAAAATTCAGACTGGGTTTGAAGCAGAATTAATATTTTGTTTTCACAGAGAGATCTTCTTGTCTCTGTATTCTTTTCTGGTGGTCTGCGTCATAACATCTCCCATGTGTATGCAGTTGCTCACTCTAAGAATAAACAGAGTCAGGCGGTCCCCACGAGGGGCTGCCTGGGGAGAGCTCTGGAGACACAGATATCACTTGTCTGAGAGCTCAGAGATCTGGGGACTTCACACAACCACGGCAAGGCCATCAGAGAAATCAGCACCTCAACAGCCAAGAGCAAGCAAACTTTCTCTTTAAATTCAAGGGCCTATTTTCATTCCCACATGGGTACATACGTGCTAAGTCACTTCAGGCCTGTGGGACTCTTTCTGACCCTATGGACTGTAGCCCACCAGGCTCCTCTGTCCATGGGATTCTCCAGGCAAGAATACTGGAGCGGGTCGCCTTCTCCAGGGGCTCTTCCCGACCCAGGGACTGAACCTGCGTCTCCTACGTCTCTTGCACCGGCAGGCAGGTTCTTTAGCACTAGCACCACCTGGGAAGCCCATTTTCATTCCTAGTATTCTTAAAATGGGTAATTCCATCTTTATGGGTATGTAATTGTTTATGAACACAAACAACTTCCAGAAGATTTTGTTCCAGGAGCTAAAAGTTTTTTTTAATCACTTGTCTTCAGCAGCTTAGAAATTAATTGAAAGTGAAAGTGTTAGCTGCTCAGTCGTGTCCGACTCTTTGCGACCCCATGGAAGCCCGCCAGGCTCCTCTGTCCATGGGATTCTCCAGGCAGGGATACTGGCGTGGGTTGCCATTTCCTTGTCCAGTGGATCTTCCCAACCCAGGGATCGAACCTGGGTCTCCCACATTGCGGGAAGATTCTTGACTGTCTGAGCCACCAGGGAAGCCCAGCAATTACCTAGAGGTTACTTTACTTTTTCTTATTTATTTGTTTGTTTATGGCTGCGCTGGGGCTTTGGTGCTGAGCGTGGGCTTTCTCTAATTGTGGCAAGTGGGGCTCCTCTTCCCTGGGGCGCCCGGGCTCCTCACAGCAATGACTTCTCCTGTTACAGAGCACAGGCTCTCGAGTGGGGGCTTGGTCGTTGTGGTGCATGAACTTAGTTGCCCCAAGGCGTTGGGAGCCTTCCGGAAGCAGGGATCGAACCCATGTCCCTGCAATGGCATGCAGATTCTTCACCACTGTGCCACCAGGGAAGTCCAATGGTTATTTTAAATGGAATTGAAAACTTGCTCTTAAAATTTAGCCCTCTTCTAGTTATATATTAAGTCCAGCCTACAGGATGGTGATAATAAATTACTGAATAAGTTAATTATAACATTAAAACTTATACTTTTTTTCTAAGTAATACAAGTTATTTAAATGTGAACAGAAGAATTTGGGGAGATCTTTTCACAGTGTTAAGTGGAGAAATTAGGCAAATGTGTTTAAGAAGAGGGCTGGAAACAGATGTCCTTTACTGGACTTGGTATCAATGGTTGCCCATGTAGGGTAATTTTTAGTAATACCCAAAAGGTTTGCAGCTAGCTCCTCACTGTCATTTTGGTTCCATTCCTGTGTCAGGAAGATCCTTTGGAGTAGGAAATGGCAACTCACTCCAGTATTCTTGCCTGGAAAATTCGAATGGATGGAGGAGCCTGGTGGGCTTCATCTCATGGGGTCATAGAGTTAGACACAACTAAACGATGGAGCACGCATGCCCACAACTGTCTTTACATCAGTTCTGAAGCTAATGCTTAAAATTCTCATTTTATTTCTTAGACTTAAGGTATTAAAAGTCCCTAGTGGAACATGTATGGAAAGTTAAGTCATCATTCATTGGTCATTATCAACTTGGTGTAAATTAGTTTTATAAGACTAGGACTTCTCTGGTGGTCCAGTGGTTAAGAATTCACCTACCAATGCAGGAGACATGGATTTGGATCCTGGTCTGGGACGATCCCCCATGCGGTGGGGTAACTGGGGGCCAGGACTACCGAATCCCCTCTCTGGAGCCCGACCTGCAACAGGAGACGCCACTGTGATGAGAAGCCCACGCGCTGTAAAGAGAGAGCAGCCACTACTCGCTGTAATAGAGAAAGTCTGTGCAGCAAGGAGGATCCAGGGCAGCCCCCAAAAGAGAAATGCATGAGTCTGTTTTCAGCTAGCCTGTGGAGACCTGTAAGAGGAAGACATGGACTAGCTAGGTCTTGCTGAGAAAGGTGTGGTCCTAAAAGTTCGGACATCCGGAGAGATGCAGGGTTGGTCGGTTACGCATTAAACTGAAGAAAGCTGAGCTTAGGCAGGGAGTTAAAATGGAACATGGACAGATGAACTGATGCTAAGCGAGCTCTCAACATAATGCAACACTCCCTACTTGAACTACGCTTTTCTGTGTCATTTCATGTGGACTCACATGGTTTTAGAATCAAAACCCAGATTGCAGAAGAGTTCGTGAACGATAGTCTTATCAAGAGGACATAAAAAGAAAGTGGTACTGTTTTATTGTGCGCGTAGTCTGCGTCAGGCACGGCACCAGGCATTCGTGTGCCTTCTGTCTCTTAATGCCCCACGATGAATTCATGAAGGTGCTGGTATTACAGGTTAGGAAACGAAAGGATTTGATGTTAGGATTTTGCTAAAGTTCACAAAACTATAAATGAAGAATCTGAACTCAAATCTGTTTGACCTTATTTTTTCCCCTTGAGGTCAGTGGGCATGCATATGTCTGACTTTCTTTCCTACCAGCAAAAGCACTCTGCTTTTAAAGGGGTCATACACTTCGATCAGGCCCACGTGAGATAGATAATCTTGGTATCTTAAATTCAGCTGATTTGAGATGTTGATTACCTCTGCAAGATCCTTTCTCTGAAGTACCTAGCTTATTGTTTGATTGAATAAATATGAGATGGGAATCTTGGGAGATCATCTTTAGAATTTTGCCTACTATGTATAGTCTTCCAAAATTTTGGATTTATAATTGAGTTAATTTTTTATGGGACCTGGAATGATACTCCTTTTGACAGAGAATCAATGAATACTTGTAAACACTAAAATTAACATCATAGAGTTAAGTATCATTAATATCCTATTTGCAAAAAAAAAAAAAAAAAACCCTCTATATTTTCTTCATTTTTTTCCCCCTCCATCAGACTCTTTGGGTTATAATGCTATGTTGTTCCATCAAACATTTTTTGAAGTTTGCAATTTGTTTGGAGTTCAAAGGAAATGTCACTCTCACCTCTCTGATTTTTAATAATGCAAAGTATTCTATAACTGATTCTGGATAAAAACACAGTTGACAGAAAAAAAATCTTTTCACTCAATAAGAGAAAACAGTGAATTAATGAGTATTTAGTTTAATTTTCTAAAAAACAGTATTGGCAGATTAGACATTGACAAAAATTATTCTGGTCCAATTTGTGGATCAAATGCAAATAGCCCCTTCTTTACTTCTTTCTAAAGGATGGCAATTGAAATGTTACATTTTCCTTTTAGACTGACAAAGGAAAAACACTCAGCAATATTCTGAGGCCAAAAATTATGGCTAGAACCCCTAGTCAGTCATTTCATAACAGCTTTGTTCCCTGAATGCTGGCTTATAAAAAATGCCCAGGGTCTTACTGAAGTGAACTGTCCTAATGAAGGCCGTCTCATGCGAAGCTGACTCATCGGAAAAGACCCTGACGCTGGGAGGGATTGAGGGCGGGAGGAGAAGGGGACGACAGAGGGTGAGATGGCTGGATGGCATCACTGACTCGATGGACGTGAGTTTGAGTGAACTCCGGGAGTTGGTGATGGACAGGGAGGCCTGGCGTGCTTCGGTTCATGGGGTCGCAAAGAGTCGGACACAACTGAGCGACTGAACTGAACTGAATCCTAATGGAAAATAAGATGCGATGAGCAGGCATTGCTCTAAGAAGCATGGCTTTCCCAGTCTGTCCTCTTGTTTCATATGGGAAAACCTGAAGTTTCAAGGTGACCACAGATTAAGATAATACTCAGAGAAATCCAGGATTTTCCAGGTGCAATATTGGCAGAATAGACAAAATGCATTTCATCTTTATGAAAAAGTTATAGTTTGCAAATACTATAAAACCTCTCAATATCAATCACTCGTTCATTGATACAGTGTGTGTGTGTGTGTGTGTGTGTGTGTGTACGTGCTAAGCCGCTTCAGTTGTGTCCAACTCTGTGTGATCCCTATGGCCTGTATCCCGGCAGGCTCCCCTGTCCACGAGATTCTCAGGCAAGAATACTGGAGTGGGCTGCCATGCCTCCAACACACATCCTCTAGGGGATCTTCCTGACCCAGGGATGAAGCCTGCATCTCTTAGGTCTCCTGCATTGGCAGGTGGGTTCTTTACCACGAGCGCCACCTGGGAAGCCTATTACGGTGAGTATTTATTTATTCATTGTCTGCAAGGTGCCAGGCACTGTTCCAGGCACTGCAGAGCCAGCAGAGAACAGAACAACAGCACAATTCACCACTTGATGGAAGCTATTCCTCTGTAAGGAATAAGAAAGGCTTGGCCAGGGGCGTGAAGGGACTGTGCTGTCTTCCATGGATCAAGTAGAATGCAACATCATGATCAAACTCCCAGCCAAGCTGATATTCCTCAGTGTGACATAATTGGGGTTAGAAGCCTTGAATAGCTTCAAGTCTAGGATTGATGGCTTTCCCAAGGGCTCACTGGTAATGCATCTGTCTTCGACGCAGGAGATGAGGAGACGTGGGAGATATGGGTTTGATCCCTGAGTCAGGAAGATGCCCTAGAGGAGGAAAGGGCAACCCACTCCAGTGTTCTTGCCTGGGAAATCTCATGGTTAGAGGAGCCTGGTGGGCTACAGTCCAAGGGGTCGCAGAGTCAGACACGACTGAGCAACTGAGCACGTCCACCTAAGGTTGATGGTCCAACTGAACACAATTCCCACAAAGCCTCTGAGCCGAGATGTGCAAGAGATGGCACCATCCTGCACATCCCTTCCAATCTTGGATTCCGGTTTCTTTCTCCAAATGAATTTTCCTTCCTCAAAGTGGCACTGCGGAAGTACACTGAGAGGTGGGAAGGAGTCAATACTCTCCACTGAGAACCACTTCCCACTGCAGAGGAAACCATCTGTGGTAGGCTGAGCAACGGCCCCTTACACGTCCAGGGCCTGATCTCCAGAACCTGTGAACCTCTCCCCTTACAGGGAAAAAGGGACTCTGCAGATGGGAGTAAATTAAGGGTCTGGAGACTAGGGGAGCTTAACTTGAGCATGCAGTGGGTCCAAGGCTCCTTTATGACAAGGGTCCTTATAAGAGGAAGGCAAGAATGTTGAGCCATTAAGAGATTATAAGAACAGAAGAGGCTGGAGTAAGTCAAGGAAGGAGCTATGCGCCAAAAAATGCAGGCTGTTGCTAGAAATTAAAAAGGCAAGAAAAGAGATTCTCCCTGGAGCCTCAGGAATGCGCCAGACTTGCTGGCACCTTGATTTTAACTCGGTGAGACTGATTTAGACTTCTGACCTCCAGAACTAGAAGATAACAAATTTGTGTCGTTTTAAATGTAAGTGGGAAAACAATTTGAAAAAGAATAGATACATGTATATGTATAACAGAATCACTTGGCTGTACTAACTACAAACAACACAATATCAGTGATCAACTATACTTCAATATAAAATAAAAGTTAAAAAAACTTTATGTTGTTTTAAGCCCCTAAATTTGTAGCAACTTGTTTCAACAGCGATAGACATGGACACATCATTAAAATATGCCTTAAAACTGTGTCTGACTTCTTAATTCTTTCAGAAAGCAGAAGGGTAGCCCCTTTCCAAAAGTCCTCTGGGAAAGCAACACAATTGGAGAACTCCTTAAGGTAGGATTAGTATTCTGCAATTTATCAACAAGGAAACCGAGGCACCGTTTCCCAGGCAGTGGCATAGCCTAGGGAAGGCACTTGAAACCCTGGCTCAGCTGGACTTGGAAATCTTTGAGCAAAGCCAGAAGTCACTGGAAATAAAGGCTAGTGGAGCTGACCAGGTCATTTTGCTGAGTTAAACGGCTTTTGATCTATGATGAAGTGTAATTATAATGATTATAATCTCGTTAGCTTCCTATCCTTGTGGGGCTCATCAGGCAGCTCCTGCAGAAATTTTGCGAAAATCTTTGCAGCCACGGAAACTATGTGGGAACAAACGTCTCCTCTTCCCGGGGTGGGGTGGGGGGGCTATTTTGAAGAAGACATCTATTTACCATGGACACCCTAAGTACATCCTCTTCTAAAAGAAACGTTTGGAAAGATGAGATGGAGTCTTATACTGAAAAAAAAAAAGCAAGGAGATTTTAGAAATTTTAAGATTCTATCTAGACACTTTCATCACAAGCCCCATCTCTGTGATTCAAATATTTTCCACAAACTGGTTAACAACAACAGCAAAAATTCCAATTCAATATCAAGTTAATTTTTGTTTCCTTATCTATAGGTTTGGGAATCTACTTCCTTTCCCACCTCCACCTCCGAATTGAAAGAAATGGTTAATATCAATAGCTCTTGCTACTTCTATTTATTCATAGCTCTTGACTATCTCTAGTTCATTTAGTTTTCTGTGCCTTTTTTTATTCAGTTTGTATTTACTGAGCACCTACTAAGAGCCAGGCACTGTTGTGGGTGTTAAAGACACAGTGATGAAAATACAGGCGAGGTTTGTGGATGTTGTGGCCGCATTAATACTGCCAGGTATGGCTGTTTCATTGCATGGATGGACCATGTTTTATTTATCCCTTCATTAACTGTAGGATGCTAGGGTTGTGTCATCTTCTGGCTGCTGTGACTTGTGCCTTCTAGTACAAATATTCGTGGACAGGTGTTTGTTGGAAGACCTGTTTTCTATTCTTTCAGGAATACATACCTGAGAGGAATCGCCAGGCCCCCTAGTAACTCCGTATTTACCTTCTCGAGGAACTGCCAGACACAAAGGGCCACCTACTGTATTTTAGGAAATGTCCAGAACAGGCAAATTCCAAAGATGCAAAAAGCAGATTATTGATTGTCAGGGACTGGGAGGGAGAAAATGGGAGAAGACTGCTTAGTGGGTACAGAAGGTCCTTCCAGGGCGCTAAGACTGTTCTGGAACTAGATGGTGGAGACGGTGGCACATGGTGAAGGTACTAAAGGCCACTGAACCGCCCTGCACGATGGGAAAAGCGGTGAACTTTATGTTATGTGTCTTTCACCACAATTAAAAAAGAGCAGTTGAGTAAGAACATGGAGGTGGATGGAGGTTGGCTCCTGGATAGGGTGTCAGGCAAGGTCCACCTCAGGGGGAGCCTGGGAAGAAGTGAAGGAGGGGCAGGCAGTGTAGACAGGCCAGGGCCACAGGCACCACGGGCTGTTGTCTGTCTCTGCGGTTCTCAACCCGGGGTGATTCTGCTCACAGGGGGCATTTGGCAAAGTCCAGAGGCATCTTTAGTTGTTACCACTCAGGAAGGAGGTGCCACAGGCTCCTGGTGAGTAGAGGTCCAGGCAGCTGCTGATCACCCCACAATGCACAGCACCGCGCCCCGGATGGCCTGCCCCGGATGACAACACCGCCCCAGCTGAGAGGTCCCGGTCTAACCCCTTTGGACCGAGCCTTAAGGGCTGGTGAAAAGAAGCCGCTTCCATGGAGCACAAGGTGAGGCGCAGCCGTCTCGCAGCTCTCTAGCTGTGACCCTGGTTTTAACCTGCCCGCCTACAGCAGAAGAGAGCTACAGCACCCTCTTGTGTATGCTAAATCGCTCCAGTCGTGTCCGGCTCTTTGCAACCCTACGGACTGTAGCCCACCAGGCTCCTCTGTCCCTGGGATTCTCCAGGCAGGAACACTGGAGTGGGTTGTCATTTCCTAGTTCAGGGATCAACCCCCAACCCAGGGATCAAACCCAAGTCTCTTACATCTCCTGCGCTGGCATGGGCAGGCAGGTTCTTTCCCACCAGTGCCACCTGGGAAGCCCAACAGCCTCCCCGCCACTGACTGTGGGAGAACTGGTCACCTGTAAGGTGGTCAGCACGCTTCCTAAGCACGTCCTTTCACACAGACCTGGCACTGGGCAAAGAGGTGTTTGCATTAATAAATTTTAGACTCTGTGCATTGTGGGGAGAGGTGGGCATTGGGGGAAATTCCACGAGATCAAGGATACGCTTTGTCTGTGCTCAGTCAGGTCTGACTCTTTGTGACCCCAGGGACTGTAGCCTGCCAGGCTCCTCTATGCATGGAATTCTCCAGGCAAGAATACTGGAGCAGGTTGCCATTTCCTTCTCCAGGGGATCTTCCCAACTCAGGGATCAAACCCACATCTCTTGTGTCTCCTGCCTTGACAGCTGTATTCTTTACCACTGAGCCACCTGGAAAGCCTTACTTTTCCTTTAGCTAGCTGCAAACCTATGGAATGCACACCCACTGATCTCCATAAACGCTATGCTTGTCCCTCTTAAGATGGAACTCTTTCCAGCCTCTATGCTTTTTCTTGGGTGACACCAACTGCCCACTCTACCCCAGAATCCCGGCAGGAAGTGGCCATCAGCCGCTGGAGGAGCCTCGCAGGCCTGACTTTTTGTCAACAGGAGGAGCCTAATCTTTCTTGGACTAACCCTGGAGGAGCTTTCCATGCAAAGCTTCACCACCACAATGAGATATTTACTGTCTTTATCGGCGAGATCAAACCCACACACAGATGTCACATTTCTCAAATTCCGTCAGTAGATCAGACAAGCCATCTCTGGGAAGAGGACATTCCAGTCGGCAAGTTCAGAGCGCCTGGCTTCGAGGGCCGTTCCCTTCCTATTTTCTGTCGTGCACCCTGAGCCTTTGTTGTCTCTGCAATGCTGATAAATCAATCCATCAAAAAATTTCCTCAGTGAAACTCAATCAAGAAAGGTCATGTCAGCGGGAGAGGAACAGATTAAATTAGCATCAAATTAGACATGGAAAGTGAGTTCTGTCAAAATCATCGCAGCGCTCAGCACAATTAGAATATGTTAATTATGCATTTCATTAAGGTGGATGTGAGCTGAAATGTCACTGGGGTAGGCATCCGAAAAAGGGAAGATTGCCAGGCACAACTTTCTCTAGACAATGTGTGACACCTTCATTAACGTCAAGAAGCGCGAGTCTGCCTTGACTTTTTCTGCAAAGGATGAAACCGTTAACTGTTTGCTGGTTTCTCTCCTGGGCTCGGGGTCCCTGTCCCGGGAGGGCCCCCGCCGCACCCCCAGAGCCTGGCTTCCTCCCACCACAGCCCCAGGGGCTGCTGCCTGTGCCCGGTGGGCACTGGCGAGGGAGGCGGGTTTTAATGAACTGCCTGGAAGCTGGCGGGGATCAGCCACCGCCTTAGGGGGGGCAGGGCGCTGAGAAGGGGGAGAGGAGGGAAGTGAGGGGCGAGCAAGGGTGGCGGAGGCGGCTACTCCGCACCGGGAGGGAAGGGGCGTCAGGTTTACACACGTGCGCTCGGCACGCTCTGATTTGGTGAGTTATGTTGCAGATCAGTCTCTGAGTCACGGGAACCAGGGGGCTCTTTCCTGGAGCCGAGTCGCTCCTGGTGAGGCAGCTTCGTGGACCCTGGTGAGGAGCTCGCAGGAGCGGGGGGTTTCCACGCGTGCAGCCTGCCTAGGGCGCACGCTTCCCGGAGCTTCTCGGCTGGAGGCGCGCCCTCTGCCTGCCTTACTCCTCTGATGTTACTTTCCCTCGCAGCCCCCCTCCTCATAACCTCCGAGAGCTGTTTCTGGGTCCCGCCAGCCATGGGAGTTTCCCATCATACCTGGAGGATGCTCTGCCCGCCTCCCCTCCCCTCCACACTGCTTCTCTGTGGGGAATGCTCACCTTCCACCTGTCTGCCGTGTGCCCTATGTCTTAACACCCACAAAACACACCTCCCCCCTCCTTGCTGCATCACACCTCTGGAGGGGGACACGAAGCTTCTCACAGGTTCCGTCGCTCACCTCCGGGTCACCAGGCTTCCGGAGCATTCGCGGAGCCCGCCGCCAGGGGAGGAAAGCCACCGCCTGCCTTTTCTGGGCGCCTGGGCCGCCCCAGGCTCCATGCTGGGTGAGGGCACCCTGCCGCCCCAGGCTGCCTGAGACGCAGGGCTCGCCTGGGACGTGGCACCCTGGCTGCTAAAGCCGTGGTCTCCAAGATGGACAGGGACAAGCTGGGCACCTTAGTAAAGGCTGCCCAGGGATTAGCTCATTTATTTTTAA
The DNA here is from genome assembly GCF_029407905.1 of Bubalus kerabau. NCBI lineage: Eukaryota > Metazoa > Chordata > Mammalia > Artiodactyla > Bovidae > Bubalus > Bubalus kerabau. The sequence goes on along the minus strand of NC_073636.1, from coordinate 81,732,526 downwards.
ATGTATTTTGTTTTGCATAACAGTTTTAGACTTAAGAAAACTACAGAGACCCTAATCCAGAGGGTCCCCACGTGCCTGCCCCCAGTTTATGCTGTTCGTAATCTCTTATATCACTCAGTACATTTGTCACAACTCATGAACCAGTGTGGATACGCTATTATTAACTAAAACCCATCCTTGATTCCTGTGTGGGCTTCCCCGGTGGCTCAGCGGTAAAGAATTCACCTGCCAATGCAGGAGACGTGTTTCGATCCCTAGGTCAGGAAGATTCCGTGGAGGAGGAAATGGTAACCCACGCCAGCATTCTTGCCTGGAGAATCCCACGGACAGAGGAGCCTGGCGGGCTACGGAGTCACAAAAGCATTGGACACGACTGAGCAACTAAACAACAGCAACAATACTTGGTTCGTATTTCCTTTGTTTTCCCCCAACGTCCTTTTCCTGCTCCACCCAAGACCCTGTGTCACGTGTACTCCTCATGGTGCCAGAGGCTCCTCTTGGCTCTGACAGTTTCTCAGACTTTCCTTCCGCTTGATGACTTGACATCCAAGAGTCCAAGTTGGGTGTCCTCTATGATCTCTTTTAATCCTCATGCAGATCTAAGGGGCAGAAACTATTGTCCTGTTTCACAGATGGAGTTGTTGAAGCTTAGGACCAAGATGATAACCAGTAAAGGGATGTAGGAGAAGGTGTTTCCACTGGGGACCAATGGTTCCTTAATCACATCAGTAATAATAATAGCTAATATCATTAGTGCTTGCTGTGTTCCAAGTACCCTGCTAAGAAGCCCATACATATCATATCACTTAATACTCATGACTGCCCTATGTTATGGGGACTAAAATTATGACCATTTTATAGCTAAGAAGGGTACTTGCCTGGTGGCTCAGAGGGTAAAGCATCTGCCTGCAATGCTGGAGACCTGGGTTCGATCCCTGGGTCAGAAAGCTTCCCTGGAGGAGGAAATGGCAACCCACTCCAGTATTCTTGCCTGCAGAATCCCATGGACAGAGGAGCCTGGCGGGCTACAGTCCATGGGGTCGCAGAGAGTCGGACACGACTGAGCGACTTCACTCACTCACTTTTACTATAGATAAGAAAACTGAGGCCCAGGACGTTTCCCTGAGTGTCTCCCTTAGATCTGTATTAGGTGAATTTTTTTTGTCCTGAGGGCACTCTGTACCTCCTTGGATGCACCAGTCAGTTTCTGCAGCTTGTACCCAGATAACTAAAGTAACAGTGGAAGTCACTCGGTCGTGTCCGACTCTTTGCAACCCCATGGACTACACAGTCCATGGACCTCCAGGCCAGAATACTGGAGTGGGTATCCTTTCCCTTCTCCAGGGGATCTTCCCAACCCAGGGATCAAACCCAGGTCTCCCACACTGCAGGTAACTAACACACTCGAATAGTTGTTCTTCTCACAGTGCATCACAGGCACTAGTTAAATTGTCCATCACTCCCCCTCGCCTCCAGGTGATAAGTTCTACTATTTTGCTTTTTTTAAAAAAGAATCTCTATTTCTTGGTACATATATTAACAAATATATCTTAAATATAATTGAAGTACAATCTACAAAAATATTGAATGACTGTGTTGCACCAAAACCAATATAATGTTATAAATCAACTATACCTTCATAAAGGAAAAAAGAAACAACCAGATTATGGAATTTTAAAAAAAATTTTTCTTGGAGTATAGTTGATTTACAATGTACATGTGTTAGCTTCTGCTATACAGCAAAGTGAATAAGCTACAAATATACATATATCCACTCTTTTAGATTCTTTTCCTATATAGGTCATTACAGAGTATTGAAAAGAGTTCCCTGTGTTATTCTAATCCCTGATTATACAATTTTACCATGACTTAAGTGATGGAATTCCAGTTGAGCTATTCCAAATCCTGAAAGATGATGCTGTGAAAATGTTGCACTCAATATGCCAGCAAATTTGGAAAACTCAGCTGTGGCCACAGGACTGGAAAAGGTCAGTTTTCATTCCAATCCCAAAGAAAGGCAATGCCAAAGAATGCTCAAACTACCGCACAATTGCACTCATCTCACACGCTAGTAAAGTAATGCTCAAAATTCTCCAAGCCAGGCTTCAGCAATATGTGAACCGTGAACTTCCTGATGTTCAAGCTGGTTTTAGAAAAGGCAGAGGAACCAGAGATCAAATTGCCAACATCCGCTGGATCATGGAAAAAGCAGGAGAGTTCCAGAAAAACATCTATTTCTGCTTTCTTGACTATGCCAAAGCCTTTGACTGTGTGGATCACAATAAACTGTGGAAAATTCTGAAGGAGATGGGAATACCAGACCACCTGATCTGCCTCTTGAGAAATTTGTATGCAGGTCAGAAAGCAACAGTTAGAACTGGACATGGAACAACAGACTGATTCCAAATAGGAAAAGGAGTACGTCAAGGCTGTATATTGTTACCCTGCTTATTTAACTTATATGCAGAGTACATCATGAGAAATGCTGGACTGGAAGAAACACAAGCTGGAATCAAGATTGCTGGGAGAAATATCAATCACCTCAGATATGCAGATGACACCACCCTTATGGCAGAAAGTGAAGAGGAACTAAAAAGCCTCTTGATGAAAGTGAAAGTGGAGAGTGAAAAAGTTGGCTTAAAGCTCAACATTCAGAAAACGAAGATCATGGCATCTGGTCCCATCACTTCATGGGAAATAGATGGGAAAACAGTGGAAACAGTGTCAGACTTTATTTTTCTGGACTCCAAAATCACTGCAGATGGTGACTGCAGCCATGAAATTAAAAGATGCTTACTCCTTGGAAGGAAAGTTATGACCAACCTAGATAGCATATTGAAAAGCAGAGACATTACTTTGCCAACAAATGTTCATCTAGTCAAGGCTATGGTTTTTCCTGTGGTCATGTAGGGATGTGAGAGTTGGACTGTGAAGAAGGCTGAGCGCAGAAGAATTGATGCTTTTGAAGTGTGGTATTGGAGAAGACTCTTGAGAGTCCCTTGGACTGCAAAGAGATCCAACCAGTCCATTCTGAAGGAGATCAGCTCTGGGATTTCTTTGGAAGGAATGATGTTAAAGCTGAAACTCCAGTACTTTGGCCACCTGATGCGAAGAGTTGACTCATTGGAAAAGACTCTGATGCTGGGAGGGATTGGGGGCAGGAGGAGAAGGGGACGACAGAGGATGAGATGGCTGGATGGCATCACTGACTCGATGGAGGTGAGTCTGGGTGAACTCTGGGAGTTGGTGATGGACAGGGAGGCCTGGCATGCTGCGATTCATGGGGTCGCAAAGAGTCGGACACGACTGAGTGACTGAGCTGAACTGAAGTTCTATTTTTTTGCGGTGGGAGAGAAAGCATAGGTGGGTCAGTGGTAGAGAACTTGCCAACGCAAGAGATGAAAGAGATGCGGGTTTGATCCTTGGGTTGGGAAGATCCCTTGGAGTAGCAACTGGCAACCCACTCCAGTATTCTTGCCTAGAAAATTCCATGGACAGAGGAGCCTGGCGGTCTACAGAGGTCGCAAGAGTCAGACATGAATGAGCACAATGAGAAAGCAAAGGTTTATAACTTTGCTTCTAGCCTTTCTCAATAGGGCTGTTTTTCCTTGTGTTAGATTAACAGTACCCAGTAATGCAAATCTAACAGCCAGCTGGAATTCATTTCCTCTAACGCTGAATGTAAACACGATACACACAACGCTGCTGCCGTTTTTCTTACGCAAACACTTCTAGGGCGTTATTCTGTGAGTTTCCTTGATTTTCTCTTTTTCCTTTTCCTCTTCATTTCTTCTCTCTCTTTCTCATTCTTTCACTCTCTATTAAAAAAAAATCAATGATCAACTCCTGGTTTTTTGATGGAACCCATAATGCAATCACTTTTTATCCAAATTCTTTCAGGGATTTGCACAGTGGAAAATAACCTTAGTCCCAGCTATAATGACAGAGTAGATGGGATAATCAACTAAGTGGTAAGTTGGCTTTAGGTAAGCCTGTTTTCTCCTCAGTAATGTGAGAATACCCTTCCTTATTGCATGCATGAATTGAGAGAATACAGGGGGAAAAATGCAAAACCTGGCGTCTAGCATGTAACAAATCCCCAATAAATGGCAGTGGTGATGATGGGTAGGACATTGATGATGATGATAATAGGGACTGTGAATTGGTTTCTATGCAGTACCCAGAAGCGTGGGAGGCAGCCTAGAGTCCTATTTTGAAAATATTGCATCAGCATAAATATCTCAATTTATAGGGAGAAAAGACGCCACTGGCTACCAGTGCCCATTTTAAATTTTGCATGAGAACAACGAAACACACGGGGGCTGGGTCCCTCTGGCAGAAACACTCCAAAGCTGCGAGGTTCTGGGGTGAGGCTTGCCATGCGCCCGAGTCCTAAGGGAATTCCAAGGAAACTGACAAGGGAAGTGAGGAGTGCGCGCGAGTCCAGGTTGGGCTATTAATGCCTGGCTCTCCAAACTGTCTCATTTTCTGAGCTTCATTTAATTTTTAGGATCACCCGGGGCCCAGCCTGTTAGAAAAGGAAGGATAGTGGAAATTACTCATGAGCTGGCTCCGATTTGATGGAGCCGACCACCTTCGCTCGTGGCGAGAACTCCTGGAAAGGGAGGGCTGGGGAGAGGGCCGCCTGGGTGCAGAGCTTCCTCCCTGCCCGCCCTGCCTTCTAGCTTCCTTGTCAGCGCTGCCATTGATATTAAAATCAAGGGGTTGGCACACAGCTCCTGGTAGCATTGGCAGAATTCCAGGCCGGCTCTAATGAGCCTCACCTGGGCTAATTACATTTTTTACAAACCCTGCTGGAGAGGTGAGAGTTGCCAATCGGTCGTCCAGAGTGATAGTGTCTGGGATTTCTGAGCCCTGAGATTTCTTTCTGTCTCTGGCAGTCAGAGCCGCCGAGGGTCAGAAAGTGGCCTGGGGAAGTCTGGCTACTTGTGGTCATCTGGCAGGACCCTGTCCAGAAAGGGAGACTGCGAAGTTCGGAGGTGAGCCTCAGTCTTGTCCTCCAACGATAGGCTCACTTACCTTCCTGTTATAAATTTGGGCTCCCAGGCCTCACCCTAGACCTCTGGAATCAGAATGTGCATTTTAAACAGAATCCTTGGGTGCGGTGTGTGTACCATGAAGTTTGAGAAACACTGATACAGATTTTCTTCATAATATGTTCCTTAACACCGCAACCTCCAATAGAGACAAAAATTTCCTAGAAGTACAGAGCATAAGGCGCTTCCCAGGTGGTTCCGCAGTAAAGCATCCACCTGCCAGTGTAGGAAACGCACGTTGGATCCCTGGGTCTGGCAGATCCCCTGGAGAAGGAACTGGCAACCCACTCCAGTATTCTTTCCTGGGAAATCCCACGGACAGAGGAATCTGGTGGGCTACAGTCCACAGGGTCACGAAGAGTTGGACTGAGCGACTAAACAACGGAGCATAAAGGACTTCCAGAGGTGAGGGTCAGGGTTCCCCTTCCACTATTTGTCAGCTGTATGACTTGGGCTAGGGATTTAACCTCCTTGAGCCTCAGCTTCCTTATCAGTAAAAATGCATGCTAGGTTTAGTCCCTGTAACACAGGGAGAACGTGAGACTCAAGTGCCTTTCACCACAATACAGGCTTCACAGACAGAGCACACCCAAGCTGGATGAGATTAGAGAGGACTTCTCGGAAGAGGTGGGCTCTAAGTAAGGACTTAGCAGGTGCTTGGGGCGGTTCCCAGGAGCCCACCAGCACGGTGTCTCCCACACCCTCCCTGGTGAGTCTGTTGGTCTCCCAAACAACTAACATAGTGGGGGGCAGTGATGGGTGGCCCACTCATTGCACAAGGTGGAAAAATCTGAAAAGTCAGCTTGATTTTCCCTAGCCTTCCTGTGCCGGCTGCTTTCCCCTCACCAGTCATCAGTATTCACTGCCTCAGGGGAGAGATGATTGCACCAAAAATACAGGGAAAGAAATTTGAGTTTAACAAATGTAGGGTTTGCAAAAAGCATGATTCCAGAGACAACTTAGCGAAAAGACAAGACGTGATTAAGAGCAAGTCTTCCCTGCTGGACTCGACTAGACAAACATGTGGAGCTGGAGGGGGGCAGGGAGAGCTGAAGTGGTGCTGGGGAGTCTAAGGCTGCTCAGCGTTCCCGAGAAAGGGGTGGGTGATAGCAATCCCAAGGGTCTTGAATAGACGCAGGAGAAGCAGTCACATGACCCTCTTCCTGGGAGGCCGCAGTTCCCCATGAATGCCCTGGGCTCCGCTGTAGCTTGCGGGGAAAAGCAGCAAAGTGATTGAGAGGGTCTCCAGCCGAGGGGTCGGGGGTGCCCCCAGGGCCTGCTTTGTGGGCATTGGAGCTGCTCACTCACATAGGGCCCTGTGCTTGGTTGAATGCTGGGCTGTTGCTGCCTTGAAATTCCTAATCATTTTGAAAAAGGAGCCCGCGTCTTCATCTTGCACTGGGCCCTGCAGAACACACCCCGAGTCCCAGCGTGATGGGGTCACACGCGAGCTCCAGGCCTCACGGAACTCCAGGCGGCTCAGGGGGACCGGAAGGCACTTAGAGAGCTTGAGGCCACCACCGTGTCCTCTGGGAGGGACGAAGCTCCCCTGCTCCCTCGGGTTAGTTGCGTATCCTCTGGAGAGCAGTGGGAGCCCTGACGTTTCCGCCACGAAGAACAGTGGCTTGAAACAGACGCTGAGTTCAGGCGAAAAGCGGGAGAGAAGGCGGCGTCTCTCCATGCCTGGGTGTGTGCCCTGTCTGAAGGTTTGCCCGCTACACTTTTCCCCTGGCGTGTTCGGTGGCTAAGCCGAGCTTAGTTCCACTTTCTGCTCTCCCCTGCCGGCGATGAGAGCTGGGCTTGGAGCCCGCCGCCCTACACCCAGGCGCTGGGCCGCCTGCTCACGCTTGCCCACTGGGCTGGGTTGGCACTTCCACCACCAGAGCTTGCCCGGCTCTTGCCCACCTTGATGGGCAAGACACTGCCCTGACCTCACGACCCTGGCGCGAACTGGAGGCGGGCTTGGCAGAGGATCTGGGGCAGGGTTTCTCGCCCTTGGCACGGGGGCGTTTGGCGCTGGATGGGTCTTTGTTGGGGGCCTGTCTGTAGGATGGAGGAAGCATTCCTGGCCTCCACCCCACCCCGCCCAAATGCCAGGGGCACCCCCTCCATACAGACAAACAAGAAGCTCCTTCAGGCTTTGCCAGCAGTTCCCTCGGGGGCAAAACCACCCCTGTGGTTTCAATCCATTGTGGCCAGTTACTGCAAGGTGACCTGGGACAGGTTCTCCATCTGTGAAGGGCCTGAAGGAGACCTTTTGGAAAAGGAGATCGTGAATTTGTTGACTTGTCATCCTCATGGTGAGGGTTCAAGGAGCTGCCACAGGGGGCCTCTTGGTGAAGGCTGGCATGCCTCACAGGGGTCTCTCTCGGCCTCTGCCAAGCCCAGGTCACAGATGAGGAACACAGGCTGCGGGGATGACGGCTCTCCACCATCCCAGGGCTGATGCCCCTTCTACAGTATGTAAAAAATTACAAAAATGGCCCCTGCACTCGGAAATTATGAATGTCCTAAAAACATTTGCATGACCGGGGAAGCTGGTTACGGGCCAGGCACCACGGGAAGAGTGTTACAGGATGACATGGGCCTCACGTGGCGGGCATCCTTGCTTTACAGGTGCGGAAATGGGGCTCCAGGGAGGTGGGCTGGCTTTCCCGATTCCGCACCTGAAGCTGCATGAGTGGAGCCGAGCGCCTGTGCCTCAGCAGGTGCAGCACTGAGGGAGCGTGTCCAAACGTGAAACACGTGTGTGTTCGCACAGCACGCTCAGTCGCCTCTGTCGTGTTCGACTCTTTGTGACCCCACGGACGGTAGCCTGCCACAGTTCCCTGTCCGTGGGGTTCTCCAGGCAAGAATACTGGAGCGGTTGCCATGCCCTCCTCCAGGGGATCTTCCCAAGCCAGGGATCAAACCTGCGTCTCCTGCGGCTCCTATACTGGCAGGTGGGTTCGTAACAACTGGAGCCCCCTGGGAAACCAAAGAAGTCATAGTACATACACACAATGGAATATTACTCAGCTGTAAAAAAAGAAGGAAATGATGTCATTTGCTGTAACGTGGGTGGACCTAGAGATTGTCATTCTAAGTGAAGTCAGACAGGGAAAGACAGATGTCATATGGGATGACTGACGTGTGGAATTTTAATAAGTGATACTAATGAACTTATTTAGAAAACAGACTCACAGACTTTGAAAACAAACTTCCAGTTACTGAAGGGGAAAGGTGGTGGGGGGAGGGATAAATGAGGGTTTGGGGGATTAACATATACACACTATCGTATACGAAATAGATAATCAGCAAGAACATACTGTATTACAGGGACCTCTACTCGATATTCTGTGATAAGTGAAATGGGAAAAGACTCTGAGAAAGAGCAGATGTTTGTGTATGTATAACTGAATCACTTTGCTGTACGCCTGAAACTAACACATCATTGCAAACCAACGCTGCTCCAATATAAAACAGAAATTAAAAAAAAATGCAGTGGCTTATGCTGGAGTCATGCATTACCCGCCCTGTGTCTGCTTCTGCAAAGTCCTATTACTTATTTATTAATTTTCTTTTAGTGGATATACTTTTTTGGCTTAAATATTTCAAGAGGCGTTTTACAGCACTTCTCCAAACCGAAAAGCAGTTTTAGCAGCCACCCATGGAAGAGAGAAATGGGTTTTTCACATTGGGAGTCCATGTTGTTAATTATCTTTGGTAATCCAAACAAGATTCGGATCTGGGCTGGGCGTGGTTGTTCAGCCTCTTGTATTCACTAAACGTTCGATAAACAGGCCACGGGAGATCCGTTGGGCTGGCTCACTCAGCATCCACTCACAGCCACTTTCCCTGCGTGTCCCCTCCTGTGGGGGCTGAAGAGCTGAACACTTGCTATGCCCTTTGCTGTGCGGTGTGGTCATGCGACGCTGCTCTGCCCGCGAGGGGTATGAAGGAACAGAGTCTTTCCCTGATCAAAAAGACAAAACCTTGCCAGATGTTCTTTCATCATGTCCCTCTGTGACGCTGAGTTTCACGTGTTGACTTGGCTGAACTCTGCGTGCTCAGTCGCTCAGTCATGGCTGACTCTTTGCAGCTCCGTGGACTGTAGCCCACCAGGCTCCTCTGTCCATGAGCTTCTCCAGGCAAGAACACCAGAGTGGCTTGCCATGCCCTCCTCCAGGGGATCTTCCCCACCTAGGGGTCGAACCAGGTCTTCCGCATTGCAGGTGGATTCTTTACTGATTGAGCCACCAGAGAAGCCCAAGAA